>NC_056688.1:68973842-69275888 GCF_018350215.1 Panthera leo
GAATATAAGACAATAATGTTGGGCCCTGCCAATCTGCTACCATAACAACAATCATGAAGACTAGCATTTGTTCAGCGCTTACTGTGTGCCAGGCATTGTGCTTAGTATTTTGTATATATTACGTCATATTCATTCTCACAATAACACCTCACTGTAGGTGTTGGAGGCAGCCTCCCACTCTCTGTGGCTTCATGTTTCCATGTGGAAGGATCTCCATTAGAATAAAACTCTTGGCCTCTTACTCACCCTCTCAATCTCCCTGGGGAGAGTTGCTCATCCCATTGACGGGTTAAGGAAAAAAGGAACTAAACACACATGGCTTGGCCACATCCAGTAACACTCTTTGATCTGCCTGCCTAAAGAAAGGATGCATTTTGGTCTGCTTGCAAAGGCTCAGAGTAAGCTTAGTGGAGCAGATCTGCCAGAAGAGAGAAGCTGTGTGCCTTTTCTGCCGGTGCCTAATGAATATGATTAATGTTGGGGCACAGTATTAGGAAGACCTTCGTTTCTAGACATCCAAGTTTTTGAAGACAGTTTTATTAGTAGTAAAGCAGCATTTGGCATTCATTTATCTAATTTCTGCCCTTTCAATTGTTCAGTTCAAATGGGAAATTATTTATTAATCTCTTAAAATCCCCAGGGTAGGTATTACTAGTATCTCCAGTTTAAGTAAGTTCAAGCACTGAGCTAACTTATCCAAGGTTTCCCAGTTCATCAATGGTAGAGTATAGATTCTCACTCAGTTCTATTCAACTCTAGAGCAAACACTCCACCATCAGGACCAAGCTAATACCTAAAACTTTACTGTCCTCCACAGCTGACCTTTGTAAAAATCGCATCACGCTGCTAAGACTCAGTGATAGCATCATCTGAAGAAAACCCATCTATCCTTCAAGACTCTTCTGTGGAGCCTCACCCCAATTCTCCCAGACAAAGTTAGTGAGTCCGTCCTCTGTGCTCTTTGTACAGCCTTCTGTTGGAGAGCAAAGGTTCATTCGGTTACTGATGTGTTCATTCATTTATCTCCCTAAGCACAACATCTAGCACAGAGGAGGTACTAGTTCAATTTCTGGTTAAATTATAGTCATAGAAACAGATTAACTAACACCAGATTCTCCAAAGCAATCCCTTTAAGTGCAAGGTCTACACAGATTCCAGGGTGGATTGAGCTGCCCTCCTGCATTATTTAAGTCACAGGGCCTTCTTCTGTTCCATTTAATTTCAGGAGGTTTTTGTTTTTGTTTTTGTTTGTTTAAGTTCCTTCTGTTCTTGCCCATAGAAGTTGTTGTTCTGGGAGGCAGTAAAGGGGCAGCAATATGATGTCTATTCATACTGTTTTACTCTAACTGGTTTAATCTCACCTGGAATTGCCACAAGACCTCAAAGTAATTACAACAGTTACAAACATGAAAATATTAACTGCAATCTATCAAGCACCTATCAGGTGCCAAACACATGGGTTATATAAATTATCTCCAACCATCACAAGAAGCCTATGTGGTATGTATTTTTATCTCCATTTCACAAGTGAGAAAACCAAGACTCGACGAGGTGCAGACATTTGTCCATTGCCACACGCCGGTAAGTGGCAGAGCAGAAGCCAAGTCGGTGCTGTCTAGCTCCAGCTGGATCTTTTTCCTTTATTCAGTGATCTCTGGAACTTGTAGCAGCCGTTGTGATAGCTGGAAAAGGTAGTGGGTGCGAAGGTGCTTGGAAAACGAGAACTAAGCACATGCGAGATGATGAAGTAGAGAGCTTTGGCAAGGGCACTGTGATAACAGCCCTGGGGAGGGGAACACATTGATCTGGCTGGAGTTGAGGGACATTTCTTATTATGTGATTGCTCTGAATTCAGTATTTCTGAAACAGTGGAGATGCAGACTCTCCTCTCTTTGTGAAACAGTCCTCACCTCTGGGAACAAAGACAGGAGAGCTTAGGTTAGTTTAAACCAGCTATTTTCTTTCAAGACAGATGAAGGTGGGTGGCAGTGTTGCCCACTTGCTGTTGGGTCCAAGGCATTGATTGATTCTGGACCCTGCTCTGAGAGAGAGCAGTAACTTACAACACATGCTGAACGTTTTTCCATTTAAATTGCATTTCGACAACACAATAGACCTGCATGTTTATCCTCTGAAATACAGCACAGCAGAATGCACAGATTATTACATATGTTCTGAATGTTTCACCAGACTCCAGAGGCAGAGAAGGGCCTTTTGTTCTTTCATTTACCCAATAAACACTTCTTGAATGGTTTCTATATGTCAGGCATTGTGTTAGGCACTGAGAGACAAGACAGGGGCCCTGCTGTTGAAAAATTAAGACTAGAGTAGGAGAGACAGACTCATAAACTAAACTTTTAAATATTATGATACAACATAAGTGCAATAATAGAAGTATATGCAAGATAAAGAAAACTGAATGAGTGATGTTCTTCACCAGTAGAGGCTCCTTCCAAGAAGGAGATGATGTCTGAGTTGACTTTGGATGACTGAACAGAAATATTAAGCCCAACCCCTATTATGTGCCCTGTCTTCCTTCCTCCTCCCTGCCCCCATTTGTATCTAGTGCTTGGAAACACACTAAAATACTATTTGTCATTTTAATAATCATTTATTAAGTACCTACTACATGCAGAACACTACATAAATATTTGTGCAGGATGTAAAGAAGAATAAAGGATAGTTCTACTAAATCCATCAAAAGATTATATTAGAGTAAACAAGGCATGTTCCAAAATAACAAAAGAATGAATAATAGTGGAGAAAATATTTATACAACACTGGAGATGAAAGATCAAGCAGACAAAATGTAAATTCTGAACCAAAAAGCAGAGAATGGGATCAATGATCTAAGCTCTCACCTTAAGAAGCTAGAAAGAGAAGAGTAAATGAAACCCAAAATATGCAGAAGGAAAGAAATATGCAGAAAACAATAAAATTGAAAACAGATAAACAACAAACAAAACTAATGAAAGTAAAAACTGGTTCTCTGAAATGATCAATAGAATTGAAAATACTCTAGCTAGACTTCTCAAGAATAAAAGAAAATAGATACAAAGTGTCAATTCAGAAATGAAAGAGGGAACATCACTACAGATACTGCAAGTATTTAAAAAGAAAATAAGAAAATATTATGAACAAAATATCAATAAATTTGACAACTTATATGAAGGGGACAAATTCCCTAAAAGAATGCAATGTACCAAAACTGACCCAAGAAGAAATAGAAAATCTGAATAGATTTATATCCTATTTTAAAAAATTAATTTGTAACTAAACACAGCTATGGACTGAATATCTATGCCCTTCCAATTCATGTGTTGAAGTGGACATATTGTATGATTCCACTTATATGAAGTTCTAGAAAGACAAATATAATCTATAGTGACAGAAAGCAGGTTAATGGTTACCTGATCTGGGGGTAGAAAGGACCACCAAGGGGCACAAGGGAACGCTTTAGGGTAATGGAAATATTTTATATTTTGATTATGGCACCAGTTACAGGATATATCCGTTTTTCAAAACTCATCAAACTGTACACTTAAAATGAGGGCATTTTACTATAAGTCAATTACATCTAATGAGAGTTGACTTACAATGAAAAAAATACATTTTAAGAAGAAGTGTGATACAAGAGATAGATTATAGACTGGTAATCAGACAGATTAGGTTCAAATCTCAGCTCTTATATCCCAGAGGTGTGACCTTGGACAGACCACTTCACCTGTAAGACTCTCAGTTTTCTCATCTGTGTAAGTGGGAGTAATGATACCTACATCAAATTGTTGTGATGAGGAGTAAGTGTACACATATTTTTTCCCCTGCGCTATGGTACTTAACAGTGTGCCAATAATGCTAATCCTCTTCTATTTAACTTCCACCATAGAGATGAAAGAACCAGAAGGCTGTGGTATTTCTTTGAGATGTTTAGCAAGCCCTTTGGACCCAAACAGTCCAGAAGCAATTATGGCCCCAAGTCACAGATCAGGCCAGCAGACACTACTTTCTTCCCTGGATAACAAAACAAAACACAGGAAATTGTGGCTTGGCAGAAATTCTTAGATAAAAAGAAGGCATGTAGAACAAACCATAGGGAGGGAGGAAGATGGGTAAGACCAGGGAAAGAAGATACAAGTCAACTGTGGAGAATAAGCCTTTTCCTTTCTGCTGAGATTCCAAGTTTTTCTTCAGTTCTATGATTGATAGTGTCTGCAGGTAAAAAATAATTATTGTGTTCAGTGCAGGGTAACCTGGTAGAAAGAAAACAGCCTTTGAAGTTCTCAGTGCTCAGCTCAAATGCCAGTTTTTCTATTCCCTGGGTGTGTGATCCTTGGCAGGAGAGGGAGGGCTTCTGATCACAGTCTCCTCATCCCTAAGACAGGGATGATGGAAGAATCAAGCTCAGAGGGCTGTCCTCAGGGTTAAATAGCACAGGCTTCCACAAAAATTGATTAGAGACATGGTTCTCAAAGATAGGTCTTGCTGACCAAGAATAAGCACAGACAGTGAAGAGCTCTGGATCCAGTCCCCCAGAGGCAGGTCCAGATTGGATGAGAATGTCCGCTTAAGCCGGTGAGGTACAGAGGTCCTGAGTGACAAGGGTGAGCTATGTAAGACTTTGAGAGGTCATGAAACATTTTGTCCTCCTCTACCCTGGTCCTCAGCCATGTGTCTCCAGGAAGAGACACTCAACTCAGTCTGCTATCACTGTTTACCCTCTTGGCCCTGGAATCCCAGAGCAGAATGTGGTGAGTGTATCCTCCCCCTGGTGAAGCACTGCATCACAGCTGAGTATGTTCTGGGAAGTGTATGTCCTATTGGGTTTAGTGAATGACCTATCTCCTCCATGGGCGCCAAGTCCCCCTGGACCAATGGGAACTGGGCACACTCCACAGTGGCAGCTAGGGGGATCCTGGGCTGGGATCTCCCAGAAGCTGGACCACTTTGGGGACATCTTTCCTGCAATGGAAAACTTGAGGTGGCCTGTGTCGGTTCCTGCGAGGACCTCATAGACCAGGATTTGGAGAAAGGAAAATTGTCCAACACTGAAGAGAAAGAATTGGGGAATATCCTGTTATCTCCACAATCTCTTATCACTGGCTGAGAAGTTATTCTGTGTCTTCTCCTTGTGTCCTTTTAAAAGAGTCATTTCAGAAGCTGTGTAGTGCAGTGGAAAGGACAAGGAACACAGGTCATGGATTCAGGACTGTTCAGGACTCTCCCTGCTTATGAAAACTTGGACACGTCTCTATTTTCTGAGCCTTTGTTTATTAATCATGTCTATTACCATTCAGTGGCTCTGTTCCTTGTACCATGCCACCAAAAATTAGCTCATTTAATCCTTCCAGCAAGTATATGAAGGAAGTTTTGCTATCCCCATTTTATAGATTAAGAATCTAAGGCATAGGAAGCAACTTGCTCAAGGTTTTAATCCAGTAGTCATTGAGATCATTCTGACTCAAGAGTTTATGCTGAAGTACTTTGCTATCTCCAGTATACTCCCATTTTTCAAATAAGCCTTAGTAATGATGATGATGATGATGATGATGATGATGATGTCTTTGTTACATATTTTGCCTTGCAAACCTGAAAGTAATTCACATGATTTTTTATATTCAAGATTTATATTCAAGGTTATATCAAGGGAGGGCACCTGGCTGGCTCAGTCAGTAAAGCCTGCAACTCTTGATCTCAGAGTTGTGGGTTCTACCCCATGTTGGGTGTAGAGATTATTTAAAAAAAAAAAAAAAACGATTAGGGGCACCTGGGTGGCTCAGTTAGTTGAGTGGTCAACTTCTGCTCAGGTCATGATCTCATGGCTCGTGAGTTTGGAGCCTCACATCAGGCTCTGTACTGATAGTCAGAGCCTGGAGCCTGCTTCAGATTCTGCATCTCCCTCTCTCTCTTCCTCTCTCTCTCAAAAATAAATAAAAATATTAAAAAAAAAGATATTATCAAGGTCGCAAACAGACCCCGAGTTTCAGGGCTTAAGAGTCCCCTTCACAAAGGGAGTACATGATAGGAAGAGATCTGTGGAGAGTGCCAGAACCAGGACCGAGATCATGAGCATGGCGTTGGACTGATCAGAGCCCAGTGCAGGAGCACTCATAATGGCAGCAGCTGTTTCCCCCGACCTTCAGCCCCTCCCCTGGCACTGATGCTGAGGCAGGAGACCCCATCTCTTCCAGGCCCCTCCTCTGTCCCAGGCAGAGGACTCCAGTCCTCTAATGAAGAGCCAGTTTGATTAAACATTTTCCTCTCCTTGGCTCAGCTATGCAGGCTCAAAGTAGCCCACTGCTGACTATTCTTCTTTTGAAATTCACCATATGTCCCTCAAAACATAGCCCTCCCATTTATGCAAATTCTTTGTCCAGTCCATTCACCTTCTCCCCTTGGCCCCAGGAGGTGCAGATAGCTTAAACTGTGGAGCAACTTAAATGCTCTTCCATAAAAGGCTGATCATACCAGTTATCTTTACTATGTTCACTAGTCACCTAAAATCCTATTGTAGTTGAAATAAATATAACTCAAACTGCCCGAGGCCACAATAGGGACTTATTGGCTCCTGTAACTGAAAAGCTCAAGGATATATAGCTTCAGGTACAATAGGATCTAGGTATTCAGACAATGTTTTCAGGAACCTGCCTCTTCCCATCTCTTGTCTCTGCTTTCTTCCACATAGGTTTCATTCTCAGGCAGCAAAGCCAGGGGATTTTATCCCACAGAATTCACCACCCCCAAAAGTTAAGGAGTCCCTGTGCACTAGTTTGCCCATTTCTGAACCAATCTCTGTGATTCAGACCAGGCCATGTTTTAAGCAAGGGAGAGATATAACATAAAGCCTGGACCATTATACTTTGAAAACAAAACGTGATAAAATCTTTATAGCCTTGGAATGGGCGAAGGTTTCCTTAAAACACCAAAAAAGCACTAATCATAAAAGGAAAATAAAATCATAAATTGAACTTAAAGTAAAAAACTGTTGTTTGAAAGATATCATTTAAAATGAAAGAGCAAGACTCAGATGAGAGAAAATAACAAACGTCCCTTAAACTGTAGAATAATTTGCCACTGTTAATAAATGACACATGTGGTGTCTGGGTAGCTCAGTCAATTGAGCATCTGCCTCTTTTTTTTTTTTTTTTTTAATTTTTTTTAACGTTTATTTATTTTTGAGACAGAGAGAGACAGAGCATAAACAAGGGAGGGGCAGAGAGAGAGGGAGACACAGAATCCGAAACAGGCTCCAGGCTCTGAGCTGTCAGCACAGAGCCCAACGCGGGGCTCGAACTCACAGACCGCGAGATCATGACCTGAGCCGAAGTCGGCCGCTTAACCGACTGAGCCACCCAGGCACCCCGAGCATCTGCCTCTTGATTTAGGATCAGGTCATGATCTCTCAGTTCATGAGTTCGAGCTCAGCATCGGGCTCCACCCTGGCAGCACAGAGCCTGCTTGAGATTCTCTCTCTCTCTCTCTCTCTCTCTCTCTCTCTCTCTCTCAAAATAAATAAATAAAACTTAAAAATAAATAAATAAATGATACACATCAACATAAAAAGATCTTTGGGAAGAATATTTTCTGTTTTATTCTACATCTCTATCACCTAAAATAGGGTACAATCAATATTTGAGTTAATGAATGGCCAAAATATATTATTAAATAAAAAAGTGTTATGCAGAGACTGATCTCATTGATGTAAAAAAATATTTTGTATAGATGTGTAAATGCATAGAAATAGAATTACAGAGGTGCCTGGGTGGCTCAGTCAGCTAAGCATCCAACTTTTGCTTTTCAGCTCAGGTCATGGTCTCATGGCCTTGAGAAGGAGCCCCATGCCGGGCTCTGCACTGACGGCGCAGAACCTGCTTGGGATTCTCTTTCCCTCTCTCTGCCCCTCCCCTGCTCATGCTCACTCACTCTCTCTCTCAAAATAAATAAATAAACATTTAAAAAAAGAGATTCTCATGGGGCGCCTGGGTGGCTCAGTCAGTTGAGCGTCCGACTTCAACTCAGGTCACCATCTCACAGTTCATGAGTTCGAGCCCCACGTTGGGCTCTGTGCTGATGGCTCAGAGCCTGGAGCCTGCTTCAGTTTCTGTGTCTCCCTCTCTCTCTCTACCCCTCCCCCGTTCATGCTCTGTCTCTCTCTGTCTCAAAAATAAATAAACGTTAAAAAATAAAATAAAGTAAAAAAATAAAAAAAGAGATTCTCTCCCTCTGCCCCTCTCCCGCTCATACTCTCACTGTCTAAAAAAGAAAATAAAGGAACAGCCAAACATTTAAAAAAGAAAAAAAGAAATGAAGGGGGGGAAAAAGAGCTGGGCTTTTACTTTTCACTCCTTATGCTTATGTAGATGGTAGAATTTTCACTAATATAAACAGAAAAAAATAAAAATCATGAGTCTGTCTTATTTTGGGGCCTGGCCTTTAAGCCCTCAGGCCATGCCCTGCCTGAAGCAGAGGAGCCATACCAGGTAGTTCTGGAAATTACTCCAGTCTCTGCCTCCCAAGACCACTTCTGAGTTTCACTCAGGATTGATTCCTCAAGTTTTAGTCCAGTTTGTACACAACTAAGCTTCTGATTTTTGACCCAGCTCCTTTGAACTGACAAATGGACTGCTTAGCTTTTAATTTGTTTTTCCTGTAAGATACTGTCTCTCTAGTCATTCCTTTAGACCGTCCCTTTCAGCTGTTTTATGAACGATGCTTCAACCTCTCATTGACCCAAGTTCCCCGGACACTATATCCTGATCTAGGAATGTCCTCAGCAGAACAGGATGAGGAATAAAGCTGGATCTCCTGCTGGGGTGAAAATTTTTCAAGCTGCCTTTAAGTCACGGGGATTATGTAAGATAAGAGCGCAAGGAGTAAATACAGGTGCTTGACATGGTTACTGCTTCCACAGAATATGAGAACAAGGTTTCTTATTCCCCTTTCAAAGAAAGGGAGAATCTGAACCTCCAAGTTTGAAGACATGCATTAGATCATACAGCTAGTGAGTGTCTCCAGTTCAACCTGAAGTTTCTTTGATTAAAGTTTATTCCCTTTAGTTCACCTCCAACAAGTTGCTACCAAGGAACAGGACCCTGCTTACCCCCAAGTCTCCTCGTGAAAATGTGGAACAGAATTCACCCAAGAATGAAGGAAGTTTCTCCCCTAATTTTATTGCCCCTGCATAGCCCATAGATGATATCACTTTAAGAAAGCCCAGGTACTATGGTTAGTATGAGCAACATGAGCAGAAGGCCATCCCATCACCTGGAATGTATTTCAGGTTGGCCTTATGAAAACTTTTCACTGTGTGAAGAAAAGAAGCTGATTATCCAAAAGATAAGTCAAGAGGAGTGGTTTCTCTGGAAACATAAGGATTTCAGAACTTTCCAAAGTGCTCCAAGGAAAGCAAGTCAAGATGTAGAAATGTGCTTTATGAATAGAAGGCTCATAACATCCTCTCTGTCTTCTTGGAAAAATAGCCTCAGTGCAAAAGTGGCAGCCCTATGCACGTGTGACCAGGTCCCTGATCACAGATGATTGGGCCAGAAGTGAACATCTAAAAGTGAGCTGGTCAGACTCTGCCCCCTGGCTCAGATGATCTAAACTCAGTAACAACTCTCAAGAAAGTGGAGAAGCAATGGCCTGAATATTGAAAAAGTAAGTGAAAAGTCATTAAACTGAATGGTGAGGCTTCCCAGGACATTGGGAGCCAGGAGAGAGCATTCTCCTGCTCAAGACAAAGGACCTGCATATACTGACATTTTGATGTCCCCCTCAAGGGAATGGCCAGGAACCCCTAATCAGTGAAGAAGCCTAGTAACAAGCTCTCTCTCTCGCACATGTGCGCTCTCTCTCTCTCTCTCATACACACACACATGCATATCTCCAATGCATTTAGTGCCTTGTTTAAATTTTTTTTTTCGTTTGTTTAAATTTCATTTTTATTTATTTTGAGAGAGATCTAGAGAGCCAGCGGGGAAGGGCAGACAGAGGAGACAGAATCCCAAGTAGGCTCCCCGCTGTTTGTGCAGAGCCCAACACAGGGCTCGAACTCACAGATTGTGAGATCATGACCTGAGCCAAAATCAAGAGTCAGAAGCTTAACTAAGTGAGCCACCCAGCACCCAAAAAGAATGTATATCTTTTAAAAAACAAGGCTCACCAGACATGTGGAGAAAGCTTATGTTTTAACAGACTGAGACCAAAAAAAAAAAAAAAAAAATACAGGAGGAAGAAAAGAACAAAGGAAGAGAATAATCTAGGGAAATTAGAAACAATTCAGGAAATAAATAAACTCTTAAAAATTATAATACACATAAGGGACTCATGGGTGGCTCAGTCAGTTAAGCGTCCGACTCTTGATTTCGGTTCAGGTCATGATCTCACAACTCATGAGTTCAAGCTCCATGTCAGGCTCTGCACTGACAGTGCGGAGCCTGTTTGGGATTCTCTCTCTCTCCTTCTCTCTCTGCCCCTCCCCTGCTTGTGCTCTCTCTCTCTCTCTTTCTCAAAAAGAAAAAAAAAACTTAAAGAAAAGCATCAAGTATCTAGAAATAAATATAAGGAAAGACGTGCAAGACTTTACACTGAAAACTACAAAATGTTTTTGAGAGAAATGAAAATAAATCTAAATGGATGGAAGTATATATCATTTTCATGAATGGAGAATTTAACATTTTAAAGACATTCCAAATTGATCTATGAATTGCATGCAATCCCGTTCCAGGTGTCAGCAATGTTTTATTAGGGGAAATTGATAGGCCATCTCTAAATGGCTCGGAGAAGAGCCAAGACAAACTTGAAAAAAGAACAATGCTGGAGGAATTAAACAACTAGATGTCAACAAAAAGCTAAAAATGTAAGCGAATTTATATGCAGCATATAAATTCTAAAGCAGCACTTTTAAAACTTTAATGTGTAGGGGGGACCAGACAGGCATACCACTTACACTATACCTTTCTCACTTACGGCCCCTCACTTTCTAGAGTAAGCACATCCACGTAGTGAGGGCTTTTGCTTGTAATAAGCAGAAAAAGTAGGTGCTAAGAAACTACTTGCTAAATTAACTTTCATAACCCAGGTCTCTTTGCCATTTTGAAAATAATACATATCGCAGCAACAAAAGGACTAACACCGTCCCAGACATGTCCACTAGTGATTTGGGGAAATAAGTGATCGCATACTAAACTTGGATACTGGACATTGAATATCACAAGAGTCCATTTTCTATGAATGCTTTTTTCCAATCTAGTTATCTACAGACCAAGAAGACAGCGGGACCAATACTGCATTTTAGCTGATATATAGAACGCACATGGCTCATTCAGTAATACCCTCAGGTTAGGTGTGTATTTTCCATCAGTGCCTTTATCTACACAAATGGCCCTGGTACCTCACTCTATTGTGATTCAGCAAACAGTACTAGCTTGTGATCTGAAATCAGCTGCCTATACCAATAATGGCTCCAATGGACATTATCTTTCTATTGTGGTTCCTAAAATTAGTATTTCTTTCTGTTATAATGAAAAAAATAATCTCCATTGATTGCAAAAAGCAATGCCTGATATTACAGCATGATTACTTTCAGAATAAATTGAATACTGTATTGTCCAGTAATAATTATCATGTTAAAGAGATCTCAGTCTACAAAATAGGAAGAAATCCTGTCAATTAGATAATATCCAATAAACCAATAACCAAATTGTACCAGTGCACTAAACATAATTAGCCTTAGATTTAAAAAAAAAATATTCAGAGGCAAAGTCAAGTCTTTCCCTGGGAAGATGTTATGATTGCCAAGTAGAGCTCTAAGTCACCTCTGTATCTAAGGCTGCCTGAGGCCTGAAGGAGAACATGACGTTTAAGAACACAGTGTAGGTAATGTTTTTAGTTTTTAATGTCCTTTATTCTCACTGTAGTAAGCCTAGCCCAGGCCCTGGTCGTTTAACATATGAATCTTAGTACATACTTATTACCCTCACGACCTAAACACCTCCCAAAGGTCCCACCTCCCAATATCATCACATCACATATCAATGAAGGGGGTGGGGCACAGATATTCAATCTACAAAAATATGTGCCCATCTCCAGGGTGGGTCTCTACCCACCTCTGCTGCAAGCCACAATCAAATCATCTTAAAAAAAAAAAAAAAAAAAAAAAAAAAAACTAAACCCTAGAGTCGTCCTTTGCTCACTTGATATTCCTTGCATCAGTTAGGACGGGTTAGGTTATCCTGAGCAGTGACCATCTCTAGGTCTTAGTGGCTTTCATGTTACGAAAATTGTTATTCTATTCCTTCTTTATGCTGCATGGGTGCTGCTGGTTGGCAGTGGGGCTGTGTTCCCTGTAGATGCTTGGACCCAGGTGGAGGAAAGCTGTCATGGGTCATGATCCCCACCACTGAAGGAAGGAAGAGAATATGGTAAATCACACTTAAATCTTCCTGGGAGTGGCATTCATGATGGCCACTCATGTTTCCTTGGCCAGGCAAAGCACACAGCTATGGCTAACTTCAAAAGTGGGCAGGGAAATGCTACCCTACATGCCTGCTGAGAGAGGGAATATGGTGAACAGGACAAATAACTCCTACTTCTACAAGGGGAATTTAAATAAGAGAAATATACAACCTTATGGGAAAAGTAGAGTAAGGACCACTGAAATATCTTATAAATATTTTTTAATTTTCTTAATGTTTATTTTTGAGAGAAAGAGAGACAGAGACAGAGTACAAGCTGGGGAGGGGCAGAGAGAGAGGGACACATAGAATCCAAAGCAGGCTCCAGGCTCTGAGCTGTCAGCAAAGAGCCTGACGCGGGGCTCGAACCCGCAAACCGTGAGATCGTGACCTGAGCTGAAGTCAGACGCCAACCAACTGAGCCACCCAGGCACCCGTGAAATATCTTTAAATATTATTAAACTTAAAACAAAGTAAATCAATTATTTCAGCACACCAAATAGCATTAGTTTTTAAATACCTATTAAATTAGCTATAAAGATTCTGTACCATTAATTTCCTATTATTGTGGCTTTCTCTGTGGAAAATGTAGAATTTTTCTCTTCAGTGGTTTCAGTACTAGCTGTGCGTTCATTTTGCTTGGTATATATATTGTGCATGTGAAATATACAATACACAAGTTATACAAATATAATGCATGTGCAAAGGTATTTTTCTGCTTTGTTATTCCAGCCAGCTATCCTGTTTTATTTTTTAACTCTTTGTAACAGTTGAAAATTCAAATAAGATATATTCACAGTCTGGAATAATATACATAATTTTATCTTTACCAACTCAATTTTTGCCAAATAAGATAGATATTTGAGATAGGGAGGAAATGTGTCAAGTGGTTTATTGTCATTATTTCACCCCTCTGCTTGAAACTTTTAAAATTTCCATTAGCTACCTGTTCAGATTTAAATTCTAATATCTGGATTGGCAAAGATGACTACCTCTCTACCAAAAATTCAAGACATCCTCTTTCCCCTTCCAGAGGGTAGAGTCACCACTAGGAAATAGCTCCCTAGCTCTCTTTATAGAGCAAGAGTTATTTTTTTGAATTATGATTGCTGTTATTTTTTATACTATTTAGAGAACATGTATAAGCACATACTATATGCAAGGTATAGATGTGTTTGACAAACCAACCCATTACTGCGTATAATAATCCTATAAAGTAAGTTCTATTATTGTCCCCATTTTACAGATGAAAAAAACTAAGGGTCTGAGTAGTTGAATAATACAGAAGAACACTGTCAGTAAGTCAGAGATGGGATTCCAGCCCAGGAAGTCTAATTCCAGAGCCCATGTTCTTCAGTACCATGTCATCCTTCCCCTTGGGTCAGAGCCCTTAAAAATCAAGTGGGACTGGGGCACCTGGATGGCTCAGTCAGTTAAGCGTCTGACTCTTGGTTTCAGCACAGATCATGACTTCATGCTTTCGTGAGGTCGAGGGTCGCGTTGGGCTCCCTACTGACAGGGGGCTCTGTACTGACAGTGTGGAGCCTGCCTGAGATTCTGTCTCCTTCACTCTCTGCCCTTCCCCCACTCGCGCTGTCTCTGTCTCTCGAAATAAATAAACTTTAAAAAAATAAATAAATAAAAATCAAGTGGGGCTTCTCTGTCTACTCTGTGACCCCAGGGGATAATAGAGCCACACCATTTCTTGTAGGATCCTGAGTTTCCAATTAGCCACAAGGAAGCAAGCTACCTCCTGACCACAAACTCCCACACTAGACTACCACATGAGTAAATAATAAACTTCTATTAAGTTTACACACTGAAATTTGGGCTTTGTTGTTATAGCACCTAAAGTTTTCCCCCAACTGATATACATGGCAATCAAGACCCCCCAAAATTTCTTGGTTCAGAGTCAGGAGACCTGGATTCTAGGGCCAGCACAGACTCTGACTTAACGTATGACCTTAAGGAATCACTTCTTTCCCTCAGGCCACATTTGAAAAGTAAGAAGGTTGGATTAGATCAACATTTTACAATCTGTGCTTCATGGAACATTCTATCTTGTCTATGTTGCTTGAATCTTCTTGAAAACAGGACTCCATGGCCAAATAAGGTGGGGAAATATTGGATACTGCATCTCCCTTCAGAGATTCATAATGCATATTTGCTTTGCTTAATGAAGGCTTTGAGACATCCTTCCATAAAGACTCGGTGAACAGTATTCACCATGTGGGTTTGACCACAGTTCTTAATTTTTTTTTAATTGAGACACATTTATTAATATTTAGTGGGATACATGTGTACTAAGAAATGTAGTTCAGGTAATGGTGGGCTAGAATCCTAAAACCATTCCAAGTTCTAAAGATGTTCTGTATGGTTCCCTACCTTTCTAAGTTTTCCATGCACACCTCCAATCAGGTTACCTCTTCATTGCAACAGATATGCAACATATGTCTACACTTAGGTCTGGGAACCTCTCACTTTGTCTCCTAAAGCTGGAATAACCCGTCCTCTCCTCTGCAGAAGAGTCTTTCCTACACTTCAAGGCTCAACTCAACTCTGTGCCTGGTCCATGAAGATCACACAGTGTGATTCAGCATGACGTATTTCTCTCTTACTCAACACCCATCAAATTGTCTGCACCCTCCACAGATGTCTTAGGCTTGTACTCCCCTGAAAGGTCTCCTGAAAGAAAACATATGGAGGGTAAGAGATAACTAGCAGGTGAGTTTCTTGAGCCATTTTGATATGCATTGGTTGAAGGGAGACAAAATCAGACTGGCAACAGTCACAAACAAGAAAGATGTGTGTTGACTCAAAGGTGGTCTTCAGCCAAGAAAATCCCATGAGGATCAAACAAGGAGCGAGATACAGTTCCAGTTGGAAGTTTCAAGGACAATCTGCAGACAGGAAGAAATTATGTTTGGGGATTCCCTTATTAGTAATCACAGCAAAATGGGTTTCCTGTCTAAACGAGGCTGAACATACATTGTCTGCATGGGCTTGGGTCTGTATTCAGTATGCCTACTCTGCATTATGATGGCATCTTCTCTGGCATTTGGGGATATCTGCTCTACAAGCATGAACACCTGGGTGCCAGATACCTTTCATGTATTGCCGCACCATAGCTCAAAATAAAATTCTATTTTTTTTTATAAAATTATATTTTTAATCAAGTACTGGATCCCCAAATACATGAAGTAAAAACTGACAGATTTGAAGGAAGAAATAGATAATCCAACAATAATAGAAGAGGAAGGAGCACTTCCTAACTCATTGAGGCCAGCATTATCCTGATAGCAAAACCAAACAAATCACGAGAAAGAAAACTATATCCCCTATGAATATAGATGCAAAAATACTGAATGAGATACTGGCAAACCAAATCCAGCAGCATATAAAAAAATTGTATATCATGACAAAAGGAAATTTATGCCAGGAATTCAAGGCTGGTTCAACATATGAAAATTAATCAATGTAATACACCATATTAATGTAGGATAAAACCACATTATCATTTCAACAGATGAAGGCAAAGCATTAACAAATTCCAACACCTTCTCATGATAAGAACAAAGTAGAAATACATGGGAACTTCCTCAATCTGATTAAAGGCATTTATAAAAAACTCACAGCTAACATCACAGTTAATGGGAAAAGACTGACAACTTGGCCTCTAAGGTCAGAAACAAGACCAGGAGGTCTATCTCACCACTCCCAGGCAACATTGCAGTGGAGGAGGTAGCCACAAGGCAAAAGAAAGACATAAAAGTTATCAGATTGCGGAGCCCAGAAATAAACCCTGAATAGATGGTAAATTAATTTACAACAAAGAGTGGAGAATATACAATGGGAAAAGGACAGTCAATGGTGTTGGGAGAACTGGACAGCTACATGCAAAAGAATGAACCTGGGTCACTTTCTTACACTATACACAAAAATTAACTCAAAATAGATTAAAGACTTAAATGTAAGGCCTGAAACCATAAAACTCCTAGAATAAAAGAAGTAGGCATTCAGCTCCCTGACATAGGTCTTGACAACGATTTTTAAAAATCTGACTCCAAAAGCAAAAATAAACAAGTTGGGACCATATCAAACTAAAACACTTCTGCACAACAAAGGACACCAACAGCAAAATGGGAAGGCAGACTAATGAATGGGAGAAAATATTTGTAAATCATATATCTGATGAGGAGCTAATATCCAAAATATAAAAAGAATATATACAAATCAATAGCAAAAAAATTTTTTTTAATTTAAATATCTGCAGAAGATCTGAATAGACATTTCCCCAAAGACATACAGATGGCCAACAGGTACCTGAAAAGATGCTTAATATCGCTAATCATCAGAGAAATGCAAATTAAAACCACAATGAGATATCACCTTATGCCTCTTAGAATGGCCATTATAAAAAAGACAAGAAATAACAGGTGTTGGCAAGGATGTGGAAAAAAAGGAACCCTTGCACACTGTTGGTGGGAATGCAAACTGGTGCAGCAAAACAGTATGGAGTTGCCACAAAAAAATTAAAAGTAGGATTACCACATGGTCTGGCAAGTTCACTGCTGGCTATTTATCTGAAGAAAATGAAGACACTAACTCAAAAAGATGTATGTACCCCCATGTTCATTGCAGCATTAGTACAACAGCCAAGGTCTGGAAATAATCTAAGAATTCACTGATTGATAAATGGATAAAAAATGTGAGACACACACACACACACATACACAGAGCCATAAAAAACAATGACATCTTGCCATTTGTGACAACATGAATGAACCTTGAGGGCATGAGATAAGTGAAATAAGACAGAGCAAGACAAATACCATATGATCTCACTTATATGTGGAATGTAAAAAAACCCAAAAAACCAAGCTCATAGATACAGAGAACAGATTGGTGGTTTCCAGAATCAGGGGATATAGCGGGGATGGGGGAGAAATGGGTGAAGGGGCTCAAAAGATACAGACTTCCAGTTATAAAATAAGTAAGTCACAGGGTATCATGGTGACGGTAATACTACATTGTACATTTGAAAGTCACAAAGAGAGTCGATCTTAAAAGTCTTCATCAAAAGAAAAAAAAGTAATTATGTATGGTGATGATGTTGACTGGGCTTATTGTGGCGATAATTTCTCAATATATACAAATCTTGAATCATTATGTTGTGCACCTGAAACTAACATAATTGTATGTCAGTTAATCTCTTTGGGAATTAGATAGTTACACAGTGGTGATGGTTGCACTTCTTGGTGAGTATACTATAAACCACTGAATTGTACACTTCAAAAGGTGAATTTCATGGTATGTGAATTTTTTCTCAATAAAAAATTGTAATAAAAACATAGAAGTCATGCTCACTCCTTGGAGAGAATCCCAGCAACATGACTGAGGGCAAGATCCTTGGTCTTTGAAGGCATCATGTCCTCATTTGCTAATTAGACTCAATACCATTGTCCCTGCAATTTGCGGTGAAGTCAGTATATGCGTGGAGCCGAGCCCCATGTTCCTCTCCTGGTACTACTCCTAGTCGAATCTGAATCCTTCTTGTTTATAGCACTGCCCATGCCCAACCTAGCATCATCCAAGCCACGAGATGTTTTTCAGGTTCTTTGGTTTGATATGGTTTTTATATCCCTTTTCCCCTTTCTGAAAGTCCTCACCAGAGAGAAAAAGTGAGAGTCAGTGAGGACTTATTACGTGCCAGATTCTGGTAAAATACCAGACTTAGGTGTCCAGATGGTGCCCTGGGCTTGGTGTGTTTATTTCCACTGTAAAGGAAAGGAAACTGAGGCCTGGCTTACAAAATTCTCTCCAAGTCATGCCATTAAGGAGAGTAGGGATGTTTGGATTTAGATGGGCCTCAGCTCAAATCTGCCTCTCAGCAAATCTTATGAGATCGCCCATAGGTTTCCTAAGCCTTCCAAACCTCAGCTTCCTCATCTATAAAACAGGGACGATGGGAGAATCTTTGTTGTGGAGTGATTTGGAAAATTAAACGAGATACAGAAGATGCACTTAGCACAAATCCTGGAATACACGTTAGCTATTGTCAGTCGTATGTGAAGCTTAGCGGTGGCTGGATTTGGATTAGAAGCTCCATATGTGGCATTCCAACTTCTCCCCCACTTCCCCACATTGCCTCTCCTTTGTACCTGTCCAGGTTGGCGTGGAGAAAGACTAAGAACAGACCATCTATAGGCGTACACATCCCATTTTCCCCAAACTCATCATTCACAGCATATCCTTCATGGACGCCCTCCCCCCCCACCCCCACACACATACACACATGCAGCTTTCTTGCAAATTTCCCAGTAGCCAGCCCTAATCACTTCATGGAAAAATGGGATGTAGCTTAACCAGCATTTCACTGGAACATCCCCAGAGTTTCACTTGTTTGACCTTTCATAAAAACTCTGAGACACAATCAAAGAGCTTGTACAAACCCCTCCACTCCCTCTGTGTCTTCTCATAAACTGGCTCCTGGCCTCTCCCAGCTAGGTCTGGTCTCAGTGGAATGTGCTTATCAATCTTACTCCAGAGGAATGAGACCAAACAGCCTGGTGCCCTGGTAGCCGAGGAAGCTTCTACAAGCTTGTGGTATGCCATCAAGTGGGTTGACCCAGGATTTCCATTTTTTATCTTCTGGTAACTTCCATGACACTCAGAATCTGCACCACCCCCCCCCCCCACACACACACACACACTGACATGCACCCACCGTTCCAGACTCATTCTGTTTTTCAGCCTCAATCCTACTCTCTTTTCTGCTCAGTCTAGTAGCGTGAATTGAACATGAGCTCTCACTATGATCATTGCTAAGTACTGATATTATCGCTTACGGTAATCAATGGTCCAGTTGGGCTCCCTGTTACAACCCAGCCAAGGGACTTGCCATTCCCTGGGAAGCAGTGTGGAGTGTGGGGAGAGCGCTTTGGCGTTGAACAAGCCTGGCTTTGAACCCAGCCTTCTGAGAGAACCTGAATTGGGCCCTCCACTTGTCCTTGTTTTCTCATCCTCACAAGACAGCTATTCATACCCACCTAGCTAGGTTTTTGGTGGGAAATACATAACTGGCACCATGGCAGTTATTAACAGTGTCACTATCTTCACTGGTGTTGATCTAAGGTTGTCAAGAGCCACCTGACAGGGACAGGGGTCCTGTTTCAAAACATGCTCTCAGGGCAAACTGTTACTCAGTTGTTACAAAATTAACCATGGGATGTCTCGACCTCAAGAGTATATTCACCCTTTATATCCAGACACTCAACCTTTAGGAGTAGAGTCTAAAGAAATAATCATGGAGGTGGGGCAAGGATGTAGCCACGGGAATGATCATCACATTATTGTTTATAATAATGAAAGACTGAAAAAACAGACACTTGAGCAATGAGTTCTTACACAGTTAACCCAAGTCCAGTTCAAGAGATGACTAGCAGCTCTTGAAATGTGGTAGGACAATGTCCATGTCATGGAAAGCTGGCTACAATGTTGAATATATAACTTAAGTTGCAAAAATATGTTTCAAAACAGCATCTAGGACATAATCCTGGTTTTATCTGAAGGAAGATCTGGAGAGGACATCGGAGCATATTCAGAAAAGGCCAAGATAATCATGAATATGTTCAAAATGGATGTCTTCTTTTAGTCTGTATCTCCTGAACTGTTAATAATGAAAATACTGAGGGAAAAGGTAAAAATTTGGGTAGATTTTACCAAAAAAAATGATCAAAACATTCCTCCAGAAAAGTTGCACAAACCCTAGTACAGCTTGAGGACTTCTGATAAAGTGAACACACCTGTGTAACTAACACTCTGACCACGAAACATAACTCGCCACCACCCCAGAGGCCACCCCTCTTGCCCCGTGTGTCACTGCTCACCCTTCGTGGATACCCGCTGCCCTGGTATCTAAACAGTCTGGAAGAGTTTTGTTGGATTTTACGCACTTTACAAATGGAATCACCTCTTCCACTTTGTCTCTTTCTTTCATTCAACACTGTCTGTTGTAAGTGTAATTCATTGGTCCTCAGTGCTGGATGCTCTCGCATGAACACGCAAACACAGTTTCATCAATCGTTCTTCTATCACTGTTCACTTGTATCATTACTTACTTTCGGCGTCATGAACAGTGCCTCTAGGGACATTCTTATTCTCTTTTGGTAGACTTATGCCCACATAGAATTGTTGGTCATGGGAAACGTGTATATACCGTTTAGGGGATACTATCAAACAATTTTCCAAAGTAGTTATTCCAATATACACTTCCATTAGCAGAATGAGAGTTCTGGTTACTGGACTCCAGTGACTTGTCCATACTTGGCACTGTCTGGTGTTTTCATGTTCACCATTCCTAATGGCATCACACTGAGACTTTATTTTACATTTTCCAAATGACTGGTGAAGTTTAACATCATTTCAAATGTTACTGACCACTCTGATATTCTTTTCTGAGGTGCCTATTCAAGTGCTTTGCCCATTTTTCTACAAGTTATCCCTATTTTTCTTATTGACTCATAAGAATACATATATTCTGGGGCGCCTGGGTGGCTGTCAGTTAAGCATCCTACTTCGGCTTAGATCATGATCTTGCAGTCCGTGAGTTCGAGCCTTGCATCAGGCTCTGTGCTGACAGCTCAGAGCCTGGAGCCTGCTTCGAATTCTGTGTTTCCCTCTCTCTTTGCCCCTCCCCCACTCATGTTCTCTCTCTCTCTCTCTCTCTCTCTCTCTCTCTCTCTCCTCTCAAAAATAAGCAAACATTAAAAAGTTTTTTAAAAGGATACATATATTCTGTACACAAGTCATATCAGATGCATGCAGTGCAAATATCTTTTCCCATTGTGTGGCTTTTATTTTTTCAATTTCTTAACGGCGTGTTTTGATGAAAGAGGGTCTTGATGTTAGTGCCTTGTACTTCAATAGTACCCTTGCTATGTCCTCTGGCAAGATTGAACCCTGATCATATCACTTACCATCAAGAGGCCAGGGAGGCAAACCCATACACAGAATAAGCATCTATCCCTATAATGACAAAAAGCTGGTCCTCCCAAGATGAATAGGGGCCAGTCATGCTATTTGCCCACTCATAGTACTACTTTTGTTAGTCTGGGTCCTTGAGAAAGAGATGCCAAGGTGGAATTAAACATGCAAAGATTTTAGTTTAAGAGAATGGAGAAGGAGCTGTGAAGATCTGGGACAGCTATCAGATCACAAATGCCAGAGACCTTACGTGTTGGAGCATGGAAGGAAAGCTTGGACAGATAAAAAACATCCTCAACCTCCATGCAGTCTATGGGAGATTCTGCCAGGCCACCAGGGAGCACTTAAGCCAAGGTCAGTTGTCAGAGATGTCCCTCAACAACCAGGAATGGATGTGTCCTAGTATCTTTGCCACACGCAGTCATTCCTGGGAATGCCCGTGGGAAGCCTGGTCACCATGCAAACACAGCAATGGATTTCAGAGCACCAAGGCTGGGCTTTGGTCAATTACAGCCCCTGTGACTGAAGTTCTGCTAAGCACACTCTCACAGCCGCTGCAGCAAGAGAGCGAATACGGGAGGAGAACAAGGTAGAGGTGAAGGAGGAAGGTGGCTAATGTGATCACTCTGGGAAATACTGAGTTTGATACATCTTCAGCTCTTAGATATTCGGCAACCAGCAAGATACACAGGGCAAGAATTCAGCAAGTGGGTCTCAGGTTGCTCAGATCGAACATCAGGGCATGACCCCCCCCCCCCAAGAGCTTTGTGAAAGAAGGAGACTCGGGTATCTTCCTAAAGGAGTCAGAACAGCACTAGGGGGACCAGGCATTTCCATGGCTTCTTGCTTTTTCTGCTAAGAGCTTATTGAAGAACTGGAGAACAGAGAAGGAAGGAAGAAAAAAGAGGCCTCATGTAGTAGATCATGGGGCCCTTCCCAGACTTAGGGCCCTCATTAAAGAAACTCTTTTCCAAACATGGCAGCCCAAGGGTGCTGACACATTTCAGCTGTATTCGTCTCAGCAGAGCAAACTGGTTTTTCCCACCTTGAAACTGAACGTGGCCCAAAGTAATTTGTATCAGTTTTCACTAAGAATTTTAGAGGGAAGCCAATGTGCATTCATTATACACATGAGTGAGCTTGCACACATGCTTGTACAAACACACAGACTCACACACGGTGCAAAGGATGTGAGCAGTCAGATGTGGCCAATCACAGAATCTGTGTTCTGCAAGCTGGGAGGGAGCGCGTGGGTACGTGAGTCAGGATTAAACATCATAGCGACCAAGGTACTGAAGCTTGCCGAGTCAGGCAGCAATTTCTGCTTAATAGAGCCCTTAGGTCTCAATAAGTGCTTTGAAATCCACACATTAGCATGCAGTTCTCATGACTGGGGATGCCAGAAATCCAAGGGTCAGGGCAAAACTGACAGCCTCTCCTATGAACATTCAAAGATGCAAAAAAGTCCCCTGGTTCTGCCTCCTTCTCAGCATTTGTTAAAAAAAATTTTTTTTTGATGTTTATTTATTTTTGAGACCGAGACAGAGCGCGAGCAGGGGAGGGGCAGAGACAGAGAGGGAGACACAGAATCTGAAGCAGGCTCCAGGCTCCGAGCTGTCAGCACAAAGCCTGACACGGGGCTCGAACCCACAAACTGTGAGATCATGACCTGAGCCGACGTCGGACGCTTAACCGGCTGAGTCACCCAGGCACCCCATCCTTCTCAGCATTTGTAAATATGCATCTGCAACTATCTTTTTAGTAACGTCCAGTCACCCACGCTCACCTCCAGGAGTTTCGCAGCAGATTGGGCTGGTTTGTGCACAAGGGCAAGATGTGGCCCCTGAATTAAAATCCGGTATTTGCTAACAAGGCTGCATACTGACCCAACTAGAAAAAACTGCCCCTTCTCAAGGCACTTTTCTTCTATATTCCTGAAAATTGTCATAATATACTAACTTTGTTAAGCAATTTAGAGCCCGAAACATTGTTGTGCTAAATATGCAAAGTGATTAGGTCTACTTTCTGAATGAAAGATGGGGCAGTATACAACCTCGGCATCAGTCTGTGGCAGCCACATCAGATTGTACCCAGGAATTGTCTTTCCCCTGCCCTCTGTTTTTACACTGTGGGATTTAACACGCTACATGTAAATGGCTGCTATTCTTTCGGAAAACAGCTATTCCGGTGGGCCAGGGTTCTGTGCCAGGAATCAGGAATTTCACATCGGTAGATACTCATGGTCTATGGAAGAGGCCTGGAAAGGTGGAACCAGCAAAGAATTCCGAAATGGGAGATACTCAAGAAACCTCAAGCGACAAAGGAAAGCAAACCAGCGTGAGTTAGGATGAGTTCCAAGCAGCCGAGAAAACTGTGCCCCAGATGTGTGCAGCCGGAAACCTGTTCCAAGCCTGGCTTTCTCTCTTGGCTCCTCCGACCTCTGGCCACTCCGCTTCACCTCACTCCCAGGGTCCCTCTGCAGCAACAAACGTGGCCATTGCAACAGAGAGGTTGTTGCTTGGGAAACAGTGGTACCCAGCACCGAGAAAGCAGGGGGCTCTCTCCCCCACTCTCCAGGAAGAGCGGGTCGTTACCAGGTGGCCAAGCCCAGACTGGCCAGAGAGCAGGGCGCTTCTCAGAAGCCCCAAACACAGCTTTGGAATCTCTGTTCCAGGTTTCCAAGTCAGAGCTTTTACAGCCTTCTTTTTTTTTTTTTTTTTCCATATTTAAGATAGTACAAGGGTGCCTGGGTGGCTCAGTCAGTTAAGCGTCAGACTTCGGCTCAGGTGGTGATCTCGTGGTTTGTGAGTTTGAGCCCCGTGTCAGGCTCTGTGCTGACAGCTCAGAGCCTGGAGCCTGCTTCAGGTTCTGTGTCTCCCTCTCCCTCTCTCTCTGCCCCTCCCCTGCTCATAATCTGTCTCTCTGTCTTTCAAAAAATGAATAAACATTAAAAATAAATAAATAAATAAATAAATAAATAAATAAATAAATAAATAGTTCTGTAAATGTTTAAAAAAATAAAATAGTACAAAACCATTATGGAAACAAATAACAAAAAGAATAAAGAAGAAAATAAGTTTCCCTTCATCTCATTAACCAGAGACCAATTGTCTTTCTTTGTTCTGATTACAGAAATAACACATGTAGTCATAGTAGAAAATCTGGAAAGTAAACAGCAATATTAAGGAAAAAACATGATGTATCATTTCATGTCATTTTGATGTGCTCTTTTTGGCCTTTTTTCTATGTTCCTTATTTTACAAACAAATGAGATTATACCACACATACAGTGTGTGTGTGGTTTTTTTTCCATTTTTATTCTATGAGCATTTTCCATGTAATTTTTAAAGGTATTTCTATTCCCTTTTTACTTTTATTTTATTTTATTTTTTAATGTTTATTTTCTTTTTGAGAGAAAGAGACAGAGACAGAGGGGAGGGGCAAAGAGAGAGAGAGAGGGAGACACAGAATCAGAAGCAGGCTCCAAGCTCCGAGCTGTCAGCACAGAGCCTGACATGGGGCTCAAACTCACAAACCCAGAGATCATGACCTGAGCACCGGAGTCAGCGCTCAACTGACTGAGCCACCCAGGCGCCCCTCCTTTTTACTTTTAAATTTTATTTTTATTTTTTATTAATTTCTTAATGGCTTATATATATGTCTACGTGGTACACAATTTGAAAAATATGAAAGAACCTAAAGCGAATAATAAGTTTTCTTTTCATTCCTATTCCACAAAGGGGCCATTAACAGCTTTCTATGTTATTCCTGAGATAGTCCATAAATTTAAACACACACACACAGACACATACACAGAGTAGTAGTGTATTACTTTTTGTACCATTCTCTTTCATTTGATATACTCAGGGCCTAGCTCGGCAGCAGTTGTGAACTAAATGGACTCCCCCGTTCTTATCAACAGCCACATAGGGCATTGCATTGCACAGGTGGACCGCACCTGCCCGATGCTCTGTTGGTAGGCACTCAGGTTGCCCCCAGCACTTGTCATTTCAACACGAATCAGTACACACAGATGCAAAAGTGTATGCGGATAAATTCCTAAGAGCAGAATTCCTGAGTCTAGAAGTTTGTCCATTTTAAAATTTGGTAGAAATAGCCAATCACCTTGCAAGAAGTTTGCAGAATTTTCTCTCCTGCCTGTAGGGTGTGGGGGCCTCCTGGATAACCCCGATAATCTGCCCCAGTGCTCGTGTTCCTCCGTGTTTTCTTCCCTCACTGAATCACAGCTTCTGATGTTTTTAAGAGGATTTGTACTTTCTTCTCTGTGAACTATGTATTTTCTCCAGATATGTCCTTTCTTGTGGAGGCAGAATATGTAAGTTTATGCGACCAATTTAATGTTTAATGTGACTAATTTGACCAATCCTTTATTGTTAGACACTGAAGAAAATTTCCATATCTTGGCATTCACAGTACTGTGAGGGGCGTCTGTGTGGCTCAGTCGGTTAAGCACGTGACTTTGGCTCAGGTCATGATCTCACGGTTTGTGAGTTGGAGCCCTGTGTCGGACTCCGGGCTGACAGCTCGGAGCCTGGAGCCTGCTTTGGATTCTGTGTCTCCTTCTCTCCCTGCCCCTCCCCCACTTGTGCTCTGACTCTATAAAAAATAAATAAATGTAAAAAAATCTTTTTTCAAGTATATATTGCTAATCTAAAAGACTGAACATGACCTACCACTACCGACATTGCTTTGGGAGAGCATCCTCTTTGAAAACCCTAGCTAAAGTTAGGGTTGTATCAAGCCATTATTATTCAGCGGGCCTCCTCAGGACCTCGAGCATCCTCACAGATTCCCGCTGTCACTTGAAAGTCACCTGGAATGAACCTAGCTTGGACAACAGCATCAGCAAGGGCAACTGTTGGGACTGTGAGAACCACCAAAGCTGGGACCCCACTGCTCAAAGCGTGGGCCATGATGGATGCCAGACTTCTGACACAGCTCTGATTACACACATTCTGGTCATAATCCTGCCGGCACACGCGTGCTTATCGGACCTCGTGCCCCTAGGTGGGGTGAAGAAAACGGGGACGCAATTCTCATCACACATGTGTTTCTTTGGCCTCCGCTCCCTAACCCAGAACAGCAGGGCAGGCCACGGAGGTGAAGCAAGACATTCCTCTAAATGGAAGGGTGGCTGAGCCCGTTCACTCGGAACTGGTGGGTTGTAGGCCTTGCCCAGGACCTAGGGGTATTAAGAGAGGTGGGAAAATGGCTTGCTGCCCACACCTCAAGTTAATTTGGACACTTGGGGCCGAGGCGTACCAGAGGCTCCTCAGCAAAGGCTCTGCTTTCCTGAGACAAGGGGCGTAAGTCAGCCCTTTCCAGACCCACACATGTAAGGACCGCCTTGTCCACACGAACCCAATCAGGACGTCTAAGGAAGTAGGGTTACCTCTGATTGTACTATTTCAGAAATTCTGTTAAAGGTAGGAAAGGATTCAACAAGTTGCTTTTATGTGGGCGGGAGAAATGCTCTCAAACTACGAATCTTTATCTTTCTTTCCAGAAACTCCCTGAACTTTTGCCTAATAAGCAAAATCATCCATGTTGCCTTAGGAAGCAGAGGGGAAGCCCGGCTGACTCAGTCGGTGGTGCACGTGACTTGATCTCAGGGTTGTGAGTTCAAGCCCCGCACTGGGTGTAGAGACTACTTAAAAATAAAATCTTTAAAAAAAAAAAAAAAGGCAGCAATGGTTTTGAGGAGACAGGTTCATAGAGCATTAAATATTAACCCTTATAAGCGATGGTACCAAGAGGCGGCTCCACCGTACCTTCCAAATTCGCGCGCGCGCGCGCGCGCGCACACACACACACACACACACACACACACACTAAACATCACTCCAAATAGGAACACGATTTAAGTCAAAATTGAATTAATGGTGCAAACTCAGCCTCTAGACATATCCCAGCCCCCTCCTCCTAATAAGATCACTTCCTTCCTAGAAACTTCGTTGCTACCACAGGCCCCCACTCACCCCAAAACAGCAAAGCACAACTGTACTGCATAGTGATCCTACTTTCAGTGGGCAAAACACGGCACGCAGTAACCCCTAGGGGTGCATGTTGGGTTGAACCTTTGTACATTGGTCTTAGTTCTACCTGCTTCTGCCCTATACACCTGTTGAATTTCAAAACAAACAAATAAAAACAACAACAAAACACAAAACAAACAAAAAAAAAACCCAGCCCTTCAAAAATGTGAAGAAACTATCATGTTTTACCTAAATGTTCTGTAATCTAAAATTTCCAATGCCTTCATCTATGCTCCATGTGATACTCATTTGTTTATTCATTCTTTCATTTATCCAACCATATTTCCATTCATTGGATAGTTGCCCATTCTGGCCAACGCTGTGACAATCAAATAAATGACATACAGCATGGACCAGAGAGTGACAGACAGATGAGAATTGCCACAGTGGCGTTGGCTTCTGTGTTTTATTAAATAATAGTTTAAAATGGAAATAGAACAAAAAGATTAAGTAAAGAAAACTCAGAAAACTTAAAGAAATTGCTCTGATTTAGTATCTTGGTATTACATAGACAGTTCTGAAATTCAAAGCCAGTGACATTCCGTAAGTCCGCTTGTAAGTTGGTTGTTTAGAATGCAGATCTCAGGGGCACCTGGGTGGTTCAGTCGGTTGAGCATCCAACTTCAGCTCAGGTCATGATCTCATGGTTATGA
Source organism: Panthera leo (assembly GCF_018350215.1). NCBI lineage: Eukaryota > Metazoa > Chordata > Mammalia > Carnivora > Felidae > Panthera > Panthera leo. The sequence goes on from NC_056688.1 coordinate 69,001,989, forward strand.
GTTCAAGCCCTCCATTGGGCTCACTGCTGTCAACACAGAACCTGCTTCAGATCCTCTATCCTCCTCTCTCTACCCCTCCCTGGCTTGTGCTCTCTCTCTCAAAACTAAAAATAAACATTAAAAAAAAAAAAAAGAACACAGACCATATCTCCCATAGGCAGAAACAAGGCACCCAGAGGTTACATCCCCTACCTTGGAAACCTAGTAAAGGAAGAAACACACACTGAAGTTAATACGCTCTACGTTGTCCACTGAATACTGTTAGAAGGCATCCGTGGCTATACATGTGATGACTGAACAAAACTAAAGCCACAAAATTCAGTAAGAAAATTCTTCCCACTTACTTTGCTAGTCACTAAGGATAAGCAGGTATTGTTCATTAATTCAAAAACCATTTATAGGGGTTTATTTAGAAAATGATAGGGATGCCTGGGTGGCTCAGTTGGTTAAGTGACTTCAGCTCAGGTCATGATCTTATGGTTTGCTGGGCTCTGGGCTGACAGCTCAGAGCCTGGAGCTGCTTCAGATCCTGTGTCTCCCTCTCTCTCTGCCCCTCCCCCACTCACACTCTGTCTCTCTCCCTCTCTCAAAAATAAATAAAACACTAAAACAAAAAAGATAAAAAGAAAAACCCTGTTGGCAACATTTGCAGAGATTCTGAAAGGGACTTCTGGATACTGTCAAGACACTCAGAGAGTCACAAAACTGAATTCACTGTTTCTCTTTTCCTGGATATAGGTGTACTACCAATAATATTTATGCACTGACTGCCATGAGCATGGCCACTTGGGAGCTGTGAGCCAAAGAGAACCAAGATAATTATTGAGGAATTTTCCAGACATAACTGGGAAAGAGCTAGAAAACAATGGAAGGAACTCTAATTGCCCACAGCTATGAATCTGACTAAAACAATTATCCATGTACTGAAAAAGAAATAAAAAGATTTATTAAGTGTCTACTTGTGCCAATAAACAAGACGGACATGTTTTCATAATTCTAGGTGAGTCTGAAGGAAGATGGGGCCCGGGGAGGAGACATGAGTCAGCATATTCCCCGTGTTGGCCTCCACAAGTTTCTCTGGGCCAGGATGTCATCTTTGATTTCAGAGAGAGACTGGGGGAGAAAGGGGAAGTGGAAAGTTCCCTGTTTGTGTTGGAGGTACTCGAAGAAGCATCCTACCGCTGGCTCGTTGACTTAAGGGTGCCTGAACTGGGCATCCAGACTCCAAAAGAATCCATATGCCCTGGCCAAAACATAATTGCCCTAGAATAATTGCATAAATTGTGAGGAGATGAAAAGGAAAAAATAAATATTAGTAACCACTGTATTCTTCCCTCACTTTATACTACAGGATAATCCAGCATATTAAAAGGCTCTGCCGTAGATCACTGTTTATCAGTCAAGTCTTTTTTGAGGTCTTTGGGAATGCAAAACAGAAAACAATTCCTCGGGGAAACATAACTGGATAATAAACAACTCATAACAACAAATTAAAGTATTGCAGGTGTGGAAAGGAATGTTCTAGGTTCAGGCGAAGCATTAGACCGACTCATGTCAGGATACCAAGAGTGGACTTTGCTGAAGTGTGGTGCTTAGACTGAATTTTCAGCAATGAGGAGAAATTAGCCAAGTAAAGAAAGGCTGACACACCTAGCCACAGAAATCAGACAAGAAAAAACAATAAAAGACATCCAAATTAGTAAGGAAGAAGTAAAACTTCCACTATTTGCAGATAACATGATACTACTATATATATAGAAAACCCTGAAGATTCCACCAAAAAAAAAAAACCAAAAAACAAAAAACCCAAAAAACTACTAGAACTGGTAAACAAATTCAGTAAAGTCACAGGATACAAAATCAATGTACAGAAATAGGTTGCGTTCCTATACACTGATAATGAAGCAACAGAGAACTTAAGAAAACAATCCCAATGGCAATTGCACCAAAAATAATACAATACCTAGGAATAAAAGTTGATTTCTGTCCTATTCTGTTGCTCATAGAGATTTCATTATGGGAGCACCGGGGTGGCTCAGTGGGTGTGCGGAGTGCCTGGGTGGCTCGGTTGGTTAAGCGTCTGACTTCATCTCAGGTCATGATCTCACTGGTTCGTGAATTTGAGCCCCATATCCAGCTCTCTGCTATCAGCACAGAGCCAGCTTCAGATCCTCTGTCCCCCTCTTTCTCTGCCCCTCTCCCGCTCATGTTCTCTCTCTCTCCCTCAAAAATAAATAAGCATTTAAAAAATTAAGATGTGGTTTGTTTGCATATATAGTGATATATATATACTTTTTTTTACTATATATATACACGTGTGTGTGTGTGTGTGTGTGTGTGTGTGTACATACAACCTTGGTTTGTGAGCATAATTCGTTCCAGAAACATGCTTGTAATCCAAAGCCCTTGTATATCAAAGTGAATATCCCCATAAGAAATCATGGAAACTCAGATGATTCATTCCACAAGCCAAAAATATGAGTATAAAAATGATTACAATACTGTAATTTAATACAAAATATAAAGAAAAATAAACAAATTAACCTGCACTTACCTTTGAAAACCTTCGTGGCTGGTGTGAGGAAGGCAAGAGAGAGGAGGGTTATTGTGTAGGATGACTTTCACTATCACTAACAGAATCACTGCTATCTATTGGCTTGATGGAATCTTTTTCTGCCTGGGGACCAATGTATATGCTTGTACGGATGTTGACTACAGTACAGTATTAATAAACTCTTGTCTTCTACTGTAAACTGGCAATAAGGCAGCAGAGGAGTCTATATCAGCAGGCAGCCTGACCTAGAATGAAGCAAAGCATTCCTAAGCTTACTCTTGTATGGAAAAGCAAAGGACTGTCCGTAGGTGCTTTGAAGTGACAAAAAATACACTAGTAAGAGCTGTGGTCACCGTCCAATGTTCTGAAAAATCACTGATTTCTGCCAAACACTGTGGCCTGAGATCAAGCATCCGAGAATGGGAGATGATTACCCACAATCCCACAATGAAAGAGAGAGAGAAGAATCATTGGCTCAGTTGTGATCATGTGACATTCAGCGTCTCTCTCTCTCTCTCTCTCTCTCTCTCTCTCTCTCTCTCTATATATATATATATATATAGTGGAATATTATTCAGGCATAAAAAAGAATGAAATTTTGCCATTTGCAACAACATGGATGGAGCTACAGAGTATAATACTAAGCAAAATAAGTCAGAGAACAACAAATACTTTATGATTGCACTCGTATGTGGAATTTAAGAAACAAGACAAATGAACAACAGGGTGGAAAAAAGAGACAAACCAAGAAACACACTCTTAAATATAGAGAACAAACTAATGGTTGCCAGTGGGGGGAGGTGCCAGTGGGTAGGGGGATAGGTGAAATAGGTAAAGGGGATTAAGAGTACACTTATCTTAGTGGGTACTGAGTAATATATAGAATTGTTGAATCACTATATTGTACACCTGAAACGACTTTAAAACTGCTTGTTAACTACACTGGAATTAAAATTTAAAAAGAAATGAAGAAAAAGATGACACAGATTTCCAAGTGCATGAAAGGTATATATAGGTAGGTCCTAAGGCAGAAGAGAGCTTAACATGTTTGAGGAAGTGAGAGAGATTTTGTGTGGCCAGTGGGAAAAGAATAAGAAAATTGGCTCAAATTGAGGTTAGAAAATAAGCTAGATTACATAGGTTGGTCAAATTAAAAGTTTTATATTCTAGGAATGCCAGGGTGGCTCGGTTGGTTGAGCATCCAACTTTGGCTCAGGTCATGATCTCACGGGTCCTGAGTTCAAGCCCTGCATGGGGCTCTCTGCTGTCAGCACAGAGCCCACCTCAGATCCTCTGTATCTCTCTCTCTCTCTCTCTGTCTGCACTTCCCCTGTTCATGCTCTCTCTCTCAAAAATAAACATTTAAAGTTTAAAAAATAGTTTTAGGTTCTATTCTAAACACAATGGGAAATCATTAAACTGCTTTACATTAGAGACAAGGAATAGTTCAGAGCAGTAAAATCATTGATCAGTTTCCATTTTTATTTTATTTTTGTAATGCTTATTTATTTATTGAGAGAGAGAGCAAGTACGTAAGTAGAGGAGGGGCAGAGTGAGAGAGGGAGAGAGAGAATCCCAAGTAGGCTCCACACTGTCAGCTCACAGCCTGATGAGAGGCTCAGTCTCATGAATCGTGAAATCATGACCTGAGCCAAAATCAAGATTTGGACGCTTAACCAACTAAGCCACCCAGGTGCCCCATATTTCCATTTTTAAAAGATCATTTTGGGGGTGGGACTTCCAAAATGGCAAAGTGAAGAGCTCACTGGGCCCTCTCCCCAGTAAAACAACAATTCAACTGAAGAAAAGTATTTTAAGAAAACAACAATTTAAAATCTAGAAACTGTCCTAAAGATACACAGCAAATGGAGAAACGTTCAATTAAAATCTATTATATTTTGTTAAAATAGTAAACCACCACTAATTTCTTTACTCATGTCCAGCACCGTGTTACATAAGCTCTACCCAGGTTTTCAACTTCACACAGAAATACCTGCTGAAGCATTCAAGACAGTGAGGAATCCCTCTCCCTACATCTCCCAGTCTGGGATTATAGGCTCAACACAGTAAGGGCATGCCTCTGGGATTTCCCACCCACCACCATCCTCCCCTACCACCAACGTTGTATTGCAGAAGCTCTACTCCAGGCAGGCATAGCCAAGAGGATGAGACTCCCTTTTTATATCCGGCATCCACTCGCAAGATAGAAGTTCTACCCGAAACATGAAAGGCTGAGAAAATGGAGGTTCCACTCACCTCCCACATTCACCTAATTCCATGTACTCAATGAACAGAATTTCCAGGTCTGTAGGATCAAGCTAAGAAGACAAGGGATTGTCACTCTCCCCACCCTACCTCAATGCCCTCTTTTCGAGCCCGGGTGTCACCAAAATAACAGTAGGTTTCTATCGCTAATTCAAATGCAGTGGTGCAAGGGCTATGCCCAGGGTGGGAGAGGTAGGCAATTAGATGAACTCTAAGGTCTGCCTGAGGGAACTGAGTGTTTGGAACAGAATGGAGAACTCCATGCCTAAGAATGTTGTTGAAAATCATGAAGATCAGGTGGAGGAAAAATGAAGAGGAAGCTGGTCACTCTATTATACAAGCTAAATAGAGCAGACAGAAGTTTAATAGGGAGTGCAGCGAAAGAGATAGCCACAAAGAGGCCTCTGGGATCACAATCCACTCTGGTGTCAGGAAGGCTGTGTGCATGTGCACAGTTGCATCCATGCAGGATTAATCAAAAGAGGACATGTGACAGACTTGAGAGCATTCCCCAGGTCGCACATAGACCCATCAACATAAGGTAAAGCTTCAATGGAGCAAGGGGATTAAATAAAACATCTGACCACTGACTGAACAATAAGCTATTCTGCTCCAGAGACAACTCCTAAGAAGCCAAGCTTAAAAATAAAATCACACTCACCCCTGGCAGTCTGGAAGAATATGTGGTGCATAAGACGACGCCAGGAGTGATCAAAGAAGTGATCAAAGAAGGAATTTCTAAGTTACCTGTCCCAGCTGAATGTGATAGAAAAATATAAACTTCCTGAATTGTGATAGCAGATTACAAACCACACACATCTATCGATAAAAGGAAAAATAAATCTAAGTGGCTAAGGGAACTGAAGCACAACCTTTGACCAATAAATGGCTTATGGTGGCCAAGAAGTGACCCTTAGGAATCCAGGCCAAAAGATAAAAACTGGGGGTGGAGGAGAACCTGAGTAGGTAAATTAGAGTTTGCACCCTACAGGAAATACAGACTTGGCATAATTAGTTCAGTCAAGTCTCTAAAGGAATAAACAAACAAACAAGCAAAGAAAAATAAACAGCAATTCCCTGGAAGGGGAAGATAAGTATTCAAATTGCTACAATATAATATCTAAAATATCCAGCTTTCAACAAAAAACTATGAGATGTGAAAAGAAACAGGAAAGTGTCACGCATATATAGGAAAAACTGCAGGCAATAAAATCTGCCGTTCAAGGAGGAACAGATGGTAAAATTAGCAGACAAAACTTCAAACGAGTTATTACAAATATGTTCCAAGAATTGAAGGAAACCACACTTAAAGAATTAAAGGAAAGTATTATGACAATGTATCATCAAGAAGAGAATAGCAGTAAAAAAAATTATTTAAAAGAATCACAGAATTCTGGAATTATAAAGCATAATAACCAAAGTGAAAAATTCAGTAGAGTACCTCCCTCAATAGTAGATTTGAACTGGCAGAAGAAAAAATTAACCATTGACAGATACATTAATAGGAAGTATATAATCTGAAGAACATACAATGAAAGGAAAATTAACAGAGTCTCAAAAAATGTGGGACATCTTCAATGCACCATGATACATGAAATAAAAATATCAGAGAGGAGAGAAGGAAAGGGATGGAAAAAATATTCAAAAAACTGATGGCAGAAGTTTTCCAAACTTTGATGACAAATATTAACCTACACATTCAAGAAGCTCAACAAATTCCAAGTAAGATAAATACAACGAGATAATTATTTAAACACATCCTAGTCAAAAGGTTAAGACAAAGAGAATATCCTGAAAGCAGGAAGAGAAAATCTACCAGGCATATATAGTTGACTCCTGAACAACACTTGTTTGTTCAAGATTTGAACAAAATTTGGATTTGAACTGCATGGACCGACTTAATCATAATTTTTTTTCAATAAATACAGTACCATACTGTAAATGTATCTTATCTCCTTATGACTTCCTTAATAACATTTTATTTTCTCTAGCTTACTTTATTGTAAGAATGCAGTATAGAATACATATAACATGCAAAACATGTGTTAATTCACTGTGTTATTAGTAAGGCTTGCAGTCCACAGTGGGCTATTCATTGTTAAGTTTTGTGGGACTAAAAAGAATTTGTGGGACAACCAATGGGTCAATAAAGAAGTCAAAGAGGAAATAAAAAATACCTGGAGTCAAACAAAAATGAAAACACAATGGTTCAAAATCGTTAGGATGCAGCAAAAGCAGTTCTAAGAAGGAAGTTTATGGTGCTATGGACCTATCTCAAGAAACAAGGAAAATCTCAAATGAATAACCTAACCTTACAGTTACAAGCAGCTAGACACAGAAAAACAAAGCCCAAAGCTAGTAGAAAGAAGGAAATAATAAAGGTTAGAGTGGAAATAAATGAAATAAAGACTAAAAAAAAAAAAAAGATTAATAAAACAAAGAGCTAGCTCTTTGAAAAGTTAAACAAAGTATATAACCTTAAGTCATAACTTATCAAGAAAGAGAGAGGACCCATATACATAAAATTATAAATTAAAAAGGAGAAATAATTGGGGTGCCTGAGTGGCTCAGTGGGCTAAGTGTCCAACTTCAGCTCAGGTCATGATCTCATGGTTCATGAGTTTGAGCCCCGCTTTGGGCTCTGTGCTGACAGCTTGGAGGCTGGAGTCTGCTTCAGATTCTGTGTCTCTCTCACTCTCTCTGCCCTTCCCCCATTCTCTCTCTCTCAAAAATAAATAAACATTAAAAAAAGGGGGGGGATAACAACTGACACCACAGAAATACAAAGAATTATAGGAGAGTATTATGAAAAAAATATATGCCAACAAATTGTACAACCTAGAAAGAATAGATAAATTCCTAGAAACATACAATTTTCCAAAACTGAATCAGGAAGAAATAGAAAATCTGAACAGACTAATTTCTAGTAACAAAATGGAATCAGTAATAATAATAATTTAAAAAAACCTCCCAACAAACAAAAGTCTAGGACCAGATGGCTTCACAGGCAAATTCTATTGCACATTTAAAGAAGAGCTAATACCTGTTCTTCCCAAATTATTCCAAAAAGGAAAACTTCCAAATTAATTCTACAAGGCCAGAATTTTCCTGATATCAAAACCAGGCAAAGACACTACCAAAAAAGAAAACTACAGGTCAACATCTCTGATACACATAGATGCAAAAATCCTCAACAAAATATTAGCAAATTGAATCCAACACTACATTAAAAAAGATCATTGACCAGGATCAAGTAGAATTTATTCCAGCTATGGAAGTGTGGTTCAATATTTGCAAATCAATCAACATGATACGTCACATTAAGAAGGGGAAGGATTAAAACCATATGATCATTTTAATAGATGCAGAAAAAGCATTTGACAAAATTCAACATCTATTCATGGTAAAAAAAATCTCAACAAAGTGTGTATAAAGGGAACATATGTCAATATAATAAAGGCCTTATATGATAAACCCACAGCTAAAATTATACCCAATGGTGAGAAGTTAAAAGCTTTTCCCCTAAGATCAGGAACAAGACAAGGATGTCTACTCTCACCTTTTTTATTCAAAGTAATACTAGAAGTCTTAGCTATAACAATCAGACAAGAAAAATAAATAAAAGTCTTCCAAATTGGTAAGGAAGAAGTAAAATGGTCACTATTTGCAGATGACAGGGTACTATATACAGAAAGCCCTAAAGAATCCATCAAAAACTATTGGAACTAATAAATGAAATTAATAAAATTTCAGGACACAAAATTGATATTCAAAAAGTCATTGCCTTTCTATACACTACTAATGAACTATCAGAAAGAGGAATTAAGAAAACAATCCCATTTAAAATTATACCAAAAAGAATAAAATGCCTAGGAATAAATTTAATAAAGGAGGTGAAAGACCTACATTCTAAAAACTGTAAGACACTGGTAAAAGCAACTAAAGACAACACAGAAAAATAGAAGATATACCATGCTCATGGATTGGAAAAATTAATGTCGCTAAAATGTCCATACTCCCCAAAGCAATCTACACATTTAATGCAACCCCTATCAAAGTACCAATGATATTTTTCATACAACTAGAACAAATAATAATAAAATTTGTATGGAACCACAAAAGACTTCAAATAGCCAAAGCAATCTTTAGAAGAACAAAGCTAGAGGTATCATAACCTCAGAATTCAAGATATACTACAAAGCAATAGTAACCAAAACAGTATGGTATTGGCACAGAAAAACAGACACAAAGATCAATAGAACAGGATGGGACCGAGAAATAAATTCACCCCTGTATAGTCAATTAATCTAAAAAAAGGGAGTCAAGAATATACAGTGGGAAAAAGACAAGTCCTTCAATAAATGGTATTAGGAAAACTGAACAGTTACTTGTAAAAGAATAAAACTGAACCACTTTCTTAAAACACATACACAAATACACTCAAAATGGATTAAAGACCTAAGCTGGAGCCCTGAAACCATACAACTACGAAGAGAAAACAGGCAGCAATCTCTCAGACATTGGCCTTAGCAACATATTTATAGATATGTCTCCTCAGATAACACAAAAACTACTGAGGCTACATCAAATGAAAAGCTTTTGTACAGCAAAGGAAACCATCAACAAAACAAAAAATAAAACTAGTGAACAGGAGAAGATACTTACAAATGATCTATCTTAAAAAGGGTTAATATCCAAAATATATGGTGAATGTCTACAATTCAACATCAAAAAATGAATAATCCTATTAAAATGGGTAGGAGACCTAAATAGACATTTTTCCAAAGAAGACATAGAGATGGTCAACAGACATGATAGACATGAAAAAATGCTCAACTCATCATAAAGGAAATGCAAATCAAAACCACAATGAGATACCACCATAAGCCATTAAAGATAGCTAAAATCAAAAACAGCAAGAAATAACAAGGGGTGCCTGCATGGCTCAGTTGGTTGAGCATCCAACTCTTGATCTCGGTTCAGGTCATGATCTCACAATTTGTAAGTTCGAGCCAGGCATTGGGCTCTGCACTGACAGTGTGGAGCCTGCTTGGGATTCTGTCTCTCCCCTTCTCTCTGCCCCTCCTGCATATTCATTCTCTCTCTCTCTCTCTCTCTCTCTCTCTCTCTCTCTCTCAAAATAAGTAAATAAACTTAAAAAAAAAAAAAAGAATTAACAAACATTGGAGAGGATGTGGAGAAAAGAGAACCCTTGTGCACAGTGTGTATGTATGTAAATTTTTGCTACCATTGTGGAAAACAGTATGGAGAGCCCTCAAAGAATTAAAGAAGGAAATATCATGTGATCAGTAATTCTACTAGTGGGTATTTACCAATAAAGCCAAATCCACTAATTCAAAAACCTATATATATGCCCTCTACATTTATTGTAGCATTATTTACAGTCCCAATATATGGAAACAACCTGAGTGTCCACTGACAGATGAATAAAGAAGAGACGATATGTATACATACATGTCCATACACATATACACACATACATATGTTTATAACATACACACAATGGAATATTACTGTGTTATTAAAAAGAATGAAATCTTACCATTTCTGACAACATGGGTGGATGTAGAGGGTATCATGCTAAGTGAAATATGTCAAAAGAGAAAGACATATAATATGATTTCACTTATATGTGGAATCTAAAAAACAAACAACAAACAAAAGAACAGACTCTTTTTGTCCTGCCTATTCATTTATTTTTAAAAATTGAGATACAATTGACATATAATATTCTCTTTAGTTTCAGGTGTATGACATAGTAATATGTGTGTATGCTGTGAAATGATCACCACGCTAAGTCTAGTTATCATCCATCACCACACAGTTATACTTTTTTTCCTTGTGATGAAAACTTTTAAGATCTATTGTCTTAGCCCCATCTATATGCTGCCTGCAAGAGACTCACTTTAGACCTAAAGACATCTGCAGATTGAAAGTGAGGGGATGAAGGGCCATCTATCATGCTAATGGACGCCAAAAGAAAGCTGAAGTAGCCATACTTATGTAAGACAAACTAGATTTTAAGCCAAAGACTGTAACAAGAGATGAAGACCATTTTATCATAATTAAGTATGCCCCCAACTTTGGACACCAAATATATAAATCAACTAATAATAAGCATAAAGAAACTCATTGATAATACAATAATAGTAGGGCACTTTAACACCCCACTTCCTGAACTGGACAGATTAAGCAGAAAATCAGTAAGAATAGCGATGGCTTTGAATGACACACTAGACCATGTGGACTCAACAGATATATTAGATCATTTCTTTCTAAAGCAATGGAATACACATTCTTTTCAAGTACACATGGAACATTTTCTAGAATAGATCACAAATCAGGCCTCAAAAAGTACAAAAAAAATGAGATTTTACCATCCATATTTTCAGACCACATCACTATAAAACTTGAAGTCGACCTAAAGAAATAATTTGGAAAAAACACAAATACATGGAGGTTAAAGAACATCCTACTAAAGAATGCATAGGTTAACCAGAAAATTAAAGAAGAAATTAAAAAATACATGGAAGCAAATGAAAATGAAAATGTGACAGCCCAAAACCTTTGGGATGCAGCAAAGGCAGTCTTAAAAGGGAAGTATATTGTAATATAGGCCTACCTCAAGAAGCAAGAAAAGTTTCAAATACACGATCTAACCTTATACCTAAAAGAGCTAGAAAGGAAGAGCAAATAAAGCCTAAAGTCAGTAGAAAAAGAGAAATCATAAAGATTAGAGCAGAAATAAATGATATTGAAACAAACAACAACAAAAACTCTCTCTGCCCCTCCCCCGCTCACACTGTCTCTCTATCCCTCAAAAATAAATAATAAACATTAAAAAAAGAATTAATAAAATTGATAAACCCCTAGCCAGGCTTATCAAAAAGAAAATAGAAAGGACCCAAATAAATAAAATCATGAATGAAAGAAGAGTGATCACAACCAATACCACAGAAATACAATTATAAGAGAATATTATGAAAAATTATATGCCAACAAACTGGGCAATCTGGAAGAAATGGACAGATTCTTAGAAACATGCAAACTACCAAAACTAAAACTAGAAGAAATAGAAAATTTGAACAGGCCCATAACCAGCGAAGAAATTGAATCAGTAATCAAAAATCTCCCAACAAACATTCAGGGCCAGATAGTTTCCCAGGGGAATTCAACAGAAATTTAAAGAAGAGTTAATACATATTCTTCTCAAATTGATCCAAAAAAATAGAAATTGAAGGAAAACTTCCAAACTCTTTAAAAAAAAACTTTTTTTAATGCTTATTTACTTTTGAGAAAGAGAGAGAGAGCACACAAGCTGGGAGGGGCAGAGAGAGAGGGAGACACAGAATCCAAAGCAGGCTCCAGACTCTGAGCTGTCAGCACAGAGCCTGATGTGGGGCTCAAACACACAAGCAATGAGATTACGTCCTGAGCCAGTCAGACGCTCAACCTACTGAGCCACCCAGGTGTTCCCAAACTCATTTTTTTGAGGCCAGCATTACCTTTATTCCAAAACCAAAGACCTCAGTAAAAAGGAGAATTACAGGCCAATATCCCTGATGAACCTGGATGCAAAACTTCTCAACAAGATACTAGCAAATAGAATCCTACAGTACATTAAAATAATTATTCACCATGATCAAGTGGGATTTATTCCTGGGTTTTAGGGCTGGCTCAATATTTACAAATCAGTGAACATGATATATCACATTAATAAAAGAAATGGTAAGAGCCATATGATCCCTCAATCGATGCAGAAAAAGCATTTCATAAAATACTGCATTCATTCTTGATAAAAACCCTCAACAAAGTAGGGATAGAGGGAACATACCTCAATATCATAAAGGCCATATACCAAAGATCCACAGCTAATATCCTCGATGGGGAAAAACTGAGAACTTTTCTTCCATGGTCAAGAACAAGACATGGATGGCCACTCTCACCATTACTATTTAACATAGTACTGAAAGTCTCAGCCTCAGCAATCAGACAAAAAAAGAAACAAAAGGCATCCAAATTGGCAAGAAAGAAGTCAAACTTTCACTATCTGCAGATGCCATGATACTCCACGTAGAAAACCCTAAAGACTACATCAAAAAATTGCTAGAACTAATACATGAATTCAGCAAAGTTGCAGGACATAAAATCAATGTGCAGGAATCTTTTGCATTTCTATACGCCAATAATGAAGCAGCAGAAAAAAGAAATCAGGGAATCAATCCAATTTACAATTGCACCAAAACCAATAAGGTACCTAGGAATAAACCTAACTAAAGAGGTTAAAGATCTGTACTATGAAAACTATAGAACATTTATAAAGAAATTGAAGAGGACACAAAGATATGGGAAAAGATTCCATGCTCATGAATTAGAAGAACAAACATTGTTAAAATGTCTCTAGCACCCAAAGCAATCTACACATTTAATGCGATCCCTATCAAAGTACCAATAGCGGTTTTCACAGAGCTAGAACAAACAATCCTAAAATTTGTATGGAACCACAAAACACCTCAAATAGCCAAAGCCATCTTGAAAAAGAAAAGCAAAGCTGGTGGCATCATAATTCCAGACGTCAAGCTATATTACAAAGCTGTAGTCATCAAGACAGTATGATACTGGCACAAAAACAGACAGATCAATGGAACAGAAGACAAAACCCACAAATGGACCCATAACTATATAGTCAAGCGATCTTCAACAAAGCATGAAAGACTATCCAGTGGAAAAAAGACAGTCTCTTCAACAAGTGGTATAGGGAATAGTGGGCAGCAATATACAGAAGAATGAACCTGGACCACTTTTTTAGACCATACACAAATATAAATTCAAAATGGATGAAATACCTAAGTGTGAAACAGGAAACCATCAAAATCCTAGAGGAGAATACAGGTAGCAACCTCTCTAACCTTGTCTAGAGCAACTTCTTACTAGTCATGTCTCCCGAGGCAAGGGAAACAAAAGCAAAAATAAATTATTGGGACTTTATCAAGATAAAAAGCTTCTGCACAGCAAAGGAAACAATCAACAAAGCTAAAAGGCATCCTATGTAATGGGAGAAGATATTTGCAAATGACACATATGATAAAGGGTTAGCATACCAAGCACGCAAAAAGCAAATAATCCACTTAAGAAATGGACTCTGCCTCCCTCTCTCTCTGACGGTTGTTCTCTCTCTCAAAAATAAATAAAAAACATTTTTAAAAGTTTATTTATTTAGGGGCGCCTGGGTGGCTCAGTCGGTTGAGCATCCGGCTTCGGCTCAGGTCATGATCTCATGGTTTGTGAGTTTGAGCCTGGCATCGGGCTCCGTGCTGACAGTTTGGAGCCTGGGGCCTGTTTCAGGTTCTGTGTCTCCCTCTCTCTCTGGTCCTCCCCCGCTTGTTCTCTCTCTCTCTCTCTCTCTCTCTCTAAAGTAAATAATCATTAAAAATTTTTTTTCAAGTTTATTTATTTATTTTTGAGAGAGACAGAGAGAGAGAGTAAGAAGAGGAGAGGAAGAGAGGGAATCCCAAGTGGGCTCCACACTGTCAGCACAAAGCCCAATGCAGGGCTTAAACTCATGAACTGTGAAATCATGACCTGAGCCTAAATCAAGAGTTGGATGCTTAACTGACTGAGCTACCCAGGTACCCCATTTTAAAAACAATTCTATACATATATTTGCAACTTAGTTTCTGTCTTTCAAACACTCCTTCTTAAAAATATATATATATTTATTGTTGAGAGAGAGAGAGACAGAGTGTGAGCAGGGGAGGGAGCAGGGGAGGGGCAGAGAGAGAGAGGGAGACACAGAATCTGAAGCAGGCTCCAGGCTCCGAAATGTCAGCACAGAGCCTGAAGAGGGGCTCGAGCCTGCAAACCACGAGATCATGACCTGAGCTGAAATCAGAAGCTTAACCGACTGAGATACCCAGCCACCCCTCACACACTCTTAAATACAGAGAACAAACTGGTGGTTGCCAGGAGAACAGCAATGGGGCAGGAGGACAGATAAAACAGAAGGAGATATAGAGGTATAAACTCCTAGTTATAAAATAAATCAGAGATGAGAAGTAGAGTATAGGGATTATAGTGAATAATATTATAATAATATTATATGGTGACATATGATGATTACACTTATTATGGTTAGCATTAATACTGTATAAAATTGTTGAATCAATGTTATACACCTGAAATTAATATAACATTGTGTTGCAATAATACTTCAATTAAAAAGTCAATTTTGGACTGGAGGCAGGGTAAGTCCCCCAAAGCCCTCATTATTCAAGGGTCAACTGTACTAGGCAACATCAAGAAGAACAACTGTTGATTTTGTATCAGAAACAATTAAGGTCACAAGACAATGAAATGACCTATTCAGAGTGCTAAAAAAAATTTTTTTTTAATTTTTAACATTTATTTATTTTTGAGAGAAAGAGAGAGACAGAGCGAGACAGAGCATGGGCAAGGGAGGGACAAAGAGAGAAGGAGACACAGAATCCGAAGCAAGCTCCAGGCTCTGAGATGTCAGCAGAGTCCAACACGGGGCTCAAACCCACAAATTATCATGACCTGAACCAAAGTTGGAGGCTTAACCGTCCGAGCCTCCCAGGTACCCCTAGAAATTTTTTTAAACAAAAACCCCTATTAATGAAATATAATGAAAACACTATCTTCAAGTAAAGGTAGACATTCACATATGAACAAAAGAGTATTCATCACTAGTAGATATGCCTTACAAGAAGTATTAACGAGAAAGTAAAATAGAAGAAAAGTGCCCAACATTCTTGTTCCTGGCCTCAACTTTTCTTAAATGTGGGGCCAGCCCAGATCAGAGTGACATCATGCAAAGTGGTGAAACAGGAAGTGCTAAGAGTTGGTCCTTTCATTAAAGCAATATATGAATCACTGGAAAGAGCTGCTTGAATAAACTATTGTGGAACTCTAGAGCCTGAATGGGTGCTTATAATAACCAGTAAAGGGCTTGTTTCAGTAGATACATATTTTTTAATTATAGGAGAATATGGTGAACAAGTATATGCTAATAAAATGTTTTATGCTAATAAAAGTCAAATGACTTAACAATCTAGCAAACTATAGTACCAAGATTGACTCCAAAAGAAAAAGAAATCCTGAGTAGACCAACCTGAAAAAAACAAACAAAACAGATCAATAGCAATTGAAGAGCCAAATCTCTCCCACAAAAAGCAATATATGTTATGTTATAAGTGAAGCTTACCAAAACTTTAAAAAGAGAGATAAGCTTCTTTTAAAAGAAGATAAAGAAACAAAACACTCAATTTGCTTTATGAGTCTAATAAAGCATTGATATCTAAACTAGATAATCACAGCACAGAAAATTGTAGACATGTCTCTCCAGTAAATCTAGACTCAAAGTACTTTAAAAAACGAATACAGATGTTTACTAAAAATAAAACATCATGCTTAATTTGGATTGATCTAAAAACACATAGATGATTTCACATTAAAACTCCCATCAACTAAGTTGTAAAATTAATAGATTTTAAAAACCATGTTATTACCTTCCAGTTTGATGTGTCCTAAAAGCCTCTATTAAAAGTTTGTCTTTGGGGTAAATTGGTGGCTCAGTCAGTTGAGCATCTGGCTATTGATTTTGGCTCAGGTCATGAGCCCAGGGTTGTAGGATCAAACGTTGGGCTGAGCTTGGAGCTTGCTTGGGATTCTCTCTCTGCCCCTCTCCCCTACTCGCGCTCTCTCTAAATCTCTCTAAAATGAATAAGTAAATAAATGCTCATCTTTGTTGCAACAAATATATTAAACAATACTTTTTTAATATTTCAAACTTTTATTATTTTTAACTATGATGAAAGGCACTCAACATAAAATTTACCTTCTTAACCATTTTTAAGGGTACAGTTGAACAGTTTTATGCACAGTTACATTGCTGTGCAATCTCCAGAGCGCTTTTCATCTTGCAAAACAGAGGCTTTGTACCCATGAAACAAGTCCCATTCCTCCCCACTCCCTCCCTCCAGCCCCTGGCACCCACCATTCTACTTTCTGCCTCTATGAATTTGGTTATTCTCATATTGGTGAAATCATACAGTATTTGTCTTTTTGTGACTGGCTTATTCCACTTCGCATAATACCCTTAAGTTTTCTCTGTGTTGCAGCACATGTCAACACTTCCTTCCTTTTTAAGGCTGAATGATACTCTATTGCATCACACACCACATTTTGTTTTTCCATTCACCTGTCCATGAACACTTGGGCTGCTTCTACCTCTTGGTTATTTTGGGTAATGCTCCTATGCTCCTCCTATACTAATGCTCCTGTATTGAGTATACCAATATCTCTTCGAGATCATGCATTTAATCCTTTTGGATATATACTCAGACGTCAATTTGCTGGATCATAGAGTATTTCTATGTTTAACTTTTAAAGGGACTGCCATAGTGTTTTACTCAATGGCTGTATAATGCTACATCCCCATCAACAGTGCACAGGTTTCCAGTTTCTCTACATTTTCACGGACCCTTGTTATTTTCTGCTTTTTAAATAGTACTCATCCTAATAGGTGTGAGATTGTACATCGTTGTGGTTTTTAATTGCATTTTTCTAATGATTTGTTACATTGGGCATTTTCTCACATGTTGGCCATTTATAAATCTTTGGAGAAATGTCTATTCTAGTCCTTTGTCCATCTTTCAATCAGGTTGTTTTATTGTTGTTGAGTTTTAGGAGCTCTTGAAATATTCTGGATTTTAACCCCTTATCAGATATCTGATTATTTAAGTGTTTCTCTCACTGGGTCTTTTTTTTTTCCATTGTGAATTGTGTACTTTGATGCAAAGAAGTTTTTAATTTTAATGTAGTGCTTTTAATTATTTTTTATTTTGCTGCATATACTTTTGGTGTTATAGTAAACAAAATTTTTTAAATGTTTATTTATTTTTGAGAGACAGAGAGAGACAGAGCATGAGCAAGGGAGGGTTGGAGAGAGAGACACAGAATCCAAAGCAGGCTCCAGGCTCTGACCTGTCAGCACAGAGCCCGACACGGAGCTTGAACTCACAAGCAGTGAGATCATGACCTGAGCCAAAGTTGGATGCTTAACCGACTGAGCCACCCAGGCACCCCTAAACAGTACTTTTTAAAATGCAGATACCAGGTAAGCAATGTCAGTGGTATACGAAGTGAGGTCTCCTACCCAGGGAAGTGCTACCAACAACAGAAAAAGATACACAGTGAATTAGTTATTGGTGCTATCAAACAACCTTTTGAATAATTATGACTAACGTGCAAAAAAGAATAGAAAATTTTAAACAGACCACTGAAAGTATTATTAAAATGTCAAATGGAGATTCTAGTAGTGAAAAAATAAATTGCAACTGAAATTAAGAACTTAATAGATGAGTTTAAGGACAGATTAGACCACAGCAAAAAAGAGAATTAATTCACTAGAAGTGAAAATATACAGGTTGAGCGGTGCCTGGGTGACTCCATCAGTTAAGCATCTAATTCTTGATATCAGCTCAGGTTGTGATCTCACCGTTGTGAAATCAAGCCCCATATCAAGCTCTGCACTAAGCATGGAGCCTGCTGAGGATTCTTTCTCTTCCTCTCTCTCTCTCTGCACTCCTCCCCATCATGCTCTCTCTTTCAAAATAAGTACATAAAAAAGAAAGAAAGAAAGAAAGAAAGAAAGAAAGAAAGAAAGAAAGAAAGAAAAGAGAAAAGAAAAGAAAAGATACAAGTTGAAAGAGTTGGGATAAGACTTGAAATTATAGAAAATAATATAAGGGAAATATAGGATACAGTGTAGTATCTAATGTATATATAATTGGAATCCCAAAAGCAAATGAGAGAAGAGAGCAACAGAGGCAATATTTGAAGATATACTCATCCCCAAATTTCCAAACCTAATATATCAGACTAAAACACAGATTCAAACAGTTCTTCAAACTTCAAGTTGGATAAATAAAAAGAACACTGTATAGTAAAACTGCTGAATTATAATTTCATTGGTAAATTATACATCATTAAAGCTAAAATAAAGAATACTGCTAAAAATCAAAGACAAAGAGTAAACAAAACCAAATAAAGGACAAAAAAACCTCATTATCCTCAAAGAAAAACAGTAAAACTTAGTTGCCTTTTCAGAAGAAACTATGGAAGACAGAAGACAGTGAATGATACCTTCAAAACATTGAAATTTTAAAGAAATCTCCCAACTTAGAATTTTATCCTTCGAAATTAAGATAAGTACTTTTCAAACAAACAAAAGCAGAGCCATATGTCACCAGAAGACTTGTACTACAAGAACGACTCAAGGGAATTCTTCAGCCTGAATAAAAATGACCCCAGATTGAAGCATGCAACTGAAAAAAGAAATAAATACCACTGGAAAGGATAAAATATAGGTCATATAAATGGATTTTTACTGTTTATAAAAATAATAATGTCATGTAGGGATTAAAACATAGTTACAAAATATGTTACAACAAAAATATAAAAGATAAGAAGGAGGTAAATGAAATTCAACTGTTGTAAATTTATTTGTTATCCAGGAAGTGGTGAAAGTATTAATTTAAGGTAGACTTCAGTAAATCAAGGGACATATTGTCATTGGTCTGGTAACAACTAAATAAATAATTATAGAGTTATGATTCAAATGCTAGTAAAGGAAGAAAAGTAAAAATAAAAATACCTTGTTAATCCAAAAGAGGGCAAAGAGGGGTAATGAAGAGACAAATAAGTAGAATGAACAAATGGAAAATTGAAGGATGGTAGTCTTAAACTCAATTATATTACTAAGTATATACATTAAATATAAATGGATAAATAACTGCAATTAAAATAGAAATACTAAAAGGTGATTTTAAAAAGCCAATCATAAGCTATTTACATAAAATACTTTTAAATAAAAAGTTAAGACAGATTGAGAGAAACAAGAAAAAAAGACATAAGATGCAGATACTAATCCAAAGAAAGCTTATGCATAGATAAGATTCTAAGGAAAATATTAGTGAAAGTAAAAAGGAAATTTCATATGATAAAAAGATAAACAGGAAGATTTAAAAACTCTCACCATGTATGCATCTAATAGCATAGTTTCAAAAGTTGATAGATCTAAAGCAAAAGTTACTAGAACTAAAGTTAAGAGAACTAAAGGCAGAATTACACAAATCTACAATTACAGCTAGAAATTTCAATAAGCCTCTTCCAAGAACTGGTAAGACAAGGATATAAAAGATTTGAAACGTATGTTTAACCACACTGACTTAATAGACATTTATAGAATAGCACACTGAACAACTGTGCAGTGCATTCTCAAACGCAGGTGGGATGTACACCAAAATGCACGACATGGTGAATCATAAAGCAAGAGTCAACACTCTTCCAAGAATTGAAATAATATGGAGCAATGTTTCTCAAACTTTAGATATCAGCATAGATATCAGTTAGGATCTTGATAAAATGTAGATTTTTAATTTCCAACAAGCTCCCAAATGATATTGTTATTGGGCTCATGAACCACAGTTTGAATAACAAGAATGTGGACTACAAAATCGGATCACAGTCAATTTAAACTAAAAATCAATTTTATAAAAGACTATTAGAAAATTCCTGGAGATTTCAAAATTAAGCACTTAATAGCCCATGGATCAGAAATCACAATGAGTAGTCAGAAATATTTTAAGCAGAATAACAACAACAACAACAACAACAACAACAAAAAACACTACATGAAAGAAGCTTTTAGGAAACAGTAAAACAGTGCCTAGAGAAAAATTTTAAATGTTAAATGTACGAATTACCAAAAGAAGAAAGGCTGAAATTATGAAAGCTTCCAACTTTTGAGGCTAGAAAAAGAATAGGAAATCAACCCAAATAAAGTAAAAAGAAGGCAGTAATAAAGATAAAAGCAGAAATCAATAAGATGAGAAGTAAGCATATGCTAAAGAAACATGGTAAGGTCTAAAGTTCTTTGAAAGATTATTAAAATCAATAAATTCATAGAAAGGTTGAGAGAAACAGAGTACTGCAAGTTACGAATTCCAACAATTCTCCAGATTCTACGATATTAAGGTAAGAGGGTATCAGAAATAATTTTATAGGAAAGAATTTGACAATTGTAATAGATGGATAAATTCTTGTACAAACAAAAGCTAACAAAACTGAAATAAGAAGAAATATAAATTTTGAATGGTTCCATATCTATTTTTTTTAATTCCATTTGTTGTTTTAAAACTTTCTCCAGAGGGAACTCCAGGTTTAAGTGTTTTTAGTCTTGAATCCTTCTATATACATAATAAAGAAATACTACCAATTTTACAAAAACTCTTTGAGATCATGAAAATGTGAGCATACTTCCCAACTCATTTTATGAGTCTGCATAATCTTGATATCAAAACCTGAAAAGGTTATTACAAGAAAGGAAAATTATAGATCACTATCTCTCAGGAAAATAAACACAATGATTCTATACAAAATAATAGCAAATGGAGTACAGGGATATGTAAAAAGAATATTGAACTTGTCCCAGGAATGCAAGTGTGTTAGTTATCTTATAGCTACATCATAAATTACCTCAATACTTAATGGTTGAAACAAAGAAATATTTATTATCTCGTAGTTACTCTGGATTGGGAGTTTGAGATATGGGTTTCTCAAATGGGTAGATTTGGCTCTCAGAGCCTCTCATGAGTTTGTAGTCAAGATGTCAGCTGAGGCCACAGTCATCTGGAGATTTGATGGAGACCAGATAATCTGCTTTGAAGATGGATTACTTACATGGCTGTTGGCAGGAGGTCTCAGTTCTTTGCCACGTGAGAAAAGACACAAAAGGCTACATATTTTATGATTCCGTTTATACACGATTTCTAGAAATAACAAAATTATGCAGACGGAAAGCATGTCAAAGGTCACCTAGAGTCTGGAATCAGAATAGGAATGAACTGCAAAGGGGAACAAGGAAACCGTCTGGGTGATGGCTTGTGAATGTGGTTGTACAACGGTGTCCGTTTTCTAAAACTCAGACTGTATTTTTAAAATTGATAAACTTGAGGTATGTAAACTGTGCTGCAACAAACTGGTTAAAGCATCAGTCAGTATCATTGACCACCTTAACAAAATTAATGAGAATCATTACAGAAGCATCTCAATAAATGCAGAAAAAAAGTATTTGATAAAATTTAACACCCGTAACAGCACAGGGAATGCAGTCAATAGTATTTTACTTCTGCTGTATGGTGACAGATGGTAGCTATGCTTGTGTTGAGCACAGCATAATGTATTGACTTGTTGAATCACTATGTTGTACACCTGAAACTGATAGAACTATACTCAATTAAAAAAAAGGTTTAAAAAATGTAACACCTATATACGATGCAATCTCACAGAAATAGAAGAGAGCCTCTTTAATCAGATGAAAAGGTTACTTAAAAAAAAAAAAAGGAAAAAGGAAAGAAACAAAGAAAGAGCTAAATTTAAAAAGACTGATACCAAATGTTGTTGAGGATATAAAACATTTGGAAATTATATATTGCTAGTGGTAATGGAAAACAGCACTACCACTGTGATAAACGGTTTTGAAGTTTCTTATAAAATTAAACGTAGACTTACTCTGTAACCCAACAGTTCCTGTCCGACATATTATCTCAACAGAAACTAAAACTTAATTTCACAAAAGAATTTGTATGGAAATGTTGATAGCAGCTTTATGTATAATGCCCCAAACTGGAAACAGCTTAAATGTTCATCAAATAGGAGAATACATAAAAATGTATGGTATTTGTGGCATAGCGAAAATATTTTCGGAGCAAATAAACCATACATAAAAGAACACATGCTCTTCAGTTCCATATATATGAAACTTTAGAACAGGCAGAACTAAAACTATGACAGAAATTGGAAAACAGTTGCCTATGTGCTGTGTGTCGTGATGGAAAGCAGGGGAGAAATACAAAAATGTCTTAACTCTTAATTAAGGTATTGGATATACGAGCATAAAATTTATTCAATTATATATATAATATCGGTACATTTTTCTCTGTAAATTGTACTTTGATTTAAAATACTTTAGGGGCACCTCGATGGCTCAGTTGGTTAAGCTTCTGACTTTGGCTCAGGTCGTGATTTCATGGTTTGGGAGTTCAGCCCTGTGCCCGGATGTGCACTGACAGCATGGGGCCTTCCTGGGATTCTCTCTCTCCTTCTCTCTCTCTCTCTCTCTCTCTCTGCCCACTTGCTCTCTCTAAATAAATAAATAAATAAACTTTAAAAAATAAAATACTTAAAAAATTTCATTTAAACATTTGCTACATTCTCAATCATAATCAAATGTAAATTATTTATTCTTTATAGGCTAAGTCTTTTTAACTAGCCTTTGAGTTTACAGCAATAGGTCTTAATAACTTAGGATATTTTATTTTAAAATTTTTATTTATTTTGAGAGAGTGAGAGAGAAAGAGCACACACATGCATGCACACATGAGTGGGGCAGGGGCAGAGAGGGAAGAAAAGAGAGAATTCCAAGGAGGCTCCACTCTGTCAGAGCGAAGCCAGACACGCAGCCCAAAACCACAAACTGTGAGATCATGACCTGTGCAGAAGTCAAGAGTCGGACGTTTAACCAACTGAGCCACCTAAGCCCCTCAAGCTAAAGGCTATTTTTAAAAATTCGTTCTGAATTTTACATATTTAAAAAAAACACAAAAATCTGTAGTTGAACGCCTACTTGAAGATCAAATATTGGATGTTTTCCTACTGATTTCAGAAATAAGACAAAGGTGGGGCACCTGGGTGGCTCAGTCAGTTAAGCGTCTGACTCAGGTTTTGGCTCAGGTTATGATCTTATGGTCTTGGGATCCAGTCCCACATCACTCTGTGCTTACAGTGTGGAGTCTGCTTGGGGTTCTCTCTCCCCCTCTCTTTCTGCCTCTTTCCTGTGCTCACGTGTGCGCACTCTCTCTCGAAATGAATAAACTTAAAAAAAATCATCACCACTTTTATTCAGTTTTGTCCTGGAGATCCTAACCAGTGCCATAAGGCAAGAAAAGCAAAAATAAAGAATAGAAAAGAAGAATTAAAACTGTCCGTATTCACAGAAACACATGATTGAGTACTTAGAAAATAAAAGAGAATCTACAGGAAAATTATTGGAATTACCAAGTAAACTTAGCAAGTTGTTGGATCCAGAGTCAATACGTAAGAAGCAACGTTATTTGCACATGCCAATACCAAACACTTAGAAAATGAAATTAAAGAACTAATATCATTTACAAAGACATCAAATACATAAGAATAAATCTAATGAAAGATGCTTAAGATCTTTACATTGACAATTATAAAATATTGCTGAGAGAAGTTTAAAACATGTATAGATGGATTCAATATTCAAAAATCAATTAACACGACCTACCATATTAACAGGCCAAAGAAGAAAAACTACATGATCATATCAGTTGATGCAAAAACAAACATTTGACAAAATTCATTTCCTGTTTGTGCTAAAAATCACTTGAGCAAAGTAGGACTAAAGGGGACCTTCCTCATTTTGATAAAGAGACTCTATAAAAAAACTGTACAGCTGATAGCATACTTAGAGGTGAAAGACTGAATGCCTTCCACCTAAATTCAAGAACAAGACAAGGATACTTGCTCCTGCCACTCTTGTTCAACATAATACTAAAAGGCCCAACCAGCACAACAGAGCAATAAAAGAAATAAGAGAGACAAATTGGAGAGGAAAAAATAAAACCACCCCTAGTTGCAGATGACATAATTATCTACATAGAAAATCCCAAGGAATAAAAACAAAATTACCTCGTAAAATTAATAAGTGAGCTCAGCAAGACCACTTTTACAAGACCAACACACAAAATCTATTCTATATGCTAGAAATAAACAAGTAGAAACTGAGATTAAAAATACAGTATCAATTGCAATCAATCAGAAGGGAAATACAATAAATGAAATCTCATTAAAATGAAGTTTCCCTATCAAAACACAACATCAAGTGAATGAAAATACAAGCTGCTGACAGGGAATAGATATTTGCAGGATACATATCCATCAAAGGAATCCTATACAGAATATGCAATATGTTCTGGCAAACCACTAAGTAGAGGACTTTCCCAAAAATGAGCTGATTTTTTTTAAAATTAAACAAACAAACCACATAAGTGGATGACCAACTGACTAACGAATGAAAAATTGTACAATATCATCAATAATCTGAGCAATACAATTTAAAACAATAATCAGATACTACAATACCCACCCTCCAAAAAGACAACATCAAGTGTTGATGCTAATGTGAAGCAATTGGAATGCTCATACATTACTGAGGAAGTTTAAATGTGGAAAACTGTGGAAAACTGTTTGAAAGTGTCCATTGTATTGGAAGAAATTTATACCCTATGACCTAGCAATTCAATTCCTCGGTATATACCCAACAGAAACAAATGCTTATATCCACCAAAATCACATCCAAGAATATTTAAAGCAAGAGTATGCACAATACCCCCAAACTGGAAAGCACGCCAATGTATATCAACAGAATAGATCAATAATAGATCAATACATGCCGATATGTATCAACAATAGATCAATCAATAAATAACAGTAGAAAAGATCAATGTATATCAACAGGAGAATAGATCAATACATAGATCAAAGCGGAATAGATCATAGAATGGAGTTATCCATAGTAATGAAAAAGTATTAGTAATTACTAAGTGCAAGGAAATGGATAAGTCTTTGAGACATATTGTCAAGCAAACAGAAACACAAAAGAAGAAATTTTATATGATTCTATATATATGAACAAGCAAAAATAATTACTAATTAATTATTATTTTATTATAATAAAAAATAATTAATAATGATTGACATCAGTATATATTCAGGGTATTGACAGTGAAGGTGCATAAGAAACATTCCAAATCCTGACCCACATGATGGTTAAACAGGTTTATATATAGGTAAACTTTCATTTTAGCTGTGAAATTTAGATTTGTGTATTTTGTGGTATGTAAATTACAGTTCAATAGGAAAAACCCTCACACCTAAGTCTACATGAATCTATAGTAATTTAGACAATGTAGCATTTGTGTAGGAATACACAAATGGGTCAGTGTCCTATGATAAAGAACTTGGAATCACAAATATGGGAATGCACATTATAAAGAAGTATTTACACATCAGTAGGTAAAATAAGAACTATTCAACCATGTGTTTCTGGGACAACAAAGCAGCCATCCAGGAAAAACTTAACTTGAGTGCTTGCTTTACACACCAAATGAATTTTGAATAGATCAAATGTTTGAGTTGAACAGTTACAACTATCTATATAGTAAGGAAAGTATTCCTAAATATGATATAAAACACAAATGTCACAAAATATTGATTCATTAAATCAATATTATTAAAATATTATTATTATTAAATATTATTCATCACGAAACCTTCATAAACAAAGTCAAAAGACAAAAACTTGGGGAAAATGTATTTGCAACTCCTGTTACAAAGGGTTAATTCCCCAAATATATAATAAGTTCCTGCAAATTGAACTAGAGTATAAATCCAACAACCCAAAAGAACAATGGGTAAAGGGTATGAACAAGTTTCATGAAAAGAAAGTTAGGGGTGCCTGGATGGCTCAGTGGGCTAAGCATCTGACTCTTGATTTGGCTCAGGTCATGATCTCATGGTTTGTGAGAGAGAGCCCCAGGTGAGGCTCTGTACTGACAGCATGGAGCCTGCTTGGGATTCTCTCTCTCCCTCTCTCTTTCTGCCCCTCCCTCCTTCTCTCTCTCTCAAAATAAATGAATATTTTTAAAAAGGAATAAAGTTAAAAAAAGAAATAGCTATGAAACATATGAACATATCACTTAAGCTTTTAAACTTACTCAGAACAAGAAAGATTCAAGGAGATAGCGTTTTTTAACCCACTACAATAGCTAAGATAAAAAGGTTAATTTTTAAGGATAAGAGAAACAGGAAACTTCATACTGTGTATAGGCACATAAATTGGTGTAACCCTCTGTGAAAGTGACTTGGTAATACATATCAAAACTAAAAGTGTGCATATCTTCAGGCTCAGTAACCCCACTTTTTGGGGGGAATACCTTTTCCATCTCTCAATTCTTTTTTTTTAAATGTTTTATTTATTTTTGAGAGAGAGAGAGGCAGAGTGCAAGCAGGGAGAGGCAGAGAGAGAGGGAGAGACACAGAATCCAAAGCACGTTCCAGGGTCTGGGCTGTCAGCACAGAGCCTGATACGGGGCTCAAACTCATAGACTGTGAGATCATGACCTGAGCTGAAGTTGGCTGCTTAACTGACTGAGCCACCCAGGTGCCCCACCCACCCCACTTTTAATAATATATCTTGCACATATCCACACATATATACCAAATAACGTTCCAGGTCTTCTGTGTGTGTGTGTGTGTGTGTGTGTGTGTGTGTGTGTGTGTGTGTGGTATTGTTTGAAATACAAAAGACTGGAAAGAATCTAAATGGCCGTTAAATAAGCTATCTCCGTACAATGAAATATGCAGCATGTAAAGAGCATTGTGTATTGGTGTGAAATAGTCTTCAAGATACATAATCGTGTTTTTTAAAAACTGAGTTGCAGAATGTTCATCAGTGCAAAATCGGGTAAAGAGAGCAACTGGTTACAAGATAACAGACAGTGTAAAAGGGTAGCAGACAGGGTTGGCCAAGTGACAATCCATCCAACCAGTGGCATGGGGTAGCAATTACCCACAACACAGACAAGAACCTTGTTAGCTCCGCCAATACAGACACTATGGTTGCAACCAACAGCAGGCTTGCTATGGTTACCACCATGAGAAATGATCCCAGCTTTTACTAAAACCCTTTATTCCATTAACATGACAAAAGTGTGTGTATCTTCCGCTGGTCATAGCTTTACATCTGATTTCAGAGAGTAGATTATTAACTTTTTGCAACTTGTGACTTAAAAGAGAGAGAGAGAGAAAGAGAGAGAGAGAGAGAGAGAGAGAGATGTTACTAGAAATGTGATGGTTACCAGGAATAAATACTCCACTAAAAAGGTTGTGGATTATATTGCTTGTCTTCTACCTCAGATTCTTTTTGTTTTATGACTTAACAGTGCTTTGAACTTGGTGAATCTTTTGTTTGACCTCCAGGAGTTAAGTCTTTGTATTCCACAGTAATACAAATTTTAAAGTAGAAAATGCTTGCTTTTACTTTGTAAGATAAGGAAGTATCCATATACACAGATGTGCTCATTCCTAATTTTTTTTAGAGTCTCTTTATTTTGAGGGGGAGAGAGAGAATGCGAGCAAGGGAGGGGCAGAGAAAGAGAGAGAATCCCAAGCAGGCTCTGCCTGCTGTCAGAGCAAAGCCCTACGCAGAGCTCAATCTCACGAACTGTGAAATCATGACTTGAGCCGAAATGAAGAGTCAGACGCCTAGCTGACTGAGCCACCCGGGTGCCCATCATTCCTAAATTTTAACAGAGGTTAGTACAATCAACTCATGAATACACAACTATGCTTACTTGTAATGTATTGTACAGAACATCAGCAGTTGAAAGGTGAAACAATTGTACCGTATTTCCTGCGGCTTTTTTTGTAATGATCGTGGTATTTTATGTTTATTTACCGCAGGTGTGAGTCAGCTCCACGATATCCCTTTTTAGAGGGATATCATGAATATTAGCTATAAAATGAGGAAGGAATCCTCAGTTTCAGTGTCTTGATCTAGTGTTAGGGCAACATTAAGGCACACAATTATTTTATATAAGCCGTTGGCTTTTTGCTAACTTAAACGTTATCAAGTCAAAATTCACATGTTACACAAAAGTTTAACTCTGTAAGTGTTCCTCTTCCCTTTTCAATTGTATGCATATCATGCTGCATTCTGATTACTTGCTCTCATGGTATTTAATGTGGATTGATTTTACAATGTGCTATTCACTTTCAAATGTGCACCTCAGCTGTTTTCTCTTCTGTAAATACAATGATGCTGTAATCTCCTTTTAGAATGGCCATTTTATTTCAGATTTTTTTTTAATGGTTATTCATTTTTGAGAGAGTGAAAGACAGTGCATGAGCAGGGGAGGAGCAAAGAGAGAGGGAGACACAGAATCTGAAGCAGGCTCCAGGCTTCGAGCTGTCAGCACAGAGCCCGATCAGGGCTGGAACACGTGAACCAGGAGATCATGATCTGAGCCAAAGTCGGACACTTAACCGACCGAGCCACCCAGGTGCCCCTACTTCAGATCATTTTAATGGCCATTAAATTGTTTCATTCAAATAAAATACTTGTAAGATAAAAAATCAAAGTGGATAAACAAGATATGAAAATATGATGTAATCCACAGTGAAAAGAAATTAAATAGACCCCTATATATCAATACGGCTAGATCTTAGAAATTTTATTTCAAAAGGCAAGTCACAGAATATGATGGATAGTATAATGTCATATTTAAGGATTTAAAAACATACTCTGGGGGCACCAGATTTAATTAAAATTAAATCTGTTTTGGGGACACCTGGGTGGCTCAGTCAGCTAAGTGTCCAATTTGGCTCAGGTCATGATCTCACCATCTGTGGGTTTGTTTGAGCCCCACGTCGGGTTCTGTGCTGACAGCTCAGAGCCTGGAGCCTGCTTCAGATTCTGTGTCTCCCTCTCTGCTCCTCCACTGCTCACGTGCTCTCTCTCTCTCAAAAATATTAAACATAAAAAAAAATTTTTTAAACAAAAATCTCTTTGGAGCACCTGGGTGGCTCAGTTGGTTTGGCGTCCTACTCTTGATCTCAGCTCAGGTCACGATCTCACCATTCATGAGTGTGAGCTGAGCATTGGGCTCTGCACTGACAGTGTGGAGCCTGCTTGAGATACTCTCTCTTCCTCTCTCTCTGCCCCTCCCTGGCCCACTTTCTCTTTCTCTCAAAATAAATAAACATTAAAAAAAATTTTTAATCAAATCTCTTTGTTATTTACTAACTTTTTAGTCTTAAAAAAGTATAGCTTTATAATGATTTGTTGTAAAAATAGATTTGTCAGTGTAGGAGGGTAAAATATAACAGTTTATTGACTTGATTTAGACCTTCAATATTGAGTCATAAAGTATGTGAGCCTCTATTTGTAATCTATCCTAGACTACGAAAATGTAAGGAACTGCCTAGAAGTAAATATGACAATTTTCAGTTAGCAATTTTCAGTTCTGAGTGGTGGAAACACAACTATTTTACATTAAACTATTTGTTGTATTTTATGATCAGTTAAAGTTTTTTTTTTAATGCCGAGTGGTTAGTTTTATGATATAGTACAATGGGTGATACTTATTTTCTCCTTTATAATTTTCTCAATTTTAATATAATGAACATGTGTTGTTGTTGTTGTTGTTTTAATCAAAAAGAACAAAAAGGATTTTAAAATGTAAGCAAGCCATTTGGAATGAAGGCAATTTTAAGAACCTGATCCTTGTATGGGCCTGTTTGAGCTTTTTAATATTTAAAGGAAAAACCGCTCCCACAGGCCCGGTGAGTCCTTCACTGACATGCACCAGTCATAAGTACAACAGGGGTTTGGAATGTAGGAGTTAAAGAGAGAAAGTTAGGACAGATCTGGTCAAGTCAGTGGACTTCTAGGAACACAAACATACCCCAACTGGGATGGACAGTGGAAATGGGGAGCTGGGGGACCGGCAGTCAAGGATCTTAGGGCACATGAACTCAACCCTACCTTATAGGATATTGCTGTCCAGTGTTTTAATTGTAGCCAGGATTCCTCCACAATTTGACATTATTTTTAAACTTTTATACAATGTTTGCTTAGAGTTACTGACATATTTATAAACATGTTCATCATTATTTCACACTCCTCACATTTCCATATGGGTTCATTTTCCATTTGGCTGAGGTAAATCCCTTAAAATTTCCTTTTGTGAAGATCTGTGGGTGGTGTAATCTCTGATATTTGTATCTGACTGAAGTTTGGGGAGTTTTTTTTGTAATATTTTTTTTTTACTTCTAGCCCATTCTTGAAATATATATATATCATATATATATATATACACACACACACTTTATATTTATATATTTATATATATTTATATATTATATTTATATTATATATATGTGTGTATATATATACATATATATGTAGTTAAGTGGATTAGAATTGTAGCTTATTTTCTCTAAGCATAATGAAGATGTTATGCTTCTGGCTGGCATCAGATCTTCTGCTGTTGAGAAGTCAGATAACAATCAATGGTGCTCCTTTATAGGTGATGTGTCTTTTGTCCCTAAGTGCTTTTAAAATCTCTTTTTCTCTGGTGTTCTTCAATTATCTGATGATGTGTCTAGAGATGGGTTTTGTTTCTATTCACCCTGCTTTGGATTCACTGGAATTTCTGCCTTAAAATTTTTTTTAAGTGTTTATTTATTTTTGAGAGAGAGAGAGACAGACAGACAGAAAGACAGAGCGTGAGCAGGGGGAGGAACAGAGAGAGGAGACACAGAATCCGAAGCAGGCTTTAGGCTTTGAGCTGTCAGCACAGAGCCCGATGTGGGACTTGAACTCACAAACTGTGGGATTATGACCTGAGCTGAAGTTGGACGGTTAACCCACTGAGCCATTCAGGTGCCCCCAGAATTCCTGCATTTAAAGATATGTTTTCAACACTTGTGGAAAATTCTCAGTTATCATGAATTTGAATATTTTCTCCTTCATATTTTCTTTATCTGTTTTTTAAACAGCTTTATTGATACGTAATTTATGTGCCACAAAGATCACCTGTTTAAAGTGTATCATTCTTGAAAGAACAAATATTGTTAAAATGTCTGTACTACCCAAACCATCTGCACATCTAATGTACTCCCTAACAAAATACCAACAGCATTTTTCATAGAACTAGAACAAATAATCCTAAATTTTGCCTGGAAGCACAAAAGACCCTGAATAGTGAAAATAATCTTGAAAAAGAAAAACAATTCTAGGTTTCAAGTTAGACTACAAAGCTGTAGTAATCAAAACAGTATGGTACTAGCACATAGATTAATGGAACAGGATAGAAAGCCAAGAAACAAAAGAGGCAAGAACATGCAATGGGAGAAAGACAATCTCTTCAACAAATGGAGTAAAAGAATGAAATGGGACCATTTTCTTACACCAAACACAAAAATAAACTCAAAATGGATTAAATACCTAAATGTGAGACCTCAAGCCATGAAAATCCTAGAAGAGCACAGGCAGTAATTTCTCCGACATGGGCTGTAGCAATAATTCTCTAGACATGTCTCCTTAGGCAAGGGAAATAAAAGCAAAAATAAAAAGCTTCTGCGCAGCAAAGGAAACAACCAAAAGAAACTAAAAGTCAACCTACTGAATGGGAGAAGATATTTGCAAATGACATATTTGAAAAAGGGTTGGCATCCAAAATATGTAAAGAACTTATACAACTCTACACCAAAATAATAACAATAATAATCCAATTAAAAATGGGCAGAAGACATGAACAGACATTTCTCCAAAGAAGACATACAGATGGCCAACAGACACATGAAAAGATGGTCAACATCACTCATCATCAGGGAAATGAAAATCAAAACCACAATGAGATACCACCTTTCATCTGTCAGAATAGCTAAATTCAAAAGCACAACAGACAGCAGTGTTGGCAAGGATGTGGAGAAAAAGGAACCCTTGTGCGTTGTTGGTGGGAATGCAAACTGGTGCAGCCACTGTGGAAACCAGTAGGGAGGTTCCACAAAACATTTAAAATAGGACTACCCATATGACCCAGTAATTGCACTACTGGGTACTTACCCCCCAAATATGAAAAAGCTAATTCAAAAGGATGTATGTACCCCTGTATTTATTGCAGCATTATTTTTCAATAGCCAAGATATGGAAGCAACCCAAGGGTCCATTGATATATACATGGAGAAAGATGTGGTAATATCTACAATGGAATAGTGTTCAGCATAAAAACGAATGAAACCTTACCACGTGCAGTGACATGCATGGAGCTGGAGAGTATAATGCTGAACAAAATAAGTCATAGAAAGATAAATACTGTATGATTTCACTCATATGTGGAGTTTAAGAAAAAAAAACAAATGGACAAAGGGGGGAAAAGAGTGAGACAAACCAAGAAACAGACTCTTAACTTTAGAGAACAAACTGATAGTTACCAGAGGAAAGGGAGGGGTGGGGAATGGATGAAACAGGTGACGGGGATTAAGAGTACACGGATTTGATGAGCACTGAGTATGGAAGCGTTGAATCAGTGTTGTACACCTGAAACTAATACAACACTGCATGTTAACAACACCAGAACTAACATTTACCACTTAATAAATAAACAAATAAATGAAGCGTATAGTTCCATGGTTTATAGTATATTTAGTGTTGTACACCATGACTCTGATTTAATTTTAGAACACTTTACCTCCAAAAGAATCACTGTACCTGTTACTAGTCACTACTAGGCATCTCTATCCCACCTGCTTAGTTCAAGGAAACCACTCATCTACTTTCTTTTCCCAGAGATCGGCCATTTTGAACATTTCATAGATTGGCCTATGTGGGAAATTTCATGTAAATAGAATCCTACAATACGTGACAATTTGTTAGTGGTTTATTTCATTTGCCATAAGGTTTTGGGATTCATTCACGGTGTAGTACCTTTTTATTTCCAAATAATATCCTATTGTATGGATCTACCACATTTTGGTTTTCATTGGTGACTTGGGCTATTTTCCCTTTTTGGCTATTGTGAATATGCTGCTATGAGCACCTGTCTGTAAGTTTTTGTGTGGAGGTATGTTTTTATTTCTCTCTTGTAAATACTTAGTAATGGAATTTCCAGGTCCTGTGTTAACTCTGTGTTTAGGATTTTTTTTTTCATTTTTTTTCATTTTTTTAATGTGTATTTATTTTTGAGAGAGAGACAGGGAGCGTGAGCAGGGGAAGGGCAGAGAGAGGGGGAGACACAGAATCCGATGCAGGCCCCAGGCTCTGAGCTGTCAGCACAGAGCCCGACGTGGGGCTCGAACTCACGAACCACGAGATCATGACCTGAGCTGAAGTCAGATGCCCAACCGACTGAGCCACCCAGGCGCCCCATTAGGATTTTTTGAGGAACTCTCAGACTGATTTCCAAAATGGTTGCACCATTTTCCATTCCCACTAGCCGTGTGTGGTGGCTCCAGTTTTCCATCCCCATTATCCCTTTTTGGAAAGATGACTAGATGAATACTAGACATTCTCCCTATATCCAACATAACTCGTAACCTCTCATTTTTTCAATCTCTTTGTATTCCAAATAAATCCTTTCACTCTATCATCCAGTTCACTAGTTCTGCCTTCAGTGGTAGAACCCGTCTTCCAAATGAGTTTTGTTTTCTTTGTTTTTTTTTTTTTTTACTTTCAACCATTAAAATTTTAAGAAGGCTCCACACCCAGTGTGGGGGCTTGAACTCACGACCCTGAGATCAAGAGTCAGATGCTCTACCAACTGAGCCAGCCAGGGCACCCCCTCAACCATTAAAATTTTAATTTGGAGAATTTCTATGTGGACTTTTCTCAGTTCTGCCAAATTATTCCATGCTCACGTTTTAAGCTTGTCATATATTCATATATTTATTTAAACATATTGTATTAGGTAGCTCAGTCTGCCATAACAAAATACCATAGATGGGATGGCTTTAACAACAGACATTGATTTTCTCACAGCTTGAAGACTGGAAGTCTAAAATCAGACGCAAGCATGGTAGGGTTCCTGGCGAGAGCATCTCTTTACCAAGTGTTAAGATGGGAGAGAAAGAGAGGGAGGGAGGGAGGGAGAGACAGAGAGACAGAGAGAGAGAAAGAGAGAGAGAGAGAGAGAGAGCGAGCACCAACTTTCTGGGGTCTTTTCCTATAAGACACTAATCCTATCAGGGCCCCACCCTTATGACCTCATTTACTGAATTATTTCCTTACTCCAAATACTGTTACATCAGAGGGTTAGGGTTTCACATAAAATTCTAGGGAGACGTAACTCACTCCATAACACGTATTGTACTTGGTTACTTTTAAGTCTTATAGTTTAGTATCTGAATACATAAAGGCTCTTCTTTGGCCTGGTATTTTATTTTTTTTTCCTGCTGTTTCATATAGATAATGCCTTGCTTCTTAGTATGTTTTGTGATTTTGTCTTACAATAGATTTCTCATTTTTGTTGGAACTTCCTCTGTAAGAATTTTTGGAGGCCTGGATTGAGTGTGAATTTTTCCAAGGAGGATTTACAATTTGTACCTCTCAGTTAACGAGGGACCTAACAATAGGGGGCCACCTTAAACAAATAACACCATCAGCTTGCTCCCCATGCCCCTCAGAACTGTGTGAATCCATGGGATGGTCAATTTGTGGCTACAAATTTTCAGGGATTCTTTTCCCTGACATCCAGCACCGAGGACAAGTCATTTTTCCTGCTGTGTCCTTCTCAGTAACATTGCTTTTCTCATTCACTTTACAGTGAGGGTAGGGTCCCAGCTTTATGTAAGATCTCACATCTGATTTGCTGCTTTTCTTAGCCCTCAGCTTTGCCTTCTATTTCCCACATGCCACCTAACTATTAAATATGAAGTAAGTTCTTTCCGGCTCAGAGAAACATTTAAAATAATGTTTAAGGGCGCCTGGGTGACACAGTCGGTTAAGCATTCGACTTTGGCTCAGGTCATGATCTCACAGCTTGTGGGTTCGAGCCCCACGTCAGGCTCTGTGCTGACAGCTCAGAGCCTAGAGCCTGTTTTAGATTCTGTGTCTCCCTCTCTGTCTGCCCCTCCTCTGCGCAGACTCTGCCTCTCTGTCTCTCTCTCAAAAAACACTTTTTTTCAAAATAAACTATTAAAAACATTTGAGGGTAATGGGGTGCCATGTCAGCAACTTCCTCTCATCTTTTCTGAATATGAGATTATTGAGAGAAAAACATATGTTCTGTTCAACCCAGCGAAATGATTCAAACTACTTGAAACAGAAATTATATTGGGGTGCCTGGGTGGCTCAGTCAGTTAAGCATCTGACTTCAGCTTGGGTCATTATCTCACAGTTTGTGAGTTCGAGCCCCTTGTCAGGCTCTGTGCTGACAGCTCAGAGCCTGGAGCCTGCTTCAGATTCTGTGTCTCCCTCTCTCTCTGCCCCTTCCCTGTTGACACTCTTGTGCTTGCTCTCACGCACTCTCTCTCTCTCAGAAATGAATAAGCATTAAAAAAAAGATTTTTAAAAAATTCAGTTACTTTAAATTTGAGCAACACAGAAAAAGCCAGAGGAAAAAAGAACATCACCTATAATCTATAATATTTTGGAATGTAGCTTTCTGGTCTCTTTTTTTGTGCATACATATGTATTCACATATACTTTTTAAAAAATGTATTTATTATGAGAGAGAATGAGAGCAGAGGAAGGGGCAGAGAGAGAGAGGAAGGGAGAGAGGATACCAAGCAGGCTCCGAGCCTGACACGGGGCTCAATCCCACTAACTGTGGGACCATGACCTGAGCTGAAGTCAAGAGTGGGTTGCATAACCAACTGAGCCACCCAGGTGCCCCCACACTTTCACCATAAACCTCTCCTGAGGCCAATAATATTCTTTTGCAACATAGAAATAAATAAATAAATAAATAAATAAATAAATAAATAAAAGATTACTTACCGATTTTTGTATATCAAGTCAGCAATGAGGCTGAGATCCAGGACAAATTTTGTCTGCCTCCACAGCCTACATTTTTTTCTCTCTGCCCTCCTGACCTTCGATCACCACTCCCTACGTTCCCCCACTGCCTCCTTGCCCTCAGACAGGAGAAAAAACCAAAACAGCACAGATTTTTTTTTTCTCACCCCCCTGAAATGTATCAATAATGACCCTGATGTGAGCCAGCTGTGTAGTTCTGCAACCCCCCCCCCCCCCCCCCCCTCCCATTCCCACATGTCTTCGCAGGCTCTCCCAAACAGGTGTATTACTTTTGAATGCACCGGCTTCATCCTCAGGGCATTTGCATAGCTAAGTGCTTTCACAGTCCCCATTTTAGGATATTCTTTTCAAGAGGTTATTTGAAATAATGCCCCCTGGTATGCCACTGGCCCCTTTTGAATTGGTGATGGGATATGTCTTGGGAATGAGTCAATCAACCGTTATATCCGCTGTGCACAAGATTCTGCATTCTTCTAAAAACTCGGGAGTGCCAAGATGGGAATGCTAATTCCTTGCCAGGAAGTATTCTGAAATTCGACTAGAGGGAGAAGAGGAAGGTCCACACAACACTACACAGTAGCATCAAGCAGCCTGAGCTCAGTGATGGGAGTCAGAGAAACATGAGGAGATTTTATTATCATAAAGACTTTACCAGAAAGGTGGGGCTTGAGCTCAGCCTCTATTGGTGGAGGGATGTATGTGGAGGAAGTATTTTTGGCAAGAGAAATAATAATGATTAAGATACAGTGGCAGGAATGTTTTCGACACGTGTGGTGGATGGTGAAGAGACGGGTGTGGCTAGAAGGTAACACAAAAAATGGGTAAGACGTTAGGCCAGTGAGGTGCCTGGCTGGCTCCCTAGGTAAAGTATGTGACTTTTGATGTCAGGGTCATGAGTTCCAGCTCACGTTGGGTGTAGAGCTTACTTAATAAAAATATAAAATAAAAGATTAGGTCTTAAAAAAAAAAAAAAGTGAGGCCAAGGACTGATTGTGGAGAGCTTTGAATGGTGTATGCAGAACAAATTTTCTTAAATGGGAAGCATCTGGGTTGGATGAGTGCCGGGTCCCAGGTGGGACTCTACATGAGGATGTAAAGCTTTTTTGCAGACAGCTCCCTAGAGCCAATTGGTAGGAAAAGAAAGGGCAAGATGGGTGGTTCTAAAGAATCAGTGAAAATTATTGACAACACTGGGGAAGCCATGCCTATGTGAAGGCTAGAGAGACAGTGCTGGTAGAGGGGAAGATGAGACACAATGAAGGGACAGAGAAAAATTAGTGGAGTGAGTTCTCCAGTGAGGTGAAGGGGAGCAGATTCCAGGATACACAGGTTGATGGAGAAGTTGGGGGAGCGCTTGTCTTTCAGAAGGAGGCAAGTCACATACTCTGAGACAGGAGGGACAGAGACTGGCCTAAGTAGGAAGAAGGAATGGTCTGGAGCGGAGAGAAGGGTGAAAGATGTGTTATCCTGGGCTAGGGCTAGGCTCCGTGGGTTGAGGGAGTGGGCAAGGAGTGATCTGGTTTGGAGAGTAACGGTGATTATGTAAAGTGAGTTTAACAGTTCAGAGGATGGATGGGAAAGAGGCAGAAAGCCTGGTGACAGAGTGCAGACCTGCAGAGGCAAATCCGTGCCCGGGCCCCATGACTAGGGACCACTGCCCACGAGTGAGTTGGGGTTCTCTTTGGGGTAGATAAATTTCTCCGTTCCTGGTTTTGCCTTCTCCCATGGCCTTGGAATTCTCTGGGGCTAGGATTACTCAGGTTCTCTGGCAGCTCGGCTGAGTAGAATTTTCTGTAATGATACAAGTGTTCTATATTTGCACTTTTTACTATAGGAGCCAATAGCTACGTGGTGGCTTTTGAGCACTTGAAATGTGGCTAGTGTGATTAGGAACTGAATTTAAAATTCTTATTTAATTTTCATTAATTTTGAAAGCCACAAATGACTGACTAGTGGTCACCTCATTGGACAGAGCAGCTTTTGAATGGCCCTTTTCTTCTTAGTGAAAGAGATAGGACAGGAGTGGAGAAACACATGGGGTCAGGTAAGTGTTAGTTTTTCCCAGGGACTACTCTGGCGGACCTTCCCAAGAATAGGTTCATAGTTTCAGAAACTTCACATTCCCTTTATTTTGCTCATGATAAACAAACTCACAAGGATCGCTTATTTTGGAGAATTTTTTTTTTCATGGCTAGATTCTGGATAGGTATTTAAGGATAGGCCTGTCCTTGAATCTGTCTACACCTGGGAAGCAGAATTCGCTATCCCAAGGCTTCTTGAAGAGGAAATGTGGAAACTGAGGAGACCATTGCACTCAGGCCAAAGTAGCTTCTGTGGTCATAGGAGGAAGTCTAGAGTTCTAGAAATAGTTCTGGCTTAGCAACAGAGAGATCTGGATTCAGACTTTGGTCCTTAAGCAAGTTAGACAAGCATTTAAATTTTACGTCTATAAAATGGAAAGAATGATACCTATCTGAAAGGGCTGTTGCAAGCATTTCATATGATGAATAACATTCATATTTATTACACATTGATCGCCAGCTAATGTACCAGGTACTAGGAATAAAATGGTAGGCAAAGCAGGTATGATTCTTGTTCCGCTAGCTTATTTCACTACCTTATGTTTTAGTGTGTAAAGATAGACATTAACCAAATAATTGCAAAGTATATATTGCATCTTTATAATATAATTGTGCTATATAAAATTACAGAGTGTGATAACGGCAGGAAGGAAGAGTACAGGTGGTATGATTTTTTTTTTAAATTTTTCTTAATGTTTATTTATTTTTGAGACAGAGAGAGACAGAGCATGAACGGGGGAGGGTCAGAGAGAGGGAGACACAGAATCTGAAACAGGCTCCGGGCTCTGAGCTGTCAGCACAGAGCCCGACACGGGGCTCGAACTCACGGACCGTGAGATCATGACCTGAGCCGAAGTCAGCCGCTTAACTGACTGAGCCACCCAGGCGCCCCAGGTGGTATGATTTTTAAAATATGTTGACACTTTTCCAAAGAAGACATCCAGATGTCTGACAGACACATGAACAGATGCTCAACATCACTCATCATCAGGGAAACACAAACCAAAACCACAATGAGATGCCACCTCACACGTGTCAGAATGGCTAAATTAACAACACAAGAAACAACAGGTGTTGGTGAGGACAAGGAGAAAGGGGAACCCTCCTGCACTGTTGGTGGAAATGCAAACTGGTGCAGCCACTCTGGAGAGCAGTATGGGGGAGTTTCCTCAAAAAATTAAAAATAGAACTACCCTACAACCCAGCAATTGCACTATTAGGTATTTACCCGAAGGATACAAAAATAAAAATGTAAAGGGGTACATGCACCCCAATGTTTATAGCAGTATTATCAACACTGATAGCCCAAGTGTCCATTGACTGATGAATGGATAAAGAAGATGTGATACACACACACACACACACACACACACACACACACACAGGAATATTACTTACCAAAAAGAATGAAATCTTGCCATTTGCAATAATGTGGATGGAGCTAGCATGTATTATGCTAAGTGAAATAAGTCAGTTGGAGAAAGACAAATATCACACGATTTCATTCATATGTGGAATTTAAGAAACAAAACAGATGGACCTATGGGAAGGGGCAAAAAAGAGAAGAGAGGGAAACAAACCACAGAGACTCTTAATGATAGAGAACAAAGTGAGGATTGATGGAGGGAGGCAGGTGGGAGATGGGCTAGATGGGTGATGGGTATTAAGGAGGGCACTTGTGATGAGCGCTGGGTGTTGTATATCAGTGGTGAATCACTCACTTATACTTCTGAAAGCAGGATTGCCCTGTATATTAACTAAAATTTAAAAATGTTTAAAAAATATGTTTGCAGACTTTTTGACACTCTGCCTCTAAAAGGCAGTACCTAATTCTTCTCTTATTGAATGTGGGCCAATCTTAGTGACTCACTTCTAATGAATAGAATATGGTAGCAGTGGTATTATTTGACTTTAAGTTAGTACGTAAAAAGGATAGAGCTTCTTTTTCTCTCTTTCCTTCCCCCAACCTCCCCTCCATTTCCTCCCACTTTCTTAATGTTTAGCTTTGAATTCAAGTCACCATGTTGTGAGAAAGCCCAAGAAATAGGGAGAGGCCTATGTAAAGGGAAACTGAGTCCTCTTATCAACAGTCAACACCAACTTGCCAGCCATTTGAACGAACCGTCTTAAAGGGGAAGCTCCAACCCCAATCAAACCTTCAGGTAACTGCATTCCCAGCTGACATCTGACCACAGTCTCATGAGACCACAAATTAGAACCACCTAGCCAAGCCATTCCCAAATGCCTGACCTGTAGATACGATGAGTGACAATAAATGATTATTACAGGGTTAAGACATTAAGTTTTGGGGATATTTGTTACCCAGCACTAGGTAACTAATGCAATAAAAAAAACCCATGTGATAAAGTTTGGGGTACCAAGAAAAACAGGAGAAAAAATAAAGAGCAGAGGAAGATATTTTTTTTTAAATTAATGCTTATTTATTTTCGAGAGAGAGAGAGAGAGCGTGAGCAGGGGAGGGGCTGAGAGAGAGGGAGACACAGAACTCAAAGCAAGCTCCAGGCTCTGAGCCATCGGCACAGAGCCCAACATGGGGCTTGAATTCACAAACTAGGAGATCATGACCTGAGCTAAAGTCGGACGCTTAACTGACTGAGCCACCCAGACACCCCAGAGAGGAAGATATTCTAAAGAGCTGTCATAACACAAACAAGGACCCTGTGAGCAAGTAATTGGTTTAAGGACTAAAAGTTATCCAGGGTGCTAGGAGCACACAGTTGACAGGCAGAGATGCAAGATGACTGAAAAGGCAGGGAGGGGTTAGATCATGCAGAGCCAGAGAATGACTTCTCCTAAATGTGGTAGGGCACTCTTGAAGAGTTTTTAGCATGTAGAGAATGTATGAAGCCCTAACAGCTTGGTTTCTGGTGCTTTTCCTAGAGATAGGAAACACCCAATGAGGACCATACTCATAGTGGAAGACCATGGTTTTGGACAGGTTGTTTGACAGGCTTGTAAGAGACCCAGATGATGTTGTCCAACAGGACATTAGATATACACCTCTAGAACTCCAAGGAGAGATATGGATTTGCATGTGCATGGTTGTAAGACAACAGCAAACACATAATAATTGAAATGAATGGAATAGATTAGCTAGAATTAGCTGCAGATCGGATGTAAAGTCAGAATGGAAGAAAACCTAGGATCTAGAACTACACAATTTAACAGCTAGCTACAGGAGAATGGGCCAGCGAAGGACAGTGAGATACAACAGAGGAGTAGGGGAAACCAGGAGATTGTGCCAGGGAGAGAGATGGTTTCAGAGAGGTGATAATCAACCATGTCAAATAACCCAAGATGGGGTGAATCAAAGGCCCACTGAACTAAATAAACTGAGTCATGAGGGCTAGAAAAACATCTGTTTTGAGGGAAGACGTGATGGAGACATGAGCCTGAATGGAGAGTGTCAAAGAATAGTGGGAGTTAATGGAGATGAGGTCAGACAATTCCTAGTTCAGTTGAGAAAGGGAGGAGAGGGCAGAAGCTTCCGTTGAGGTTGGGGCAGTAGAAGGTCATTTTTTTGTCATTGTTTTTAAGATGGGAGGCAGACCTCTGTTTACATGCTGAAAGAAAGGATCCCATAGAGAGTGAAGTTTGTGGTCTGGATAAGAGGGAATGGTGTACATGGAAAAGATATGAAAATGTGAGGGGATGAGATTCAGAACCAGATCAAGCCCTGGGCACATGGGAAGCCCTGGAATATGAGCAGCTTTTTTTTTTAATGTTTATTTTCAACTTTATTTAAACATTTTTTA
This sequence comes from Panthera leo, assembly GCF_018350215.1. Taxonomy (NCBI): domain Eukaryota; kingdom Metazoa; phylum Chordata; class Mammalia; order Carnivora; family Felidae; genus Panthera; species Panthera leo. The sequence goes on from NC_056688.1 coordinate 69,044,394, forward strand.
ATGTTTGTTTCTGAGAGAGAGAGAGAGAGAGAGAGTGAGAGAGAGAGAATGTGAACAGGGGAGGGGCAGAAAGAGAGAGACAGAATCTGAAGCAGGCTCCAGGCTATGAGCTGTCAGCATAGAGCCTGACGTGGAGCTCGAACTCACAAACCGTGAGATCATGACCTGAGCTGAAGTTGGACGCTTAACTGACTGAGCCACTCAGGCGCCCCTATTCTTAACTTTAAAAAATTGTGAAATACAACAGATACCTAGAAAGGAGTTCCTAAAAGAAGTCCGCCCTTATCCATGGTTTTGGTGTCTGAGGTTTCAGTGACCCAAGTTCACCTGTGGTCCTGAAGCAGATGATCCCATCATCAGGAGGGCAGTAGTAGCCTAGCACTGTGTCCCAATGCTTGGGTCAATCACCTCGTTTTACCTCAACACAGGTTCATTTTTACCTTCTTATACCATCGCAAGAAGAAGGGTGAGTGCAGTAGGAGATATTTAGAGAGCAAGAGAGACCACATTCACGTAGCTTTCATTACAGTGTATCGTTATCATTGTTGCATTTTATTACTATTGTGAGTCTCTTACTGTGCCTAATCTATAAATCAAACTTTATCATAGGTACATATGTAAAGGAACATAGTATATAGAGTGCTCAGCACTATCCATGGCTTCAGTCCTCCACTAGGGTCTTAGAATGTCTCCCCTTAGATAAGGGGGGGGGGACTACTGTACAAAACTTAATGGATCATTATAGTTAACATCCATGTAACCAGACAAAAATATAACATTGCCTACATTTCAGAAGTCTCCTCTCGTATTTCTTTTCTTTGTCCCAATGCCCTATTCCTCGTGGTAAGCACTATCCCAGATTTGTTGGTAATTCACGTTCTATTTTTTTTCTTTCCAGTTTTACCATCTATGTATATATCCCCAGACAATGCTGTTAAATTTTACTTGTTTTTGAACTTTATATAAGCACAATTATACTATATGGATTCTTTTATTTCATGCTTCTTTCACTCCACAGTATATTTTTTAGCATCATTCATGTTGCATGGGCCTCATTTATTGTCAACCCTGTATACTATTCCACTGTATAATTATATCACAATTTATTTATTCTTTCTGCTATTAGTGGACATATGGGTTCTTTCTTGTTTTGTTTTGTTTTTTAAGTTTGTGATCCTCTATTTAAAAAAAAAAGTTTACTTATTTATTATGAGAGAGTGAGTGGGGGGAACAGGGTAGAGGGAGAGAGAGAATCTTAAGCAGGTTCCGTGCTGTCAGCATGGAGCCTGATGCAGGGCTCTGTCCCACGAACCATGAGATTATGACCTGGGCTGAGATCAAGAGTAGGATGCTTAACCAACTGAGCCACCCAGGTGCCCTGATTCTCTATTAAAAAAAAAAAAAAAATTTATCTATTTAATTTTTAAAAAAGTAATCTCTATGTCTAATGTGGGGCTTGAATTCACAACCCCAAGACCAAGAGCCAGATGCTCTACCAACTAAGCCAGCCAGGCCCCCTCCTGTTTGGGGTTATTACAAAAATGCCCCCCCCCCCCCCAACATTCTTGAACGTGTGTCCTAGTGCACACACACCTGAGTTTCTCTTGGCTGTATTCCTAAGAGGAGCTTGTGGGTCATAGAGTACGCATCTCTTCAACTTCACTAGTTACTACCAAACCTCCCCAAAGAGGTTATACCAACTTACCCTACTGTAAGTTGCTCAACTGCATCAGAAATGAGACAAACTATATCTTTACTATTAAATAACACATCTTGTTTTCTAAGCAGTGTCTTTCTGAGCCAGGTGCTTCCTTAAGTAGGTTCTAAGGGGTCAGCTCTCCTTTCTAGCTTAACATGTTACCATTAAGTGGGTCACTGTTTCTCTTACGTGTTACCAGTTAGGTTGTTTTGTTAAGACTTGGGAGTAACAAACTCTCTTTCATCATAGGTGATACATATAATTGTTACATCTCAGGGTGGATCACCCCTACATGTGGTTGATCTTTTGCACCGCACTGCATTTGAGCGACTAAGTAGAAGGTTAAGAGCCTGAAACATGGCGCTGGACTGCCTGGGTTTGGATCCTCACTCCGTACTTTCTAGCTGTATCTCAACCAAATTATTTCACCTCTCTGTTCTGGTCCTCTGTTTGCTAATCTACAAAATGAAAATAATGAGTACCTATCTCATGGGATGACGTGGGGATTACAATGAGATAATGAATGGAAAGTATTTAGAAAAGTGCCTGGCATCTGATTGCTTTGTTATATATCCACGTTAGTTTGGGGAGCAGTAGGATCAGTGATTTTGAACATGGGCTGAAGTCGGAGGGAATTTAGGTCTTGGCTCTATTCTCTCCTGACCGTGGATCATTGGGTGAGTCATGTAAACTTCCTATACCTCAGGTCCTCACCTGTATAAACTGGGCTACTAATGGTTACCTCAGGTGCCATGAGGCTTGAGATGGCCAATTCAAAATGCCAAGTGCTGAGTATGGGTGTAGTACATGTTTAGTTGCTGTCATTTTGGCCGGTGGCAGTTACTGTTCCTGCCCTCGGATGCTGGGGTTGAACAGCTGCTGGGTCCTACGTCCATAGGTCCCATGTGCTGACCAGTGGGTGGCTGAGGAGAGTGAAAATGTGTGTAGGGACAAGAGTTATTCCCATTTGTGTGTAGGTCCCAGACAGCATACACTTAGCTAAATGAGACCCAGTCTCCTTTTAAGGGCTCAGATATGGGGGCAGCCCAATACACCGTTAACAGAATACAATAGTGTGTCTGGAGCAAGTAGCTTTGAGGGTCCTGGGGAGGAAATACCTAGTTGGGCAGTCTTCCTAGAAGAGGTTTTTAAGATAAGTCTCAAGAAACATCCATGTAAATGGGAAAAGTCGGAGAAAATATTGGTCATGAAGAACTTTGAATTCCAGGCCAAGGTACTTTTACTCTTAATTCAGTAAGAGATGGAATGCTTTATGTTGCCAGGTGGCTGGGAGATGGGAGCTGGAGTCTGAAAAGTGGTCAGGTGCACTGGGCCAACAGTGGTTGAGCAGCCCTATGGTCTGGCTTGCACCGCCGTCCAACTCTGGTGCTTTTAGAAGATGATATTTGGAGAGGGATATGCCTGGGGCAGTTTTAATGCCAAGTTAATTATGTTTTTCTAACACATTTCCAAAAAAACCAGTGCTAAGGTGGCTGGGGTCGCTATTTTAACCCTCATTGTATCATCTTATTGCATGCAAAAAAGATAAAATACATGAGATCAAATACGTGAGTACCTGCCTGGGGTGGTGGATACCTACACAAGTGAGAAAATTGTATGGAAATACATGGAAATTGTGGGTGTTCGGCACCCACAAATGAGTACAGTGAAGACTGGGGAAATGTCACTAAGACCGGTGGATTGGATCGATGTCAACATCCTGATTGTGATACAGGATACTTTTGGAAGACATGACGGTTGGGGAGAACTGGGCAAAGTGAACAAAAGATTTCTTTGCACTATTACTTTTTACAACATGCGAATCTTCAATGATCGCAACCAAAATTTCAAGTGAAAAACATTAGTAAAAGTTAGGTTTTGTAGAAAATGTGCCACAGCAAGTCATATCCTGCTTCCCTCAGTTACGCATATTTAGGGGACTTGGGGACACATAAAATAGGCGCCATTGTTTATCCTGGGACCTCAGCTGGAAAGGAGAGCAAAGAGCTTAGAAGGAAAGACGGCAACAATGCAGGAATTGCTTCATTACATTGATCTTCCAGAAACTTCACTGACAGTTACCTGTTGCCCAGCACTTGATAGACTGTTCTGCCACAGAAGGCCGACTTGCCTAGCTGTCTTGCCACCGGGTCTGCTACGTCACTTTCGCGCCTCCGAAGGTAGCGTTAAAATTATTTTTATTATAGAAGTGAAGTTTATCCACACACACAAAAGCGGTGACCTGAAGTTACCGGATGTAACATTTTAAAAACTCGAGGAATTTTTACCTGATCCATTACTTTCGGAGAGGACAACCCGCAAGGAGGAGTGGGCTTAGCTTTTTGGGCAAGTTGGAGAGGACCGTGCTAGCAGGGCAGGGTTATCACGAACTCTGTAATTACACTTTCTCGGCTATGCTACAGGTTTCGCTTCCCAACAAAAGGGCCGACTTCGACTGGAACGAGCGCTCCGAACTTTTAAAGTGAAAGAGGGGAAGACATGGCAGGCTGGGAATCCGGCTCCCGGAAGGCTTCCACGGCGCTGGAGAACCACCACCGAATTTCCAGAAAAGAAACGTCTCTTCTCCGAACTTGCAGACCTCCGCGAGTCTCGGAGCGCTCTCAGCGGCCCGCCGAGCTTCCGCGCCCCGGACGAGGGAAACTGAGGCAGGGCAGGCGCGGCGCGCGCAGCTCCGGCCTCGGCGCCCGCCGGGAGGAGGGAACCCAGGGTTCCAGAGCTCTCCGCGCGGGCGCGGGCGCCTCCTCCCCGCCCTCCTCCCCGCCGCCCCGCCCTGCTCGGGACAAAGCCCAGGCCCGCGCCGGGAGGGGGCAGGGCGGCTCCCGCGCGCGCCCCGCTCCCCCGTGGGCGCGAGGCTCCGCCCCGCCGCCCCTGCCGGGGGAGCCCGCGCCCCAACGGCTAGGCGGCCGAGCCGGGCCCGCCCCGAATCCCCATGACGTCACCGGCGGCGGCAGGCCCCGCCCCCGGCCCCGGGCGGCAGGCCGCATGACGTCACCGAGGCCCCACCCCTCCGGAGCGAGTTCGGTCCTGGCGTTCATTTCATTCCTGTCCTCATTCCGAACATTCTTAGCATCGCTCGCGCCGCGCCGCGCCGCCCGAGCCGAGCCGAGCCTCTGCAGCCGCCGCCGCGGCCCCGCCGCCCGCCGCGGGCGCCCACCAAGCACTTTGCAGACTCGCTTCCACCCTGCGGGCCGGTCCGCGCGGCGGGGCCCGGGCCCGGGGCGGCCGCGTCCGGGGACAGGCCATGCAGTGAAACCCCCCCACCCCGTCCGCCTTTGCCCGGAGCCGCGGGCAGCAGCCCAGTGCGCCCAGCCGGCCCCGGGGCAGGAGCGGTGCTAGGCAGGGGTGGGGTGGCCCGGCCCGGGGACCGGGAGCCGGGGAGGGAGCCGGGCACCGAGCTGCGGGCGGGGGAACCGGCGCCGAAGTTTGCCTCGGACTCGCCGGGCGCTGCGGCGGCTCCCTTCGCCGAGGTAAGTTGGCGCGCGGGGCTGATGCAGGGTGCGGGCGGGCGGTGCGCGGGGCGCCGGGGGCAGGGGGCCGGCGGCGCGTCCCGCTCGGGCCGCTCTTTCTCTCGCGGCTCCGCTTTGTGTGCGGCGGGCGGGCGCGCGAAGGGCCGGGGCCGGGCCCCCGCGCCCCGTTCAAGGTGAGCGGCCGGGCGCCGCCGCGCGAGTTGCCGGGACGCCAAGTTGGGCCGCGCGCTGCGGAGCCCGCGCGGCAACAGGCGGCCCCCGGCGGCGGCCCTGGAGGCGGCCGGCCGCGCCGCGCCCCCCGAGCCCCCCTCGCCCGCCCACACGCGCGCACACGCACACACCCTCACACCCTCGGGCAGTTTGCACGGTTTTCTCGGGGAAGTCAGAAGTTCGGAGCGGGCGCGGGCGGGGAGAGCCTCCGGCGCCGCCTGGGAGCCCGCAGCCGGCCGCCTCCCCCCAACCCCACCGCCCCCCCCCCCCCCAACCCACCCCGGGCGCCGGGACCCCCCGAGGCCGGCCCGGGGTCCGCGCCGACTCGTGCTGCTGGCTGGGGTTCGCTCCTTCTCAAAGATGAAAGAAGGCACGGTCGCCTTTGCCGCTTCTCCAGGACTGTTGCTGCCGCCGCCGCCGCCGCTTCATTGCACATTCAAGTGGAAAATTTTCAGGAGTCAGCAGAAACATTGTGTCCAAAAAAGACTGAGTCGCAGTTACCACCAAACCCTGGAGGAGACTCTCCCTGGAAAACTTCCCTTCGGTAGGAAATACTGGGGGATTTGTTTGTTTATTGGAAGAGAAATGATCCCCAGGAGAGGAGAAAATCAGGGTGTACTTCTAGTCTTTGTTCGTAGCAGCAACACTTGTTTTCAAAAGTCCAGAGGCCCGCTTTCAAGAAAGTTCAACTTCTATGAGTTTCTTTTTTCTAAAATGCATTTGTATATTAAAAAAAAAAAGCAAAACTGAAGCAACATTTTAAAAGAGTTGAAAACAATGGAGGGCTCACACTTCCCTTATTCTCCTCCCACGAAAATAAATAAAATCCAGATCATAATTTTCTCTGCTTTTTAATTGTCTTTCTTTTTAAAGATTTATTTAAAGCTGAATGGTGTCACTGTATAAAAATATTTATGAAACAATGAAATAGCAGCCACCAGCATTTCTCAGGAGGCTTGTTAACTTCTCAGAAGCAAGTGACTGTCTGTGATTTGCAGAAATGAAAATTGACCTCCGTAAGCGCTGGAAACTTAGAGACGGATGATGTTCCAGGAGAGGGTCATGTAAAAAGGCCTGTTTTAAAAACAGTGCCTTGGAGGGAGCCCAGGTCCTGGGACAGAAAGGTCTGCAAAACCTATCAGATTTCAAAATGGTTAAACAAACAAACAAAAAATTAAAATACTACAGATATTGCAGAGGAGCAGAACACTAACAGTTCAGGGCAACCACAAGTTTCTCCCTCCCCACCCTTCTCCTTGATTGTTTCTGGAAGTTTTGCTGGTCTGATCGCTTGTGGTGTGCTGGGTGCCTGCAGGTGGTTACCTGAATAGACGGATCCCTTGTGGAACATGTGATCAGAGCAGGCAGTGTGGGCTTCTGTCTCTGCAGTGACTCTTGCTGGCGTGTGGTGCCCGGGGGTTTCTCCGCCAGGGTACTCTGAGGCACTGGTTGGGGAGCATAGCTCAGGCTGTGCCTAGTGCTTCATCCTTTGACTCTTGGGTTTGTGCCCTTTTGTAGATAGCAGGATCTTTAGGGCCGGACTTAAATCCAACTTTGGTAAGAATCTTTCCTCTTCAGAAGGAAACAGTGGAACTAATTACAAAGTGACTCAGGAAAGACAAATGGATTAGTTGAACCTTTGTTAACAGTGAGGTTTTGAATTGTTGATTATGTTTTGGGGGGAAAAACTTATTTTTCTAATCTCAATATTTCCATAAATGGGCACAGATATTTTTGTTTAGTATTTTGTATGTGCAACTCAGTGTTGAGCTCTCAGGTTTCAGGTTTTAAACAGGGTTTATAATTCTTTGATTTGTTGTTGGTATATAAAAAAAAATGGACTGATAAGCTGTATCCATTACTGTTTCTTGCTGATGGTATAAAAGTGCCAGTGTGTAGACCATTTTATTTTTACTTTAATGGTAAGTATTATTTGGTCTGCAGTTTTAGGGTCGTAGTTTAATATCTTCCCCCCCCCCCTTTGTTTTTTTACAATTTTCAAACAAAACTAAGTGACTCTGCCTTGACAGTAAGATTTTAAAAATATAGGAAAGAATCTTTGTATAGACTCCTCGTCTCTGTGATCTTTCGTAAAGTAAGAAATAGAACTCCATCCAGAGAACATGCTTGAGAGATTGATGGAGGGTTTTTTTTCCCCCCTTTTCCCCAAACATAAACCAGGACTCACCACCATATATCCTTAATGAAATTTAATTTAAAGAGGGATGGCAACCTAGTTTAGTTTGAGCCGGATTGAAACAAATTTCTCATGGAGAGGCGCTTTTTGCATTGCGGCACTATGTGTGCTTAGGCCCTAGCGGCAAACTAATTATCTGTTAAGGGCAGGTTTGGGGCGGGGCGGCGGGGGTGGGGGGAGGGCACCACGGGAGAAGTCAGCTTCTTCTCTTTCCCTTTTCCTCTACCTCTCTGTCTTTATACAGCAGGAATTATGTATTTGGATACTCACTTTGGGGATTAATGTTCCCTTTTATTTAGAAAAAGGACAAGCAGATCAAAAGGAAAAAGGTGTTCTGTTTTTTTTGCTGCTTGAGCTTCAGTGATTTAGAAAGCGTTTTGAATTCTGATACTGCAGAACAAGTATAGGAAGGCATTTCTTAATGGGACAGCTGAAGAAGAATATATGTGTATCATTTTCTAGATCATATTTGTTACATCTTCAGTAGAAAAGTATGTAACAGGAATAGAGACTGTAGGTCCCAAATGTTAGATAGGCCTTTGAAGAAATGAGCTGTGCCATTAACAATATTTTAAGGTTCCTTGTTTTAGAAATGGATCAGTGTGACGTGGTGGTCGAACAAGAGTCTGTGCATCTGTGGGATTACTTTTCTTTCATGTCATGTATTATTACATGTTAATTGCGAGCATAATTATACTGACTGCAAATGAAAATTGTGGTGTTCTATCACTCAAAAGGTTGGTGCAGATAACTGCATGTATGAGCCAGTGTCCACATGTGGACAGTAGGTAGGTAACACTTCTAAGCTTGTATTTTAGGCACATTGACTTGTTCCCAATAAAGAGATTGTGAAAGAATAAAAAACACTGCTGAGTGAAAGCTGGGTCTACAGTTTGGATCCATTTAGTCATAAAACTTTTTTTTAGGTCTGTTTTTTTTTTTCCCCCAAAGACTGGAGGATACTGGTCAGAGCAAGCGTTGAGCTTTTTCTGTAGAACTGCAGGGAAATCAGAGCCCACCTTTCTGCTGATAAAGGCACGCATTGCAGCTTCCTCTTTAGAGTTCAGTGACTGGAACTGCAGAGGCTAGTGTCCTACTTCTGAACTCAGGGTGGGGGGTGGGTCGGGGTCGGGAAGTATATTGTAAGCTAATATATTGCCCTTTGACAAACTTGGGCTGTGCTGCTGGGCTGTTGGTATTGGGGACTGACCAATAGCTAGAATAATCTTTTATAGCTGCCTGGTGCTGTTTCTCATTTTATCTGCAGAAGTCACAGATTACCCGGTGGTGTTTCAGTTAGATCCCAAGTCAGGTTTGAACAGTATCAGTGATGCATTTGATTCTTTCATATTCACAAGGGTGATAAAATCAGGTAATTCAGGTCCATCTGAAGCCCTTAATGTTTCAGGGTTGGGCTTTTTGACAAATAGCAGTTTAGTCCCCCTTGTATTGTAATTACTACATGGTTTTGAGATCTGGGAAGTTTGAGTCTTCCCTCTTCTGGGATAGTTTGCGGAACCGTAGAGTATTTGGATCGAAATATCTGGAGTGTTTTGATTTTCTTTTGTTTCAAAGCTGTGAGCTATTGAGAGTCCCCAACCCGTTAAGCTTCTCTTCATAAGCTTCCTTGACCCTATTCCATATTTGAACTCCTAGCTGAAATTCAGTCACCTCTTCAGATACATTCAGTCTTCCTAGTGGTGCCTAGTAAGAACATTTTGAAATATGTATTTTTATTTTAGTGAAACCGAATGGGATGCCCTGAAGGGTGGGTTTTGAGGATGGTGTTTCTTACAGGGTGGGTCCCTCTCGGCTCTCAAGTTCTGTCCACTGGCTTTTTGCATGGTTGGGAGGGTTCTCAAAGTAGTTTCCATAGTCTGGGAGTCCTCGCTAATGGTGAAACCACTTGTCTGTCTTCTGATTGGAAAGAGGGGAGGGGGATCCTAGAGGCTGGTCTTTTCTATTTTGGGGTAGGCCAAGGGAAGTCTCCATCCTGGCTGTATCTGCCCCCACCCCTGCAAATTTACTTTCCCCATCAATATCTGCTATCCTCATGCAGTGCTTTCTGCCCCTTTTCACATTAGTTTTTAAGGCTGTGTCCTAGGATTTTATTAGCAGTTCTAGTTTGGGGAACAGAGCCCAGCATTGGAAAATGGGTTGAAAAGAAAAAAAAAGGAGCTTACTAATGAACAAGTTAAGCACCACCATCGTCTCCAGTGGGGAATTCTGGTTGCTTTTAGGCCTCTGACAGATTTAGATGTATGTGCAAAGTGACTGAAACACTCTTGACTGGGAATATACAGGAATGACGAGTGCTGTTGTTTTTACTGATATATAAACTGAAACACTGCTGCTAATGGTGGGAAATGTTAATTATGTGAGAACATATTGAACTTATATTCTCTGGCATGAACTTTTAAAAAAAAAATGCATGAACTGCACCGCTTTTTTATAGGCACAGCTTTCTAATTATCATAATTCAGTTCAGCTCCGCTCTTGGATGGAGTTCAAGTGCAATCTCCATTTAACTTGAAAGGAGATTTTTTTTTTTTTTTAAACTGAGAGTGTTTAAGAAAATTTGAAAACTTCATCCGAGAATGTTGTCTGCTAAGGTGTTGGTAATTGGGGGGGTTGAGATGAGCACCTTTCCATAATAGATAACTAGATCTGAATGTTAGGTTGACTGTCTTTTTTTTTTCTTTTTGCTTTGCCCTGTTTCCAGACCTGCATCTTGTACATTTTTGCATAACCAGATGCTGTGTGTTGCTGAGTTCCCTTTGAAGACCAGTGTCTTTGCCCAAATAGATAAACCAAATAAGTGAATATTTTATTACCATTAATGATATAACCTCTGTGAAGATAGGAACCTCTTTACAGAGTAGAAAGAAACTAAATGCGGAAATCTTACGAATTCATTTGCCGAAAATCCCCATTAAGCTGTGATACCAACCAAGCCTTTAGAAGGTGATCTCCTCATTTGTTCGACTTTGCATCTCAACTTGATGGCATTCTGTGACAGGAGTCATCTTTGACAGCATTCATTCCACGGTCTTGTGTCCTTTAAATTTTCTATGAGCTTAGTGCCTTTTCCAAGAAAAAAAAAAAGCTAATGAAGCCCAGGCGCCAAATCCTCTGTGGAATCAATTTTAATTGGAAGAAAGAACAACTTCAGCTGGACCTTCCGACTTTCGTCCAGCCTGACTTCTGCTGAAATGCAAAGGGAGCCCGCAGAAACCAAATGACTTCATTTGCTCTGGCACTTAAGAGCCGAATTCACTTCCACGGTGGTGAAATAAAAGGAGCCAAGTGTTTTAAATAGCCACTCCCCGAGGCCCGCCCGCCCGAGTGTTTTGAGAAAAGCGCATTGTCTGCTTGGAGCTCCAGCCGGGAGCCTGCCTGACCCGCCCTCCCCCACCAGGCAGCTCCATTTCTGGGGTTGACATCTGGTTTGTTCTGTTCACCTGATGTATACCTGCGCGCGCGGCGTGCACGCGCGTGGCCTGTAGGTAACGCGTCTTTTTGACATTGAACGTGTGCTGGGTTTCTGGTCTCTACGGGGTTCGGGGGAGGCACGGAGCTAATGGCACAAAATAAAATGTAAACACAGTAGCCGCCCCACATGCCGCTGCTGCCGGGTTTCTGTCCGAAGCTGCTTTCTGGGCAGGCGCGCCTATTGTTGCGGCAGCAACAGGCGGCAGAAGTTGGGGCACCATATGGCGGATGTGGGCCTCAGATAAGCTGTCTGGTAATTTAGCTTATCAATAGCATTTTGATATGCTCCGTTTTCAGATCACCCGTCCCCGTGGCTGGAGATGTCCTGGGGGCGAACTGATTGCGAACCATTGAAACCATTGTGAGCCAAGCTTCCTTTGGTGGAATCTCTTTGAACCCATTCTCCGTGGGGTGCCGTTTCATCTCCCAGCCTTTGGGAGACCACGGTGGTTAGAGTTAGAACCCCGTCAGCTGAGGGGACAGCAGCCCTGTCCTGTAATCTAGAACCGTTGGAAGACCTCCTCAGGTGTTTTCACTGAGAGAAAAACGGAAGACAAGCTACCTAATAGCATTTTTCTTGCAGGCAGAGCGGAGAAATTCCCATAATTCAAAATCTGCTTTTGTTTTAAACGCTGGAGAGCTAAGAGAAGGCCGATATTGCGCTTTCTTTGATAAAAGGTTTCTAGTTTTGTTGTGTGCTCAAAAGACCCTCCCCCGATATTCTTTCCCCTCGGAGTTTTACCTTAATCATAAAATATAAAAATGACTAATGCCTATATAACTGGAAACCAGGAGAAGAGTCATCTATGATTTGGAGGGAGGAAGCAGCTTCCTTTCTTTTTTTTTTTTTTTTAACTGGGAACTGTTAAAGAGGGAATGGCTTCTAGAACAGTTCTAGTCAGGTGTCTTAGGGGACCTTGGGCAAAACTACCCTGCCAGGAGGGGACTGACGGGGGTTCTTCCTGCCTCAGTTGCTGGAGCCGGCTCGGGATTTCTGCACACAGTAGGTGGCTGTGTGGAAATTTGAGGGTGTTCATCAGTCTGTCTGATCAGCCACGTGAATCTTATTCAGCAAACATTTGTGCCCCCGACACGTGCCAGGCACCAGGGAAGCAGGGTGAGACTGTCGGGCACCTTTCCCAACACACCCTCCTTGGATGTTCTCGCTCATCCCCACACTTTGACTTCTGGGTTTGTAGTTCACTGTCCATAGATCCTTTTGCATGGCTAATTCAGGATGATCCTGACTCCAGTCCATGTCAGCCTCTTTCCACTCCTGTCCCAGGGAGCCTCTGTCCCACCAGTGTTCCTACCTGCCATGTGCACTGCGGCCTTCACGAATCTTTCAACAGTCTGGACGTTACCCCTGGAGCCTTAGGAAGGCTGGGCTCGGTGCAAAGTTGCTGTGCATTTAAGAGGTCCATAGAGGTGTCCACCTCTAGTTGGGAACCATTGCTGTAGATACTCTTAACGCTTCTCCTCACGCCCGGTCAGACTAAATTTGGCCACCCCTCCTAACTCTGTGTGTGTTACCCCTTGGGAGTGTAGCGGTTGATTCCAGATGTGATTATAGAGGTGAGGTGTGTGTCAGGCTGGCTGGCAAGGGGTTTTTCAGGGCTAATTCTTGTCTGGCGGCTTGCAGAAGCGGTTTTACTTTCTGGGTAGTGGGACTGCTCATGGAGCTCCTCAGGTGGTATCCCTGACGTTGCAGGAGGGGATGGGAAGGGTGATCCTACCAGCAGCCCAGAGATGAGCCAGCTGCCGCTAAGCCTAAGCCGCACGTGCCTTTCGTTCCTTTCTTCTGTCTTCCTTGCACCTCGGGCACTTTGAAATCCAGATGCTCCCAGTTTTGTGTCGAACCGCTACTTGCCCCTGGACATTTGAACATTTACAGGTGCTATTGGGTGCCAGGGGTTGGGTGATCGGTAAAAGGTGGTCAGAGAATGGCGAGCAGTAACATGTCCCTGCAAAGTTTGCAGTTTAGCAAGGGAAACAGGCCTGTAAAGAGATCATCACAATCTGGTGGGGAAGCTGTGTATATTTTGTATGTCGTGAGTTCTAAGATGCGATGTTTTATATTTGAACACCGTGGGGGTGGGGATGTGTCTTACAGTCGTGGCTGGGCAGGCAGTGGTCCTGACCTGGTATGTGGTTGCACACACTCCTCAAAGCCTGTACAAAGAATGCAGGGAGGAAGAGCATTCGGGGGTCCGTTGTGGGGCGCTCGTTAGGATGCTCTTGTCACGAGGGTCGTCGTGTGTGCCAAAGCATGGGTGTTGATGTCTCGGAGAAGCTGTTTGAGGTATATATTACCTAACCTACTTTGCTTATTATTTTCCTCTTTATGTGCAAGACTGACATGTGATTAAAAAAAAAGTTTCAATATGTATGAAATTTCGATTTCTGAATGATAAGGCAGCATTCTGGCACGGTTGGTTTCATAGCAATGTTTCTTAGAAATCACGCTGCATGTTACACTCAATGGTGTCTTAGAGTTGAGGAAATGCTGAAGAAACACGTTTACATCTCCACCCAAAAGGATCTGAGGGATCTTTATATTATAGACAGGGGTTGTTTTGAGGGAGTGGGTCAGGAAGGGGCTTTCACTTTTTGAGCATGTGTCATTCTCAGGAGCATGAATTTACTTGTTTAACACCAGAATAAAGGGAAAATAGCTCAGTTGTCTAAGTGCTCTCGATAACATGCAAACAGCCGTGTCCCTCAGTGGTTGGGACCGAGGAACCCTTTGCAGAGGAAGTGGTGTTGGAGTTGGGGCTTGAAGGGAAAGGGTTTTATTTTCCTTTTCTTTTGGGGTGTGTGTGTGTTGCCAGATGCCATTTTGGGAGCAGAGCGGAGCTGAGTCAGTAGAAAACAAAGGACCCCCTGAAGTACTCTCCAGAGTACTGAACTCAACCCCGAGAAAAGGTGTATTGCCAATCTTTAGCTCCTACAGATCTGAAACTTGGCTTGAAGAATTAATTGGAGGAAGCAAAAGGGAAGAAAGCGGGGAGGCACCTGGTTGACAAGGGGAGTGGGAAGTTTCTGGATTCTGGTTTGGAAAAAGGCAGGAAAATAATGTGGTTTTAAAAGCACAGATTTGGAGGGGCGCCTGGGTGGCTCAGTCGGTTGAGCGTCTGACTCTTGATTTCTGCTCAAGTCATGATCCCAGGGTCATGGGATCTGGCTCCGCACTGAACGTGGAGCTTGCTTAAGATTCTCTCTCTCTCTCTCTCTCTCTCTCTCTCTCTGTCTCTGTCTCTGTCTCTCTCCCCTGCTTGTGCGCATGCGCTCTCAAAAAAATTAAAAAAAAAACAAAAACCCACAGGTTTGGTTGGAGTAGGACACTCCTCTGTTGGACCCTTGGCTCAGCTACTTACTGGTTCTGTGGCCTTGGACAAATTACCCTCTGAGTCTTGGTGTCCTCATCCCTGAGTTTCAGTAGAATGCCTCCTGTATGTCTGATACGGAATACATGCTTGGTAAATAGGCATTTCAGGTGTTCTTCTGAATGTCAGGTCTTCACAGCTTTCCTGCCAGGGCAGCCTGACAGTGTGACTCTTGAGGAATACCCAAGGCTGAGGCAGAGTTACTTGAAGAGCTGGACTGCAGGTCTCAGGCAAATGGATTCAAATCCAGGAGTGGCTGAGGTCTGAGACCATTAATCACATTGAACCGTATTTCCTCTATTAAGAAGTGATGGAGGAAACCCATCAGTACATATATAACAGGTGAGGTCGTTCCTTGCCAAGTGGTGGTAGTTTGAATTAAATGGAAATGCTTCCAAAGGGGGATAGCGGGGTGCGCCTTCTGCACCGAAAGGAAACCTCTTTCTTAGATTGCTGCGTGGAAGTCACGCTCCTAACTTGGGATTGGCTTCTAAAAGGTCTCTGAGATGAGTGAATGGAAGTCATGTTTTCACAGAGAAATTATACCTGGGGCCCTGGACCTGCTGGGGAAACCACTGAGGAATCGCCCATGGAGGTTGAAAGGATCAAGCTTCAGGTGTGAAGGAAGAGGCAGAGACGTACCTTGCCCTTCCTTTTGCTGCCCCCGTTATACTGTTTGTTTTTAATTTTCTTTGGTATCGTACTTTATTTTTTAGAGTACGCTTCACACTCAGCGTGGAGCTTGAACTCACGACCCTGAGATCAAGAGTGCATGCTCTCCTGACTGAGCCAGCCAGGCTGCCCTCCCCGCAACCACTGCACTCTTTAATACCTGTTTGGGAGCAGGTTGCTTAACTTCTCTGCTCTCAGTTTCCACACATGGAAAATGGGGCTGACGCTACCTACTCTGAAGGGTTGTGGGCAAGTTGAGGTAAGAGGCAGCTCAGCAGGCCAGAGTCCCAGGTGTGAGCACTTTTAGAACCCAGACCATCCTGTTCACCTTCGTGCTCCAAGCTCTGAGATGAAGTCTTTGCCCCTTTTATTAGACTCCTTTCTGTCTGTGGGCCTTAAATATACTTCACAGAGTGATTCACGCTTGTGGGAATGGCAGCCCATCCATCGTTTTCCCAGTGTTTTTGCATATTAAGGAGAATGTTTGTTAGTCTAAGATGAATGTCTCTTTGGGTTAGTACCCAGGCACTTCCTGGATAGATGAGCTGGACCTTTTCTGGAAGCTGGCGGGTCTCAGTCTTGTGCCCTAAGCTGGTCCTGCTGTGCTCAGATAGCCAGCTACGCTTCAGGGTGTGTCCGTGTCCCCATGCTTTAAGACTTGGGCCACTCCCTGTGACTGGTCTGAGCAGGTAAGATTGCTTTGTGTGAGCCTGGGCTTGGGACCACCAGCATTTTATTGACATCTCTTCCTGCTGCCTCTTAACCAGGTCACACAGAACTGTGTGTGAGTGAATCTGGTTCCCCAGTCTTGAAATTAAAAAATTAAAATTAGAGATTGTTAAGAGAGATGAGTGGACTTGGCCGGGGGATAGAGGCTTTTGGAGATAGGCAGGCTGACAGCTGAGGAGAGGAGAGAGGCACATTTAAAGACAATTCACAAGCTGTAAGTCTACTAAAAGCCACTGAATTACATAATTTTAAAGGGTAGGTAGATTTTATGGTGTGTGACTTCTATCTCATAGAATCAATACAGTGCTGAATCTCGTTATCGCACTGAACAACTTTGTACTCACTTGGAGCCCCTCCCACGCCCCACCTTGCATTTGCATTTGTTTTGCTGGTCAGATGATTAAGGTTGATACTCAGAGTGATGTCCTAATATGAGTTTCCATTTTTGCCTGTTTGCTGGTTTATAGTGAGAGGCCTTCAGGTACCCATTAGAAGTATCTAAGATGTAAGATGTTTTCACTTTATTTTTTTTAATGTGTATTCATTTTTGAGAGAGAAAGAGAGAGCAAGCAGGGGAGGGACAGAGAGGGGGGAGACACAGAAACCAAAGCAGGCTCCAGGCTGTCAGCACAGAGCCCGATGCGGGACTCGAACTCATGAACTGTGAGACGTGACCTGAGCTGAAATTGGATGCTTAACCAACTGAGCCACCCAGGCGCCCTGGATGCTGTTACTTTAGAAGGAGTGATTTCAGGGCCTCCTGGGTGGCTTATTTGGCTAAGCATTCGACTCTTGGTTTTGGCTCATGTCTTGATCTCACAGTCCAGGAGTTCGAGCCCTGCATTGTGCTCTGCTGTGACAGCACAGAGCCTGCTTGGGATTCTCTCTCTCCGCTCCTCCCCTGCTCGTGCTGTCTCTCTCTCTCTCTCTCTCAAAAATAAATAGACTTAACAAAAAAAAGAAAGTAATCTCAATAATGCGGAATGACTTGCTCCTTACTGATACGTGTTGGCCACATTGACTGCCCATATGGCTTACACTTGAAGCCAGAAGCAATCCAAGACCTTAATAAATACCAACAAGGAAAAACTGGGAGATCATGAGAAAGAGACACTCGAAAGTCACCTGAGGCCACAAGTCGAGTATTGAATCTGATTTGTAAATTGTCTTAAGCAGGGAAGAAAAGAACCCAGAGTCAGGTTAATTTATACCCCAACTTTCAGGTTCTGCTCTGCCCAGTTTTTGTTTTTGTTTTTTTTTAATATTTATTTACTTTTGAGAGAGACAGAGCATGAGTGGGGGAGGGACAGAGAGAGAGAGGGAGACACAGAATCCGAAGCAGGCTCCAGGCTCCGAGCTGTCAGCACAGAGCCAGACACAGGGCTTGAACTCGTGAATTGCGAGTTCATGACCTGAGCTGAAGTCGGATACTTTAACCCACTGAAGCGCCCAGGCGCCCCGGCGCCCCTGCCCAGTTTTTTCTTAATTGTAATTTGGTCTTGTTTTTTTGTTCTCCCATGAGATGCTCCCTGTCTTCCTCCTAATAACTGTTTGTGGCAGTTTTTATCCATTGGTATTTTGTAAATGGTTGTCTTCTGTTTCTTGTGGCTATGTAACTGCTTGCCTGATACAGTCCTGCTTCTTGTCTGTATGTAAACAGTAGTTAATAGCACCCTCTTTTACTCTCAGATGCCCCGTTTGGATGATAAACTATACATACAGTCATTTCACTGTTAGGAAACTGTTGAGGAAACTGGGTGACCTCCTCGAATTAAGCAGAATGGAGAGCCTATCTTGGACAGGGGGCCTTGTGCCCAGGGGTTGAGCTCCTGACAGAATTAATCTGGAAAGTCTGTCCCAGGCTGTTTCTGAGACCAGAGCTACAGTAGAGGAGCTATTCCTATAAACCTGTGTTGCATTTAACCAAGTTGCTTCAAACCCTCTGCTCTTCTGTAGATCAATTCATAATGTATTAAAAAAAAAAAAGTGTCCATTCATAGGAATGATTCAGCATTGGTTCATTTCCTTTTAGACTAGCAAAGTTTAATTGAGAAGTTTTTCCCAGTGGAATTCTGAAAGGTTTGTATTGTGTGAAATTCGGGAATTTCAGATTATATTTTAGGACTTGTGGTCTCAGTACTCTTGACATTCTTAGGTTTCAGGCTTGCTTGTCTGTTCTTTGGGAGACTGTGGGATCACGTCCTCTGATGTACCTAAATATATAAGGCAGGCAGGGCAAGTGGAGTGGAATTTAAGACATTTTAGTATTTTGCCTAAAACCGAAAGTAATTGTAACGATACTGCTCAGTTCCAGGTGGTTGTTTTGACACCACTGTTTACTTAGTTATTTTGTCATGCGCTTTAGGCAGTAACTTGGGCAGGTGTTCAGCCCACTGTGGTGTCTTTCAGGCCTGAGCTTGGAGAACTGTTTCCTTGTCGGGGCCATTCATAGGGCAAAGGCATTTTCGAGGGTCCACCAGGGGCCAGGATCTTGGTCCCTCCACTTCCAGCTGTGTAGAAAGAAGGCGCGGTTGGACAGCCCCTGCCATTAGTTCCCTTGTGCCCTTGGGCAGGCAAGTCACTTGAAAATCTTGGTTTCCCTCTCTGGGAAGACAGTGCTGGGCCACCTGTCGCCCTGGCCCGCTTTCGAGCTGAGCTTTAAAGAGATAAAATGTGAGAACCTTAGGCAGAAAGGTCCTGGAGAACTGCGTCTTTATCGGTGTCATTCCATACACAACCCCAGACACCCCTCCTAAAGGCTGGATATGTGGACCAGGAGCAATACTGCTGGGTGCCCCAATTCCCGGGCCACTCTGGGGGAGTTTGGGTAAGGAAGAGGCTGACTGGCCAGGTTCTGTCTTAAGACCGTTCTTTAGCATTACCTCATTTAAACCTAAGAGCTCCATTTGTAGTCGAAGAAAGTGAAGCTCAGACAGGTTTTAATTCCCTGCCAAAGGTCACACAGCCAGTGTGACTGTGTAACAGGGCCAGTGTTTGAAGCCAGTTCCTTGATCTGTGACTCCTCAGCTGCCAGGCCAGAAAGATTGCATATTAAGTCACCTGTCAGGTTTTATTATTATGGCATTTGAATGGAGTTAAGATAGATTATGACATTGAAATTAGAGGTAAGCTCCCCTCACTTGGTGTATTTGTGCAGAAAAGGTAAATAAAGTACACAATACCTTTGTTTTGTGTTCTTGGTGACCTGTTTTACTCTGTCTTCCAAACAAACGTGTGGCTAAGGTCCTAAAAAGTTGGGTGTGACTCTGTCAAGCCTTTTATCAGGGAATTGTCTCACCCGGTTTTGTCTTCTGGAGAAGGGGCAAGAGTCACCTCTGTCTTTTGGGTTTAGTCCTCAAAAGACTATCGGGACTCCAGGGGTGCCTGGGTGGCTCAGTCGGTTATGTGTCCGACTTTGGCTCAGGTCGTGATGTCACGGTTCATGGGTTCGAGCCCCACATCAGGCTCTGTGCTGACAGCTCAGAGCCTGGAGCCTGCTTCCCTCTCTCTGCCCCTCCCCCGCTCGTGCTCTGTCTCTCTCTCTCTCTCTCTCAAAAATAAATAAATATTAAAACAAAACAAAACAAAAAGACTATGGGGACTCAGTACCCCTCAGTGCTCAGGGTATACTGGCCATTGAAAATGAGAGGGTAAGGCTCCTGGGGACTGGGTTGATCTGAACTCCTTTGTGTTTGTGTGTATTGTGTGTGTGGAGGGGAGGTTGATATGGTTTGGAAGCGTGGGTTGATGATCCATATTGCTGTGTGTGTGTGTGTGTGTGTGTGTGTGTGTGTGTGTGTGTGTGTGTGTGGAGGGCCGCTGATGCTGTTTGGAGACCTAGGACTGGACCTTCCAGTTTCTCTGGTTTTTCTTTGGAATGTGCTCTGTTGGCAGGCTGTCAGAATATGTCAGCGCCCCCCTCCCCACCTGAAGGCCTGGATATGGAAATGGCCTTATGCCGGGGGTAGGATTTAGGCAGGCAACCTTGACTTCACTCCTTGTTAGCAAGGGTGCTTGGGAACCTGGGAGATGGGATCAGTTCCTTCCCTTCCCCGCCCAGGTGACCACCTGAAAAACACACCTTAGGCTATGTGGGGAGCAGTGGCAGAGGCTGAGGGAAGAAAGGGTTAATGGGCTTGCTCAGAGCCCTTAATAATAAGGCCCCTGAAGAAGACCTTAGGGTCTTCAAAATGGGACTGCTAATGGGGTTGCTACCCATCTTTGACACCTTGGCTGGTTTTTAGTGAGAGTGGGCTGGTTGATCCTCCTTTTCTCCTTTTCACCTGGTTCTGGTGACTTTGGTCCAAAAGGGCAAGTTGGGGCCACTGGTGGCCAATTTCTGGGCTCTGTGCTCTCGTCTTTCCCTCCTTCCCAGTACTGGCCCACTCCTTTCTTGGAATCTTCATGCTCCTGTGCCTTTTGGGTTCTTCCGCCGTTGGCCATTTTGGTTTTGCCCTAATTTTGTGTAGTTCTCTTTGTGTAGCACAGTAGCCAACAAGCATGGTTTTGAGGTCAGACCCTGGTTCTGGCTCCAGTCCTGCTTACTGGGTGTGTGATCTCAGGTAAATTTATTCTGTTTCCTCATCTGAAAACTGAAAATAATAATATGGTAAGGTGACCTGATGGAATATGGCAAATGGCCCACAGTGAGCTTCTGCATTGTCTTCCCCAACAGTTTCTGCAGCCCCCTGCCTCCGGTCCCCACCTCCCCCCAAGGTTCTGAGGGCTTTGTCCCGGCCAGAAGGGACCAGTCAGACTGGAACGCGTTTATTTGCTTTTCCATCTTCCTCTATTGGCTTTAGTTTTAAGCTTTTTCCCAGCCTCCACTCTTGCTGGATTTCCTGCTCTGTGGTATTTCTCCCTTCAGACAATTTCCCTTTTGCTTCCACGTTTTCACGCACAGACACGCATCTGCACATGTGTGCATGCCCTCTACTTTTCACCCGTGATCTTCTACTCTTGTCACTTGGAGATCTTAGAAATTGTCCCTGCAGTTCCCTAAGGTTCACCAAAAATGGCCCTCAGAAAAGCCCCATTTATCGATTCTGGTACCTTTAACCCTGGAGAGCACTGAATCTTTTTTGGCTTATGGAGTTAGCAGCACTCTCAAGAGTTGTTCCTGTTTTGAAAAGACATAACTGATAACTACATGAACTTGTAGAATTACACACATTTCTCCTACTCCTCTCTTTGACCTTGGGCAACCTCTTTAATCTTTTGGAAACTCAGTTCCTTTACCTGTAAAATGGACACAGTAGTGCCTTTTTCTCAGGTTACAGCAAGATTTAGGATGGCACCTGACAGAGAAGGCAGTGTCCCATAAGTGTTAGTGGCTGTTGACCACTGTGATTACTGTCACCCAGCAGCTAAAAATTAGAGTGCCAAGTACCTCTTCCTGTAGCATTTTTCTCTCTGAGGGAGTGGGATAAGAATAGTATCTTACTGTATTTAAAATAAAAAAAAATATTTATTTTTGAGAGAGAGAGACAGAGTGTGAGGGGGTGAGGAGCAGAGAGAGAGGGAGACACAGGATCTAAAGCAGGCTCCAGGCTCTGAGCTGTCAGGACAGAGCCCGATGTGGAGCTCGAACCCACGTACCGCGAGATCTTGACTTGAGCCAAAGTCGGACACTCAACCGACAGAGCCACCCTGGCACCCCGTGTCTTACTGTATTTTATTTCAGATTGGTCAGACTTTTTATTATGGGTGAATTCAGTACAGTAGAGGGCCTTTGTGTCCCATCATCACTTAGTAACAATCATCAACGCATGGCCATTCTTCTTTATTTGAGAGAGAGAGAGAGAAAATATGAGAGAATGAATCTTAAGCAGGCTCCCACACTCAGCGCAGAGCCTGATGTGGGGTTCGATCCCATGACCATGGGATCATGACCTGAGCCGAAACCAAGAGTCAGTGCTCAACTGACTGAGCCACCCAGGTGCCCCAACTCATGGTCATTCTTGTTTCTTCCAAATGCCTGGCTCCTCTCCCACTAGACTTCCATTCTGAAGCAATCCCAGATGTCATACCATTACATCTGTAAAGTTTCCAGTGTTTAAAAACTATCACTCCTTAAGAAAGAAAAATACTAACTGCGATATCATCACATTTTAAAAATAATTCCTTAATATAAAATATCTCTATCTATAAAAGTCATTTTTCAGATTTCCTTGATTGTCTCGTCAACGGTTTCCCACAGTTGGGTTTGTTTAAGTCAGGATCCAGAGGAGATCTACAGCTTGTGTTTGGTTATTGTGTTTCTTAAAACTCTTTAGACACCTCTCTTTCCTCCTTTACTTTTCCCCTTGAATTGATGTGTTACAAGAGCCTTGTGGTTTCTGTCTTGAGTTCCCCTCCTTCTGGATTTTATAGCTGCATTTGCATTCTCAGGGTGCCGTGTGTCGTGTTCCACAATCCTGTTTTTTCCCATAAGCGGGAATCTAGATCTATCAGCTCCATCTGGTTCAGGTTTGTGTATATATATATATATTTTTTTTTTTTTTTGAGAGGAATACTTTTTTCTCTTAAAAAATTTTTTTTTAATGTCTGGTTTTTTTTTTTGTTTGTTTTGTGTTTTTGAGAGAGTGCAAGGGGGGGAGGAGCAGAGAGAGAGGGAGACACAGAATCTGAAGGGGGCTCCAGGCTCTGAGCTGTCAGCACAGAGCCCAACTTGGGGCCCAAACCCATGGAACCGCGAGGTCATGACCTGAGCCAAAGTTGGATGCTTAGCTGACTAATCCACCCAGGTGCCCTGACAAGAATATTTCATAACTAGTATTCCCACAAGAGGTACATAATTATAATGTCCAGTTGTCTCTCTCTTTGTGATATTAACAGCCATTGATTTTTCATCTCTGCCTGTATCTGTTATTTCTTGTGGTCTTTATAAACCGCTCATATTCCAGTCCTCTTGTTCTTTGTTTGTGAGCTAGAATACTCTTACATAGAGAAACTTCTCTTATCAGTTATTTGGTTAACCTGGTGTATAGTTTGTACAAGAAAGGCAGGTTTCTGGTTTTGTTTTTTGTTTGAGTATCACTAGGCAATCATAGATTTTTAAGTTATTGGGTACATTGTAGTTCCTCCTCTGATATTCAGATTGTACCATCTTTGGCCAATTGGAGTTTCTTTAGTGGGTTCCTGCTGTCCATTTATTTGCTGTGTTCTTGAACAGAATGAACCATTTCTGCGGGATGTTGGGTTCCTTTTAACGGAAAACAGTATTTCAAGGCTACGGTGTGGACGCTGGGGTCTCCGCTCCCCCTCATCCCCACCTTGTTCAGAAATGGACCCCGCTTTCCACGTCAACGCGTTGACCCAAGGTAAAACCTGTCCTTGCACACTTGTCTCATGCTGGCCCCTTTGGCTCTCAGTCATATTTCCACACCCTTGCTTGTCATCTTGTCCTTTTCTCCCTTAAGAAAAAGGCCAAATCAAAGAATTCCCCAGGGACAGTTCATGGTTTGACACTCCTCATGAAGGCCAAAGCTCACATTAATTTAGGCTTTACAGAAGACTTCAGTCACTGCCCTCAGTCATGCCTACCCGATAGTTTGTTCTGGTCCTTGTTTAAATAACCAGAAGGTGAGAAATTCCTTATCTTATTACCTTTCGGAGCCATTCAGACTGCAGGCTCTATTTTGATGAGATTGTTGGGGTCATTTACACACATCTGTTTGAATAAATACTTGTTGAATTAAGTTTTGTACTTTGCTGTCTTGAAGTGTTTAAAATAGAACATATTTAATCTCTTGGTCATTTAAAGAATTTATCACTAATACATTATTTTCATAAGCCAAAAAAAAAATGTTAAAGCGGTGTGGTTTTAGGCAGATTTATGCAGTGGAGTCCTTAGAACACAGCAAGTGTGGTGCTGTTGTGGGAACCTGAGAGTAAGCCACTAAGCCTAAAGTGAGTGCTGTTAGACTTATTTTTAGTAATCCCTATCTTTGTTTCTTGGAAATTGTTTTGATGCCCATGTTGGTTCATTGCAGAATGTGACTGAGGAAAAAAAAATTACAAGAAAATTAAAAGCTCATTTCAAAGAGAAGCTAGAATGCTCTCCTCAGAGGGTCCATTTGGGCCTGGACTTTCAGCTTCAGTAATACTTTTTTTTTGTTTGTTTTGTTGATGAAACAAAGCCATGTGCGTTCACAGACCAGCCAACACAGCCACACAACAGAATGAGTGAATAATCCTGAAATTATCATCATTCGTGACATCCCTGAGAAATTAATCAGCGTCCTGGCCTGTGAAATTTTGGATATGCATTTAAATATGCCCCCCCATTTTTACTTTCATTTTTTTTTCTTTTTTTTTTTTGAAGGCAGTGAGCTTCATTTAATGGTTCCTCTGTATTAAAGCAATGTACCGCATTGTAGGGGTTCTTCCCTCCCCTTTCCTCCATGGGCATAGAGGGCAAGGAGCCCTGTAATTCATAGGCAGGCAGGCCTCTGTGCCCCGAGGTAAACTCGGTTCCACAAAGGGAATTTTCATTGTGGTCCTGTGGCTCCCTGACATAGTGGAGGCTTCAGGAGGCTAGTGGTAAAAGCTACCAAAGAAAAAGCTGGACCGGAGCCACTGACGTCATGTCAGTAAATCTGTTGGAGGAGCCCCACCGAGCAGCGCCTGCCAGCCGGCCCCTGCACTTTGGCCTTGCCTGGTCAACTGTTCTCGCTGTTTCCTCCACCCCCACGCCCCCCCCTCGCCTACATTGTTGTTTTCTTTTCCTTTTCCCTCTGTGTGGCTGGGCTTGTGTTGAAACCCGTACACTCTTTGAAAATCACCCCTGAAACTGGTCCTATGTTTGATGCCCTCCCCCGGGGGAAGGGAAAACCCAGGGATTGGTGGGCAGGGGAGGATTGAAAACTTGCCCCCTAGCAGGACTTCTTGATGACGAATGATCCATGAGGACATCATGGGAAACAGCCAAGGTGCCAGCTCCTGACTCTGTACTTTTAGAGAGCTTTGCTCTTCAGTACTGGGTGCGTGTGTGTGTGTGTGTGTGTCCCCTTCCCCATTTGTCTGTTTGTACACACATGTGTGCGTATGTGTGCGGCAGGGGAAAGAGAATAATGTCCAGCAGCAGAGGTTGGTAGAAGTCCCGAATTGCAGAGTTCTGCAGAGGGTGATTTAGGAGAATGAGTTCCACTAGGACCCCTTTATTACCCATTACTCATCGGTCAGCTGACCCTGAACTCTCTCCCTGGTTTGTAACTCTAACGGTTAAATCTAGAGCTACATGCTTCTTCACATCTTGGGTATTTAGAGTCGCAACCCCAGATGCGCCTGAATTAAAATATTGCTGTGCTAAATCTATTTTTACATCTAGGGCAATGACATCTAAAAATAAACCTTATCCCACCTGTTACCCACTTTTGAGAAGTTTGGATGCTTCAAGTCCTAGCTCACAGACCAGGCTCTTGATCATGGCTTCAAATGGGATGTCCACATACCACTTTTCCTGCCATTGGCGTGATGTTTTACTTCATTAACCATTGTCCTCCTGTTTATTTTTCTGTGAATATTCATTTGCAAATAAGAGTGAAGCATAGGTTCAGATTGGTTTTGAAGTTCCTGAGTCTTAGGGTCAGAAACATATTAAAAGCAGTATCTTATCCATGAATCATTAGATGAGTCAGTTCCTGAAACCACTACAAGCCTCATAGTTCTTGGCTACAAGCAAAAGCAGGAAATCCAGGCTTCAATAACTTCCTTTCCCAGTCCTGGCTGTAGTCGCATTGGCGGTTAGGTTCTGCTGCCTGCCTTTGTAAGCGGTAGGAAGATGTATGTCTGAGGAACAAAGGCACTCAAGTCAATTTACTGAAACTGTTTATAATTTGTGGTCTTGATCTGAATGTGAGGCTGCATTGGCATACCCTCTCTGCTGTGCAGCCGTGCACCTCAGCCAGGGAGGGCGGTGGGCTGGGTCCCCTGAAATGCCCCTGCAAACACAAGCCGAATGTTTCAAGGAGCTTTAATGTTCCAGTGAATCCTCAAACTTGTGGGCATGGAAGCAGACATCAGGCAGAAAGCTCTGGAGTCCATATGTACAGCTGAAGTATCAACTTCTTTTGTTCTCTGGGTTGAGAGAGAGGGAGGGTGGAGGCAGGGAGGAGAGAGAGAAAGAAAGAAAGAAAGAGGAGAGAACACACCCATACCAGCCAGCCCGAGCTCTGGCTTGTCTCTTGCTTTCCCTTGCAGTTTACTTCCTTATAAACCGGGTCTTTTTTTTTTTTTTTTTTTTAAATCCTTTTGCAGTGTTTTTCAGGCCAGTCTTACTGACTTCAAAATCGGCTCAATAACTATTTTATTAAATGTTTTAAAAAGTAAGGGGGAATATGAAGTCCTTATCTCCCAATGTAATGGGTTCACTGCAACTTGAATTTCTCTTCTTTCCCGAGCAGTCCCTACTTTTCTGTGTTCCGAAGTCAGAGCAGACATAGGTTTGTGTCTCTGCCAATTTAATGCTTTGCTTGTGAACTTATGGACTTTTCCGATTTTGAAAAAAAAAAAGTTAAAATTGAGTGTGATTCATTTTCATTTATCAACTCCTCTGTTCTTTTCCTACGCTAATTGGTATTGGCTAGCTGTGAGAAAATGGGACTGAACTTGGACTTTTTTCCCACTGGGTATATGCGGAGTCCTTGGAAGTTCTGATAGAAGTCTAAAAATAGAGTGGGCAGGCAAACTCTGTGAAAGAGATGAGGAAAAAGAAGAAGGAAAAGTGAAGTGATGAGCAGTCAGTCATACACTGATGCTGTCTTTCAGATTGAGCTTGTTTCCAATTCATGGCTGGCAATGACTCAGAAAGGTCAAATTCTATTTCAGCCTTTGTCAAGGATAAAATAAAAGCAAATGCAAAAGTTTGCCTGCCTTTTTAATGAAGCATGGCTGATTCAGAGCACAGCCAGGCTGGTGAGTGCCACTTTGTTCTTACTTGTCATTTGTATTTTGTGTTTGGGTAATTCTCGGTTCAACTTCAGTCTAGACTGGAAAGGTTCGGATAAGCTGTTGAGAAAGTTACGCTCGTTTTGATTTTAGAGGTTTGACTGAGAGTCATAATATCAGCCTTTGGTTTTCCAGATTTCAGGCTTGTAAGAAAGAAAACAAAACAAGACCCTTAGTCCTAGGTGAGTGTGTTAGGAAACCACTGGAAATATATTCCTCTTATTAACGCAGTAAGAGTTATTGTCTAAACTTGCAAGATATTTTTCCTTATGTTGTGAGAGATACAAACCCAATTATTTTTATTTGTCCTTCATCGATCTGAGCATTAACTTCTTTTTGATGTAAATTTCAGGCTGGGAGTACAGACTGAATCTGGATTGCTTACTGTCGCTGGACCAAGTTGTTCAAGGCCAGGGATTGATTCATTAATTAAAATCAATGTAAATGGATTTGTAAGCCTCCTGTAACAGATTATCTTATTAGCAACCACACAGAGCAGCCCGTGATCTGTGAGGAATGTGTTTGTTGCCCTAGGTGAAATAGACCCCGACTGATGGACTCTTTGGGGCTACTTTATGAAAAACCCAGCGGCTTTTGGGAGGAAGGAGCGAGCCTTGCTTAACCTTTACACTGCGCAGTTTCTTCCAATGGAAAATTACTTTTAGTGTGTCTGCCCCAGACAGCGTCAGTTCTGTGTATGTGTGTGTCGAATATCCCTGCAGTGGCTGCCTCTCTCACCCACCTTTGCATTCATGATCCCAGGGACATTTTCGTGTATTGGCCAGGTTCTGCCTGTTTCCAGGCAGGATTCCTGCCGAGAACCTTCCTCTAAAGAGACAAGGAAGAACCAGAAATAACTTCCCATTTGATAACAACAAAATGCTTTTTTTCTTCGACCCAAGCAACCAACAAGCAAGCTACAAAGGAGACACTTATCTGTTATTTGAGGATCTGGCTGTACAGCTGTGCTTCCTTGGAGTGAGGGTAAGGAGACAAGATGGTACCTTTGGAAAACCTTGTGGCTTTAACAAAGGTCAGAGTTCATTAAGCTGTCATTTGTATTGTTACTTGTTGTAACTGTCCCAGACACGGAGATACCTTCTGCAGTCAGACCAGCTTACCCACCTTCCCTCTGATAGTTGGATCAAGGGAGTTCATCTCCCCCAAGCTGAGTTCAACTGTCTCCTGAATATTTTGGGATTGGGACAGCAATCCTAGTTTGACTATCATGTTCGCATTATAGTTCAGGGAAAATCTAATTGGGGGGTTGACTCACGGGTGCAGAGAAGCATGGAATAAAACTGCTTTGCAGAGAGAAAAGAACAAAGCAGTTGTGCAGGGCAGGAAGACAAAAGACCTTGGGAAGTCTCGTTTGTGGATGGTTTTCCATTTCTTGGTTTCCACTTCCCCTGAGGGCTGGCTGCAGATCTTGACTCAGGGTCTTCTTATAGACCCCTTGGCCTTATTCAGGGTCTGCTGATAGACCCCTTGGCCTTATAATGAACCATGTTCTATCTTTTGTCTCCCCCGCCCCACCCCCTTAGGTTAGTGGGAGTGGGTTACTGTTAATTGAAGCCAAATGGTCTCTGGCCAACTAGTTTGCTGGGAAATAGGCCCCGTGTGGTGTTCTGGAGAAGCCCTACTCACAAAGGCAGCTAACTGTGGCAGCACATGGCTTCTGCTTGGCTTGCCATGCAGGGCTAATGTTCTGGACCCTGTTCTCCAGTGTGGATTCGGTCTGACGGAACTTGATTTTATTCCCTAGGTGTTTGGCTAACTGGGTAGTAACAATAAGGGTTACCCCTTAACTTGTGTCTCCGACTGGAACATTTCAAGGCCTTCCTTAGGCTTTTCTCCTGCTTGGTATGCCCTGTGGATTTAGGTTGTGTGATGCTTCATTCAAACGTGGCAGGTGAGGAGGAATTTTCCCCGTCATACCCCAGGGCACTGGGATGATCTGGTTGGCTGAGCATCTGGAAAGAGGCAAGCCAGGTGTGTCATTAGACCTGAGTGTCCTGCCTGGTGGCACCACCCTTCACGTCCTCCCCTCCCGTCTCTCATCAGTGTGGAAAGCATGCTGTCCGTGGCCTTTGGCAAATGCTTCCTGATGATAAATCCAATGTGTACATTGTGCACGTGCTTCAAACTTCTTCTCGGGGAATCTTCCAAATTCGTTGGGTTAGCAAATGGATGAAATGGCAAATGCCTTCTTGAGGAGACCAAATGTGTGCCCTCGGGGATGGGGTCAGGTACTAAATGCCTGCTTCCGCTACTGTTCTCCAGATTGGGGGGGCGCGGCGGGGAGAGCAGTATAAACGAGCAGGGAGGAAGACATTTAGAAACGACAAAGTAGAAGCAGTTAAAGAAGGTAGAATTTGTTCTGGAAATCCTTGTCCTGCACATTAGCAGATGTATATGCAGTATTTGTTGGCATCTTTACAGAGTTGAAGCCGTTTTGAGTTTAGGCTTGATATGACATGTTACGTTCTACTCAGTTCATAAAGTTTAGTCTGTATATTTAGAAAGTAGACACCTGGAGAGGTTTTTTTTTTTTTTCCTCCTGTAACTTGAGAGGTAGTGGGAAGGGGAAACTTGGTGGAACATTATCGGGATGTGGATATGAGGAGGGCGGATTTATGGAAGTGCGTTCCCAAAAGTCCCATGTTTAATCAAAAATAATGTTCATCTGAAGCTCTACAGTTCAGATAGTTCTTTCAGTAGGTTGACTCACTTAGCCCTCATAACAACTTGGCTTTTGTAAATGAGCAAGTGGGGTCTCAGAGGTTAGGAGGCTTGCCCAGGGTCACAGAGCAAGCAGGCAGACCGTGCCCGGGGTGCTGCTGAATCATGCTGGAGGCCTCCTTTGCTGTGTGCTCTCCAAGCTGCCATGGGAGTAGAATGTGTTAGGACAAGGCTACAGAAGGGTGACATGGGGGTTGGGGAGGGCAAGCAGGTGGGGTCTGGGGACAGGAAAGGAATAATCTTTAAAAAAAAAATTTTCTTGAAGTTTATTTATTCTGAGAGAGAGAGAGAGAGAGAGAGAGAGAGCGCGAGAGAGCATGCTCATGAGCAGGGAAGGGTCAGAGAGAGAGAGAGGGAGAGAAAGAATCCTACGCAGGCTCCACACCTACAGTGCGGGGCTCGAACTCACGAACCCGTGAGATCATTCTCTGAGCCGAGATCAAGAGCTGGAAGCTTAACCGCCTGAGCCACCCAGGTGCCCTTGGAAAGGAATAATCTTAAACTATCAGTTCAGACAGGTCTCTCTGCAGTGTTCAGAGCACAGAAAGAGCTGGAGTGGTCTCAGATGATCTGTCCACTGGATTGCAAACCAGGCCGAATGTCTTCGTCGCACAAGGAGTTTTTGTTTGTTTGTTTTAAATACTGATTCCTGCTGTTCACCCTGGATCTTCTAAGTCAGATTGGCCAGTGGTGATGCTTGGGTGGCCAGTGTTCTGAAACCTTCCCAAGTGATTCTTGTTAAGGTATCTGAGTCCCTCTTAATTCTGGCCCCAGGTCTCTTTAACTAGGAAAGTTCCATAAAATTTAGCTACTTGGCATCTCCAGGGAGCTTGTTAGACTAGCAAAATCTGAGCCTTCCTCCCCTCCCCCACCTCCAGGCCTGCTGAGTTAGAATCTTCATTTTAATAAGATTCCAGGTAAATAGTCCAATACCATTTGAGAAACACAGCTAACATCTCAGGGAAACCAGGAGACTGTGGGATGGGTAATTGCACATACACTTTGTAGGGCTGTCTTTTGCCTTTTGGGTTTCCTTGTTCTGTAATGTTTCCATGCAGAAATTAATTTTAGAGCAGATTTATCAACTCTTCCTTTATGGCTTCTAGGTTTTTCATTTGCGTGCAGACTTTCTTACTTTGAAATAATTGGAAGAAAGTCTTCTACTTAAAAAAAAAGGTCATACTTTACATACTTGAGTGTGTCTAGAATTTATTTGGTGTATAAAGAGTGACGTAAGGAATCTAGACTTTTGTACCTAATGCTTGACTTGTCCCGACACTGTTCATTGAATCTTTTCTCCATGGGTCCAGACACTGAATTCATATTGTTTGATTATCTACCTGGAGCTTTAATTACTGTAGCTCTGTCACAGGTTTTGATATCTATTTTTTTTCTTTTAAAAAAATTAACGTTTATTTATTTTTGAGACAGAGACAGAGCATGAACGGGGAGGGTCAGAAAGAGGGAGACACAGAATCCAAAACAGGCTCCAGGCTCTGAGCTGTCAGCACAGAGCCCAACGCGGGGCTCGAACTCATGGACCGCGAGATCATGACCTGAGCTGAAGTCGGCCGCTTAACCAACTGAGCCACCCAGGCGCCCCAGGTTTTGATATCTAATACAGCCACGTACTTTTCATTACTCCCCATCTTAAGATTTTTGTTACCTGCCTTTTTCTCACCAGTTTGGTTATCTATGTAATTTTACAAACACTTTGTGTAGTTCAAGAAATTTTTCAGAAACTATTTTTATTTGGGTTCTATTAAGTTTATCGATGAGTTTAGCCTCATCCCACTTGTTTTATATTTTTTGTCTTTTCTAAATTATATATCCTAGTTATTCAGAATATTTTCCAGTAACAGTCACACCAGCCTTTGTAGCAGCTATTTTGAAAGTTGTGAGAATGTATCTTCTGCAGGGTTTTATCTTTGGAGAGCTTCTCCTGATTATCCTATCCAGTAGGTGTCTTTCTCCTCAGCCCAGCTGCTGCTTATTCTGAATCACTGTGTCCTTTTCATTTCTCTCAATAAAATAAAAATAAACATCCGATTATGTGACCTACCCCCTAGATTGTAAGCCCTTCAAGGGAAGGCTCCATGCCTGTTTTTTTTGGCCAGTGTAGTTGCTCAGTGTTTAGGAAATTTCTGGCAGTTAGCGTTCAATAAATAAGGGTTAAATGAGTTGGAATGGAGAAATCCCAGTTACCAGAGCTCCTGGCCCTTTAGTTGAAGGTTAGCTTTGTGTAGAATTGTCTGGATTTGGATCCCACTTTGAATCCACCGTTGGAGGAATGACTCACGCGGATTAAAGCGAACGTGTGGTCCTTGGGGGAAGCGTTTGTTATCTACCCCTGAATGGAGGACAGGCCTGGGAGTGTTTTCATCTGTGAAAGCTGACAGGTGGTATGAATTGGTTCTGGAGAGAGGGGCTTGGTGACCACCAGTGTCCGGTGTAGCTCTGGTCACCAAGCAGGCCGTCCTTTTGGTGAAGAACGCTCTGACCCGGATTCTCCTGCTTCGAGTGTAGCCGCATCCCCCCTTTAGGTGGTTCTGTTTGTGTTTACAAATTCTTTTCAGACTAGGGAAAATAAAATATTACTGCAAAGAACTTTGCATCTTTTTTCTGTTTCTGAAAATCCTTTAGAGAAAACAGCATCACCCATTTCTTAGACCCTTTGGTTTTAAGTACAAGCACCCAACTTGTGAGCTCCACATGGACGGGAACACAATTTTCATTATTTTTATGTCATTAACACCCAAATGCTCAAGTAGTGAGGGAAACCAAAGTATAAACGTAACAGTATACATATATTTTTTTCAATTTTTAAAAATGTTTTATTTTTGAGAGAGAGAGAGAGAGAGCGAGCAAGTGGGTGCAAGCATGGGAGGGGCAGAGAGAGAGGGAGACACACAATCTGAAGCAGCTCCAGGCTCCGAGCTGTCAGCACAGAGCCCAACGTGGGGCTTGAACCTATGAACCGTGAGATCATGACCTGAGCCGAAGTCGGATGCTTAACCGACTGAGCCACCCAGGTGCTCCTATGTATATATATCTTTTAATTTTTTGTAATGTTTTTATTTTTGAGAGAGGGGGAATGCATACACGTAAGTGGGGGAGGGGCAGAGAGACAGGGAGACACAGAATCCGAAGCAGGCTCCAGGCTCTGAGCTGTCAGCACAGAGCTCGACTCAGGACTCGAACTCCTGAACCTGAGCTGAAGTTGGATGCTCAACCGACTGAGCCACCCAGGTGCCCCTGTTTTTAAATTATTATTAAAGAAAAAGCGACGTTTTATTGGACTGCAGCGGAAAGAAGTTCTGTGTATATTTTAGTTTCTGCTAGCATTCGTAAAAGTCACACTGGTCTTAAAAACTTTTCCTCCTGCAATGGGAGAGTTTCTAGAAATTGTACTTCTCGACTCTCATTGTTTCCCTTCACTCAGAGGCGAGAAGGGTGGGATGTTTGGATGGGGTTGGTCAACCACTTAAAACACTGCTGCTTTTGCTTCTTAGTCTATGATTTGAGGCCTATATTTGGGATAATTCAAAACTCCAGTAGTGTTTGAGGGCTTTAACACATTTGGTGCCAAGGGACTTGGTTTTGTAGGTTGTAAGTAGTTCAGGTGATTGTGTCTTCAGTAAAAATTACTTTCAAAACAATCACTGTGGCGACACTGCCTGAATCCACAGCCGTCTCCTTGAGCTGAGTTCGTGGGTCAGTGGGACAGCTGACCCTGCACGGGACAGAGCAAGGACACCGTCTCTAGCACAGGGCCCACCTTCCGGTTCAGCCTTTGGGCAAAACCATAGCAGCCCCCACCGGTGCCCCCATTGTCCCACCCCCTTTGCATTTGCCTTCGCTTCTTTGTGTGTACCGTGTATAGTATTTGAAGAGTGTAAGCCCGTGGTGTTTTCTTTAATAAAACTGCATTTATCCTTGTGTGGACACAGCGTGTTCTCAGAGAGTCCGCATTCTTAGAGAACATTGGGAACAGTTGACTTACATTTTTTTTCTGTTTCTTTAAATACAGCCTTCCTCTGATTTGTCAACTTTAAAACTG
Source organism: Panthera leo (assembly GCF_018350215.1). Classification (NCBI taxonomy): domain Eukaryota; kingdom Metazoa; phylum Chordata; class Mammalia; order Carnivora; family Felidae; genus Panthera; species Panthera leo. The sequence continues at coordinate 69,078,019 of NC_056688.1, forward strand.
TTGAAAGTCAGTAGAAAAAGTTGATTGCAGGGAGAAGGGGCTATTCTGGAGTGTTTTAATTTAGTAACTGCACTTGGGAGTGCTAAGGGCTTTTACTTTTCTAGAACCTGTAGCAAAGCACAACTAAGATCTCAAACCTAAGTTGGGCCTTGCGTTTGATCTGGGAAATTGGGAGTTTGGAAAAATCAAACGGGCCTGGATAAATGAGTTGCTGCCATACTGAAAGGGCAAAAGTTGAGTCATTGGAGCATGCCGTGCCTGTGAGTCCTCACTGTCTTTTTTGGGTTCCAAATGATGGCACAAACTTTGAATTTATTGTGTGTGGGGGTCTGTGTTGGGTGCTGAGGATTTGGGGAATGAGAACTCTAGGCTGGTTCAAGGAACTTCAGGGAAGCAGTGTAGTGGGGGAGAGAGCTGTGCTATGGGGATTATCCCAGTCTCCTGTGGTGAGTCATGTGGTGGGGTGGGGTGAGGGTCTGCCAGAGAAGAGACTTGGGGCTGGGGGTCCTGAGTTCCTGCCGAAGCTAAAATAGAGACAACTTACATAGAGAATGTGAGCGGCTCATCTTTTTGGCCCCGTGGGCCATGTAGACTTTACTCCACATAAACGAGATGAATTCCTACATGGAATGCCAATGAATGACAGTATGGTGTAGGAAGCGTGAACCGTCTAGCCCCCGAGGGTGAGCGTTCTCACCCCCGACTCTCTCTGGCTGGCTCCAGAACCCTTCTTTGGATCTGCTCACGGTCTCTGTAACTGGAGACCTGGAGGAGGTAGAGCCAAGCTATGGACCTCCTTCACCCTAGTCTGTTCTGGAATGGTGAATTCTGCCTCCTCATCTGCCCTTTGGACCAGAGCCTTTTGTGTATTCTGCTCTGTGCACTGTGGCGGCCTCGGGTGTCCGTGGTCCTGGGCTGTGCAGGGCGCGGAAGTTGGAACTGACCCTCGGGCTTACCGCTGGGGAACATCACAGACGGGGTGAGCAGAGTTTCCCTCTCCCACGGCTCGTTCCTCAGACTAGTCCCCTTCTCGACTGCCTCTTGTGCTTCCTGCCTTCTATCTGTACAGCGCTTTGTGCCTTAGTGTCCTGTGGCCAAGTCTGCTGTCCTAGTTGGTCCTCACAACAATGCTGAGGGTGGAAAGTGTCAGGCTTGTTAGCTCCATTTTAGAGATGGAAGACTTGAGGCTCAGAGAGATGCACTCGGGTGTGTAAAGAGCAGAGTCCAGCTGGGGCGCCTGGGTGGCTCAGTCGGTTAAGCGGCCGACTTCGGCTCAGGTCATGATCTCACGGTCAGTGAGTTCGAGCCCCGCGTCGGGCTCTGTGCTGACAGCTCAGAGCCTGGAGCCTGTTTCAGATTCTGTGTCTCCCTCTCTCTGACCCTCTCCTGTTCATGCTCTGTCTCTCTCTGTCTCAAGTAAACATTAAAGAGCAGAGTCCAGCAAGGAATCCTGAGTCTCTGTCAGGTGCTTGTATGGCGACTCCGCCGTATGTCGCTCCGGCACCGCCTTTCTCCCAGGCTGCAAGCCTCGGTGGACCGTCTCTCTTCCCCTTGCAAAAACGATTGCTCATCTCCGTAACTTCCTTAACATTCCCTCTGGAGCTATGACCGTCTTCTCTTGTCTGGATTTCTCTAGCTGTCCCTGAGACGTGTCCGCTGTGGTTAATAAAGTTCCTACGCCATCACTAGCAGGACCCAGCAATACCTCTGTAGAGTTCTTACTGTTGGCCTTACACTTAGAGCTTGCAGCTCATTTAATTTTCACAGTAATTCTGTGAAGTAGGTGTAGGTGGTATTATCACCTCCGCTTAATAGAAGAGGATGTGGAGGCACAGAGAAATGAAGTATCTTGTCCAGAGTTGCACAGCTAGTTTCAGAGCTGGGATTCAAACCCAGACTGGCTGGCTTCTGTGGCTTTTAGTCTCTACATCTGACCCGAGACTCTGATTTCTCGAGAGCTGCCTCTTTCCTGTTTCATCACCCAGCCAGTGGGCACGTGCTCTTTGGCCTGGCACGTGAGGGCCCAGCAGCGTGGTCTCAGTGTCTCTTTCCAGCCTGGTGTCCTACGAACGGGATATTGTCATTTCCCAGATGTCCCCTATGCATGCCATTCCCTCTGCCAGGAAGGCTTCCCTTAGGAGGAATGAGGACTTTGGTGTGTGGCTGTGCCACCAGTGAGGTGTGTGAGGTCACTCCTGCTGGCTGAGCTGGGGTTTCCCTGCCCGGTCCGTGGAGGAAATGTCCCCTCACACACGGCTGCTGGGATTTAAGTGGTGCCGAACATGTGCTCAGAGAACGCCACCTGTTCTGTTTTGTTGAAATCTCCTTGTTTTGTCTGCAGCTGCCTCCTTCAGGAAGTCTTCTCCCAGCCCCTTCCCCCTTCACCAGAAGAGGATTTTTACTTCCTTTGACCCATCAGTGTCTCAATGGCACCCTCGCCATCCAGCACGTTTACCGTACTTCATACATGTCCTTCCTTCCTCCTGAACTGTAAACTCTCAGGGTGCAGACTGCGGCCCGCACACCCTCGTATCTCCACCGTGCTTTGCATACGGCTGGCATTCAGAATAGATCCATGGAGTGAGTGAATGTGGCGCCACTGGAATCCAGTTATTGTGTCCCTTGGAGAGCGGGGTGAGCGGAGCCCGGTGTCAGTGGACCTGCGGGAGCGACCATCTGTCGCCTGGGCTCTGGGTTCTGCTGCTTGTTAAAATCCTTCCCTGATAAAGCTGGAGATCCTTCCTCTTGTTTTCAAACCCAGGCTTGTGAGGTATTGTGAATTTGCACAGGCATCTTCTTTTTTTTTTTTTTAATTTTTTTTTCTTTTTAACGTTTATTTATTTTTGAGACAGAGAGAGACAGAGCATGAACAGGGGAGGGTCAGAGAGAGGGAGACACAGAATCTGAAACAGGCTCCAGGCTCTGAGCTGTCAGCACAGAGCCCGACGCGGGGCTCGAACTCACTGACCGCGAGATCATGACCTGAGCCGAAGTCGGCCACTTAACCGACTGAGCCACCCAGGCGCCCCCGCACAGGCATCTTCTAAGGAAACCAGCTAAAACCCCAAACCTCTGGAAGCACAGTGGCCCTGGATGTGCTTTTATTTTATTTTATTTTATTTTATTTTATTTTATTTTATTTTATTTTACTGATATTTGGTGAAGACCATTTTAATTATTTAAAAAATCTTAATTTTGAAGTATAGTTCAAACAGTATTATTTGCTTCAGGTATAGAACATAGGGATTCAACAGTCATATCTGTTACAAAATACTCCCCCTGGTAAGTGTACTTACCATCTGTCATCATACAACGTTATTACAGTATTATCGACAATATTTCCTATGCTGAAGTCTTTATCCCTATGACTTACTTATTTCGTAAGTGGGAGTTTTTACCTCTTAATTAACCCTTTACCTGTTTCGTCTGTCCTCTCCCCCGTCTCCCGTGTCTGGTGACAACCACTTCTCTGTATTTATGAGTTTCTTTCTGCTTGTTTTTTTTTTTTTTTTTTTTTGTTCACATCCTAGATTCAGATGAAATCACACAGTATTTGTCTTTGTCTTATTTCACTTAGCGTAATATTCTCTAGGTCCATCCACGTTGTCACAAATGGCAAGATTTCATTCTTTTTTAGGGCTGAGTGATATTCCGTTGCACATACACCACGTCTTTATCCATCCGTCAGTGGGCATTCAGGTTGCTTCCTTATCTTGGCTATTGTAAATAACGCGGCAATAAACATAGGGGTGCAGAAAGCTTTAAGAATTGATGTTTTCGTTTTCTTTGGTAAATACCCAGGACTAGAATTACTGGACTGTATGATATTTCTATTTCTAACTTTTTAGAAGAACCTCCATGCTGTTTTCCACACTGGCTGCCCCAGTCTACATTCCCGCCAACTGTGCATGAGGGCTCTCTTCTCTCCGCATCCTCGCCAACACTCGTTATTTCTTGTCTTTTTGATATTAGCCATTCTGACTGGCATGAGGTGATATCTCATTGTGTTTTTGATTGTGGATTTGCTTTTTATATTTTTTCATTTTTATTAATTTTTTTGAAGTTTATTTATTTATTTTGAGAGGGAGAGAGAGAATGAGCAGGGGAAGGGGGGTGCAGGAGGGACAGAGAATCGGAAGCAGGCTCTGAGCTGACAGCAGAGAGTCTGGTGTGGGGCTCGAACTCATACCGTGAGATCATGACCAGAGCCGAAGTCAGATGGTTAACCGACTGGACTGTCCAGGCATCCATCATGTGGATGTGCTTTTAGAGCCTGGAAGGAGGTATGTTAGAGGAACCTGACTTCTGCCAAGTCAGAGACATGTATGTATCCTGTATTCTGGCTTCATTGGCATTGTGGTTGGTTTGTTTTGGGAACTCCCCTCCATGTACCTAGACCAGAGGAAGGTGATGTGTGTTATGGGCAGTTCCCCCTACCAAGCCGAGGGAGAATGCAGTGTGACCACTCAGTTTGGTAAGTGGAATTTGCCGGAGGAGCTGCCCTTTCCCCTCTTGAGAAGTTACAGGTGACTGAGGTGTCTGAAACCAGATAGCCTGCGTCGTATTAACTCTGCTGATGAGAATGTCGCAGTACTCTCTTACACCCTCCTGGCCAGCCACTCCCACTCAGTATTCCTCGATTTCAGCCATGCTCAGCTGTCCCTGATGCCTCCCTGCCTTCTCTCCCACCTCTGTCTACCTGTGCTGCACCCTTATACCCTTGTCATTGTCCAACTCTTGTTTCTAAAGAGTAGAATGTACGTCATTTCACAGAAGCCTTCCCAGTTCCTGCAGGGCGATATAACTAAGCCTGCTTTTGTCTTCCTTAGTAACCCCACACTGTTCCTCTGCATTAGCGTCCATCGCATTGACCCCTGTGTGTTGGATTTATCCCATTCTCTCCCCGAGACCCTTGAGGGCAGGAACTTTGTATCCTGCCTGGTACACAGGAGCTCAAAGCATGCTTGCACAAGTCAAAATATTTGGATGTGATAGTCATAGCTAACATTTGCCAAGCGCTGTAACTGTTTTTTTTAGCAGGTGAGTCCTGGTTATGGTGATGGTCACTCGTTTTTGGTATCCCGTTACTTTTGAGGATATTGCAGAGCTGTCCAAAATGAAGTACAATATTTATGCTAATAAAGACATACACCGTGTGTATGCTCCAGCGTTTGCCTTGCAGAGTAGATACCCAGTGCATATCTGTGGAATGACTGAATTAATGAATGAGTGAATGAATGAAAAGAGCCTCCGTCCTCAGGGAAGGCAAGAGGGGTAGAAGGACTAAACTTCTGTACCACCCTTGAAGCTGAACTTGGTGCTTGCCTTGAGGGCTGAGGCAGGGGCTGAGCTGACGGAGCTCTCTGGGAATCCACATTTCTTCTTTGTAGTCCTTTCTGCTCTTGAGAACCAGCAGGTCTTGTGTATCTTGCCACATTTTCCCAGACCCCAGGGTTTTTCCTCTGTTCTTCAGAATCCTAGGATTCTACCACCACGTTTCAATCGAACCTGGAAAAAGTACTCATCGTTTCAAAGTCCTCACCTCGTAGTTTCAAAATCCTCTGTGAAAATAGTTGGGGTCACCGTAGCATGGTTCAGTACAGCGAAGCATCCCAATGCGCAAATGCTGGATGCTCGCCGTGGTCAACAGAGAAGCCCCACGGCTGGATTATGCGTGCTCTTGGGATCCCACCTGATGGAGGAGGGGAAGGTGCAGCTGCCAGCATCCTGCTGGCATTTGTATGTATTTATCCAGGCAAACTCGAGGACAACCGGTTCTTCGAAACACTTGACACTTAGAGAAATGAAGAGAATTTTGCTTTACGCTGTGAGAACAAGGCAGCAAAGATGGCCGAAATGCTGGTTTGTGTACCAGCTCGTACCGAAAGTTCTGTTGTGTATGCCAACATAACTATTGTATATGTGTAATATACAATGTGTATTTGTGTAATAAGCGATGTGTACGTTATACTAAGATATGCTTTACTTTTTTTAAAGTATTAAAAAAATTTTTTTTGATGTTTATTTATTTTGAGAGAGAGAGAGAGAGAGAGAGAGACAGAGTGTGAGCAGGGGAGGGGCAGAGAGAGAGGGAGACACAGAATCCGAAGCAGGCTCCAGGCTCCGAGCTGTCAGCACAGAGCCCGACGCGGGGCTTGAACCCACGAACTGCGAGATCATGACCTGAGCCACCCAGGTGCCCCATCTTTTACTTTTATGTTATGTGTGTTATAGTGTAGATAAAATTTCTTAGGAATCTCCTTTTTCCTACTGCCATTTGTTGAGTACTCAAAAAGTTTTAGCTAGAATATGTCAAATGAGGTGACAAATCATTTTTCTTTTTTTTACAGGCGTGCCTGGGTGACTCAGTCGGTTGAACGCCTGACTCTTGATTTCGACTCCGGTCATGATCTCATGGTTCATGAGGTTGAACCCTGAGTTAGGCTCTATGCTAAGCATGGAGCCTGCTTGGGATTCTATCTCTCTCCCTGTCTCTCTCTCTCTTTCTCAAATAAACATTTAAAACAATCAGTTTTTTACACTGGCTGACAAACTCTATTGCCTGAATCTCTCCAGTGTAATCTGGTAGCCCTTACTTAATGTATCTTGCTGAAACTTTTAAAATAAATTGAATGGGCTCCATTAGGCAATACGGGCCTGTGTTCTCACCATGCTTATTTACAAAGGCGGGTAAAGTGTCAGTGATGAAATCGAAACTTAGTTTGAACTCAATGTGCGAAACAAAATAAATTTGACTCTTTTGAAGTTTTACATAAATATCTGTCAGAGCCTGGTACGGAGTATCTGGGGATTTTTAGGGCTGACCTCATTGAACATTGAATTATTATGTTGTAGGAGATACATTTTAACAGTGTTTTCCTCAGAAATAAAGGGCTTAAACGGGCCAGTGAAAGTACTTCCACTCCCTCCGAGTTGAACATTTTCTGATAAGAACTATTACCCAACCTTAAAATAAAAATTTCCTGTTGCCTTACCTTTGGATTTCTGGGTTACTTTAATTGAATGGATTTCTGAGGCTGAGTGTAAAAGGTTAAAATAGGTAACATTTGCAACTAAATGTGAGTTAGGATTTTCCATATACTGTAGGCATAATAAAAGAGAAACATATTGTGGTTTAAACTTCAGTTAATGAGAGCAGTTTTATTGTATTTCTAATAAATAAGAGCTGTAACTTAAGAAATTCTAATCTCACTTTTTATCAGTTTTGTTACATATGAGGGTTATACATAAGATTTCCTTTGACGGGATGCTTCTGCCGCTAAAACCATTGCCATCTGTAAGGTAGACAGTGGAGCCACTGGGCTGCAGCATGCACTGTGACCTGGAAACTGGTCACTGAGCTCCTTTCTTACCTGCCTCTTGCGAGGACTATCAGGGTCCTCTGGTGCAGCCAGACCAGATGTGACGCTCCTGATGCACGTGTCCCTCAGTTCACGAACACTCCACGCTTGACTTGGAAGGTCAGCCTGGCTAGCGCCTGTCTGTGGTCACAGTTGTAATCTCCTGACCATCTCCATGATGCTTCTCTGCATCCTGTTTTACACTGATGGGAAAACCAGGCTGAGAGAGGACATGTAACTGGTCCAAGGTCCTCTCTTGACCTTGGCCCCAGCAATCTTTTCACCATGTGAAGTTGCACTTGTAGATCTCAGTTGCTGTGTCTAGGAGGAGGGCTTTGGTTTACAAAACTGTCTCCAAATCATTGGCTGGTTGGCGATTTTCCAGACAGTGTAAGTATGGGAAAGAAAGAACGTTTGTGGCACTTGCTCTTCAGCAGAAGCCACAATGGCGGTGGAAGACCTGTTCACTCATGGTGCTGTGCTTGTGTGACTGGGTGTTGGTCCCATGGGATGTGGAGGAAAGCAGTTGATGTGTTTGTTCTTTTGAAAACACTGGCCCGAGACCTAGGATCGCCCCTTCCACTCCTCATGCCTTCTGCTTTGGTGGCCAGCCAGCTGCCTGCCTTTGTGTTGAAAACAAGATCCCTCCACCCAAGGACATGGTAGAACTGCCTGCAAGCCACGTTAAGGCACATATTCAGGTGTAATGATGACGTCTGAATTAGTTTTCACAAAGCCTGCACCCCAGAACTTACAGATTTCACTCACAGGTGACTTCTCTGCGCTCTGCTTGTTTATTCTTGACGTATTCACGTTCCTAATGTGCTTGATTTCTCATGGCAGAAATGGCTGGAGTGGGGGGCGTTTATGGCTCTAAAGTAGACAAGGGCATCTGGTAGGGTGAGAGCTGATAGTGTAGGGAGAGGGGAGCACGACCGTAGGCACGTTAAAAAGCATGTTAAACTCAGTAGCCCTCATTGCCCTGTTGCTTCGAGTGGTCAGCTCGATCATCTAGCACCGTGGGGCACTGGGTGTTCGTAATAAGGCTGCGATCTTTCCAAGGCATCTTTCCCTATTAACGAAGACAGGGATTGAAGAGATATTCTTCAAAGGGGCGCCTGCCTGGGTGGCTCAGTCGGGAGACTGCCCGACTCTTCCTCTCAGAGTTGTGAGTTTGAGTCCCATGTTGGGTGTAGAGATTACTTCAAAATAAAATCTTTAAAACATTTTTTTGGTGGTAAAGGAATAGTTAAGTAAATCCCAGGGAAACCATATAGTATTATGAAGCTGTTGAAAGTGACGAAGTGGACTTACCTCCTCTTAGGGAGAGATGGTGAAGGGATTACGTGAGAAATTCACAGCTCGGCCTGTGTAATGCAATCCTGTTTTCAGTATATATGTATACATATATATATATGTGTGTATGTGTGGGTGTAAAATGAATACTTTTTTTTAAAGTTTATTTGGAAGAGAGCATGTGGGCAAGAGAGACTGCGCATGTGCACACAAGCAGGAGGAGGGGCAGAGAGAGGGAGAGAGAGAATCCCAAACAGGCCGTATGCTGTCAGCGCAGAGCCTGATGCGGGGCTTGAACTCACGAACCGGGAGATCATGACCTGAGCCAAGATCAAGAGTCAGACACTCAATTGACTGAGCCACCCAGGCACCCCTAAAATGAGTACATCTTACATCATCTTTCTATATGCATTAATTTGGGGGGGGAGAATCTATATCAAATGGTAATAGTGATCATTTATTTAGGATTTAGGATCAGGTAAGGATTCTCATTTTCTACCTCCTACGTTTCTGTATTGTTTGAACTGATTATAAATGGAAAACCAGGAAAAATTTTTAATTTTAGAAAGCCAACCAGCTTGGGCCCCTTTTTGAAGTCTTCCAGTTCTTTGACTTATCGGAACCTTTCTGATGTCCCTTTTTAAAAGGGAGCTTTTTATGCCTTTTAAAACTTCAACACTGTGGCACGCCCCCCCCCCCCCCTCCGCCGCCAACTTCTTAAACTTGCTCAATGGTAATGAGCAAAGAAGTAATGAGGTATTAGCAATTCATTAACGAAAGGGATGAAATTATGTATGTGTGGTTCATGAAAATAATGTGGCAAGCATCACCAGGCATCCACCATGTGCCAGACGTTTGGGTTACAAGGGTGAATGGGACGCGGCTCCTTGTTTTTCAGAGCTCATCGTGAAAGGAGGAGTGGGGTGCTTACAGTGGAAGTGATCGTAAATTGGAAGATCGCTGCTAACTAACGGAGGGCAGCCCAGCACCCAAGTGAGAAGGCAGTAGATGTGGTCCTACGTCCCCTCAGCAAAGAGTGAGCCCCTTGTCTGACCAGGCACCGTTCTAGGCACTGGGGGGCAGAGCAGTGACCAAGGCGGAGAAGACCCTGTTCTCTGGAGCTTATGTGCAGCAGGAGAGAAGCAGACCTATTGCAAAGATCATGACCAGTGCAGGGAGGAAGTGTAGAGACGACGCCTGCAGAGTGAGGGGAGGGAGGCGCAACGGTGATGTGCAGGGGGGAGGGTGGGAGAGAGCAGCAAGGAAGGGCGTGGAGACGGTGGAGCTGGCATTCCAGGCAGAGGCTCCAGCGGGCACTGCACGGGCAGGAAGTCTGCCTCGGTGTTTCCAGGGCTGGGCTGTGAGTGCCGTGTTGAGGAGTGTGGACCGTATCTGTTGGTGACTGGCCAGCCCGCGGGATTTTCACCCGGGAAGAGAGGCGATTGGATTCGTGGTTTAGAAAGTTTCCTCTGACTCTGAGGCTGGATTAAAAGGGAAAGAGACAGGGACCTTAGGGTGTGGTCACGGGGAGGCCACTGCAGTGGCTCTGGAAGAGGCAGGCAAGCCGAGTCAGAGGGCAGAGGGAAGAAAGCAGTAGAATGTGTCGGACTAATGATGGTAAGCCACCGAGATCCTGTGTGGAACAGGAACTGGGAAAGAGTGAAGTAGTTATAAAATAATATTTGTTCGTTGGAATCCACGTTTCTCTGATGCCACCTAAAAAGTCACCGGTGAGCCCTGAAGGCCACACATGGGGATTTTCCCAGCTCACCTGCCGTCTCCCTTCTAGGATATTGCATACCGTGAACCTGCCTGGGAACCAGACAGACCCTTTGTGCAGAGAAGCTGGCTGGCAGGGCTGAGGCCTGAGGGCTAGACCAGTCCTCTGCAATACTCACCTCAGTTCTTCAGTGTCTGCTTCCTGAGCATCGGGGAGAGGGCGTGGGACATGGCTTCCCGAGTCCCCTCCTCCTGTGCCTGCAGACAGGCGCCTTACCGGCTCAGGTTTTCCCGAGAATCACTGCAAGGAAACTGACAAAGAAGCAAAAGTAACAAAGTAACACAGATAGGGTCACAAGTTAACCACAGTAACAATGAAGGAAGCATGGGGTCCCTGGCAAGGTTCTGCTCCTCCTACGAAGTCATTGTCCTGAGCCTGACTCCTGGTGAGGCTGCACCAGGCTTCCTAACCTCCCGTCCCCGGGGGAGACCGTGCCAAACTTTCCTCTTTCCTACAGGTCCTCCCTGCCTCTTTTCCCGCCAAGGGCCCTCAGCCCAGTGCTGGGCCTGAAGGCCTAATTCAGGTAGTCTGGGCTGAAGGTGGAGTGGCCATTTCCAGATCCACTTGGGAAATTTGCGTCTTTTGAGGGACACTCTGTGTAGTAGCCCTTCACAGGGGCAGTCTTGGTATTTCTTCCTGGAATCACCCTGATTCTCCTTAAAAATCTCTCCTCCCCCTACCCACTCACCCATCCATCCATCCACCCACCCACCTACTATTCCTCCCTCCTTTTCTCCATCCAGTAATCTGAGCTCCTTGTTGGGGCAAAAAGCCCCGTTTTTAGCTGTAAAAAAGTCAGAGGGCTCTCAGGTCTCCTCCTACCAGTCTGACCATTTCACCCCTGGGAACTGTGGGTGGAACAGCCTCCTCCTGTGAGGCCCGATCACTTTTTCTGCCCCCACACGGCTTCAGCTCATGCTTCTGTGTGGATGACCCCTGAGCTCTGCCACTGAACTTGCTGTGTGGCCTTGGGCGGGTTCCCTAAACTCCGTCTTGCTGTCCTCTTTTGGTAAAATGGGAATAGTAACATACTTCTCTCCTGGACTGCTCTGAAGATGAACTGACATAATGTGTGTGAAGTACTCGGCAGGTTGGCTAGAACTCATTATGGGCTAACGTATTCCCACCACTTCTGCCACACTGCCGTTTGTGTTCACGCTATCACCACGGTCTGTGGTGCCCTCGGGAACTGTATCCATCATGTGGGGATGCTAGAGAAAAGGTAAAATGAGAGACTGAGTTTTTCTCTGGGTGAGAAACCATCAGATCTGGTATGCTTGGGGTTGATGAGGCAAGCATCAGAGGGCACTTTTGTTTTTTTTTTTTTTTTTAAGATTTTATTCTATTTTATTTGGTTTTAGAGCGAGGGAGAGTGAGTAGGAGAGAGGGGCAGAATGGGAGAGAGAGATTGAGAGAGAGTCTTAAGCAGACTCCACGCCCAGTGCAGATCCTGTTGTGGGGCTTGATTCCATGACCCCAGGAACATGAACTGAAATCAAGAGCTGGCCGCTCAACCAACTGAGCCACCCAGGTGCCTCTAAAGATTTTATTTTTAAGTAATCTCTACACCCAACATGGGGCTTGAACTTACAGCCCCAAGACCAAGAGTCTCATGGTGTACCGACTAATCCAGCCAGGCGCCCCACTGGCATGCCGACCGGAAAGGCTTTGTGAGAGGAGGTGAGTCTTACGTAAAACTTGGACCCGAATTGACGAGAAGCATCAGCTTTGACCCAGACGGATTTGGAAAGGTCTTTGGCCTTGTGTCTAGTCAGAGGATTCTCGAGTTTGGGGCCAGTTATTTCTTAGGGTTGTGGTTGATGTTGAGGGTCTCCTCAAACCCACGGGCAGAGCAGAGGTTGTCTACAGGCTCATTGAATGCAATGTGTGTTGTCTAATGTTAAGCCCGAGTGTTTTTAGATGTGTTAAGAGTTGGCTGTCTAAAACGCAGATTCACTTAAGAAACGTTACTGGAAGCTGTGGTCGTCTGTTGGCCTTTGAGTTTTCGATACTCAAAGCACTACTGCTACCACCCGGGTCATCTGCAGAATGTTTTGTTGTTAAAAAAGCTTCCCAAACTTGGCAAAGGCAAGAACCATAGATTTTTGCCCAGTAAAACCAGAAAGTTGACACTGGCCGCGTCTCGGCTCGTGTAACATAGCCGGAGGCTTTTAGCTGCAAGTGACAGACCTACTCAACACAGCTTTACAATAAGGAGATATTTCATCTCCTAGGATTTAGAAGTCCAGAGTTGTGGTGATCCTGGGGCTGGTTAGCTCGGCAGCTCAGTGACCTAGCCAAGGACCTGGGTCTTTCCATTTTTCACTGTGCCATCCTTTGCATGTCAGCTCCCTTCTTTCTTGGTTAGCAAGTGGCTGCAGCAGCTCCGGACATCACATCATCACACTCATATCCAGAAGTGTTTGTTCCCAGACTGTCTTCTCTCCATAAGGATGGAATGTATGGTGAGATAGCCTCTAGAAAACTCGCAAGTCGTCGCCTCTGAGGGCTCTTCACCTGCCACTCTTGGTCTGGAGAACAGAAGCCTCCTGAACAGCTGGTCCCAGGAGTGGGAAGGTCTGGAGAATGGAGTGATAGAAACACCACCCATATCTGTGTTGCCAGCAGCTTTGGCCTGGTCAGCCTCCAGATAGCGCTCTGGGGAGAGCCTGGCTGCTTCCCTGCCTTTTTTCAACAAGAGGACACCATGTGCCGGCCTAAGAACCCAAGGTAGAATGGAGAACCAGATAGGCATGGACTCCTTCGAATTCCTCCCTCCCTCCCACTCACCCACCCTCCCTCTCTTCCTTCCTTCCTTCCTTCCTTCCTTCCTTCCTTCCTTCCTTCCTTCCTTCCTCTCTCTCTCACTCACCATTCATTCATCCCTTTAGTACTTTCCCAGGGTAGCTGTAACAAAATACCACACACTGGGTGGCTTAAACAACAGAGATTTAGTTTCTCCTGGTTGTGGAGGCTGGGAGGCCAAGATCAAACTGTTGGCAGGTTTGGTTTCTTCTGGGGCCTCTCTCCTTGGCTCGTATATGGCCGCCTTCTTACCGTGTCCTCGTGTGGTCTTCTCTGTGTGTCTAGATCTCCTCCTTTTATGAGGCCTCTAGTCATGCTGGATTAGGACCCACCTTATGAGTTCATTTGGCCTTAGTTATCTCCTTAAAGAAATACCATCACATTCTGAGGCATCTGGGGTTAGGGCTTCAATATATGAATCTTGGGGGGACACCGTTCAGCTGATAACAATCCCATTTTCTCTGTTGGGTGCCAGGCGCTGTCCTAGGCACTAGGGGCATCAATGGGGGTGAAACAGACAAAAATCCTTGCCCATATAGAGCTTACTGTGGGGTAGGGTGTGGTTGTCCTCTGTTACCGATTCTGGGTCCTGTTCAGGACCATCTAACATAGTAGGATTTCAACACCTTCCTCTCCCAAATTCCTTTAAATTCCGTGTCCTGGAGTCATTCCTTCCTCAGAGACAGAGCCCAGGGTTGGAAGCACCTTGTGTTCTAGTGTAACCAGCAGAACAGGCATGAGACAGAGAAGACATCTTTTCTGCCTGGGAAGGGCTTTTTGAGGGATCAGAGAGCAGAACAGCGCTCAGGGTGTGAGGGAGGGTGAGAGGACCCGTGTGTCGGGTTTGGATGGTGGCTAAGAAAAGGACTCTGGGCACAGGGTGCTCTGTTCCTGGGGAAGCTTGTTTCTGGGAGCAGGCCAGCCCCTACATTGGGGCGCCCGGGGAGCTGTCACCCTGTGGGTGTTAGCAGGGCTCCCAGAGACAGGAACTGCCAGGCCCAAGCTTCAGCAGAAGGGGCCGGGGTCAAGGAGTCTCCTCCTGGGTGTGATTTGGATTCTAAGGAGGGTCGCCCTGTTAAATTTGAGTATCAGAACAGCAGTCAGTACATTTTTAGTATAAGTCTTTGAGTTTCCGAGAAGCAATGTTTGTGACAGTTATAGTGAAAAAATTATTTGTTGTTTACTGGAAATTCACATGTAACTGGGCATCTCGAGTTTTTATTTGCTAAATCTGGCAACCAACCCCAGCTCTAGGGGTTCTCAGATTAACAGAGGTGGTGAGGAAGATGGGGATCGAAGGGCAAGGATAATCCTAAATCCTTTTTTTTTTTTTTTTTAAATAATAGCTTGAGAAGGGAATACTGTGCTCACTTCTTCCTAAGTTTACCCTATGCCCGCTCCCTTCAACCTGAGACCGCCATTGGCCTCTTTTGTACTAAGAAACATCACACAGAAGCCTCGTGACTTAGGACAGGCTCCTTGTCCCCTGGGCTGTCAGCTCCCCTCCGAGGGCTGCAAGGAGGAGGTGTGGTCTCCACTCTGGTGAGACCTTGAGCTCAGTCTTTCCATCTGCTCTCATTTTCTGTTGCGCTGGAGCAGGACAAGCCGAGTCACCGGACCCCATCTAGCCTCATTTTCTCTCTCAGCAAAAGGGGGTGTCTCTGAGGTGGATAGGGTGGCTGGAGATGCACAGGGTGTTCTCACATTCCCTGGGCAGCCCTCGTCCCTTCCCCTTGGCTGCGGACCATCAGTCCTTACGGCTGAATCCCTGGACGCGAAACAGTGGTCAGGAAGCGACGTTCATATTTTCCTCCTGGACTCCTTTTTAGGTATTTTCAAGGTCCTGTTTCCAGCACTGCTTTTGAGTCACGGGTCAGGGGTCTTTCCGTAAACGGCCAGGTGGTAAAGATTTTTGACTTCACAGGCCACATGGTCTCTGTCACCACTACTCAGCTGTGCGGTTGTAGTGGGACACTAGCCACAGACAGTAGCCAATATACAGAGCAATGGGCATGATCAATAACATTTTAGTTTTTATTTATTTTTTTTTTTTACGGACAGTGAAATGTGAGTGCTATGTAATTTATCATTCTTCTGACTTTTTAAAAACCGCTTCAAAATGTAGAAAGCGTTCTTGTGGGCCGTACCAAAAGAGCCGGTGGGTTGCAGTTAGTTGGCCTGTGCACTCTGGTTGGCCACAACCCTGTTCTGTCACCAGCAGAGCTGTCCCTCCCCCACTTAGGGGCCGAATGACTCCTTCGCCCCGAGGTCACGGCTTCCGCTGCTGCTCCCAGGTGATCCAGGTGACCGGCTGGGTCAGGATCTTAGGTTTGTCTTTCACGCTTTCTCCAGCGCAAGTACAAACCCACATCCCGCGGTTTGCTCTGCAGAACACTTTGTGCGTGAATCTGTGAGTCTTTGGAGAATGAGCCTTTATCAGTGCGGCCTGCCCGTACGATCAGTATTGTAATGAATGCAGTTTGCGGTGATTCCAGGCTAGGGTATCGAGAGTAATTTTGAGCTGATAATAAATGGGTGAGCAGCAGACCTGAATGTGGGGCAGTTATAGGTAGTTATAGGTCTGTGCTCTAATGCTGCCTTCTGTATACAGTTATGTGTGTGCGTTTGGTATTATGTTTCTAGACGGACAGATCAGATTAGGTTTGACTTTCTGTCACCAGATGGGATCTAGCTGCACCTGAAACGTGGGTCAGGAGGCAGGGCCCTTTATCCCTGGGTGTCCTGACTGATGGAAGTTTCGTGCTTTATGGATGGAAGATGTGCTGGGCGAGGTGGACAATGGAATTACACTTCCCGCAGAAATCACTCCTGGACGGGGAATCAGGTTTGCCCACGTGCCCTGTAGCACTCATTCTTGCCGAATGCTGGGAGATGGGGTGGTTATTAGGTTATGTCAAAGTGGTGTTTGCCTTAATACACGATCCTCCAGCAATAACCCAATAACGGGAGGTGGATGGGGGGGAGCTGACCTGCATGTTTCTGAAGGTTGGAAGCATCTGGAAGTCAAGGAGGCTTTTTTCTGTGGTATTATCAGTGAGCCGTGAGGTTTCTGTACCCCACCCCTCACCCCAAGTCCCTGGCAGGCTTGAATCCACTAACATGGGGACTTCTTCCAAGGCAGTATAGCTTAGTGAACAGCATCTGGGCTCACATCGCCTGGCTCCTGGCCCACCAGTTTCCAGCTCTTTGCTTATGGGCAAATTACTTAACCTTGCTGTTTACAGAATTGTACGGTGGGGGTATTAATCGGAGTACTCGCCTTGAGAGCAGTCCTACGAGTCAAATGAGTTAATGTCTATAAAGTGTTTAGAACCCTGGCCTGCCTCATAGGCATCTTTATTGAGATACATGAGGGAGAAGTGACTTTCTTTCCTGCTAGCCTTATGCTGGAAGGTAGGGTCAGTGCACCTCTGGTAATAATGTCTCCAAGTAAGCTCGCAACCGTACTGTCTCCTCCCGGCATCGCTCATACAGAGCTGCCGAGCATACCTGGGAAAGGTACATGCTGGGTTCTCTGAGTAGTGCTTCATGGATGATGCTTGGCCCTGGGAGGACCTAAGGCTGAGATGCCAGGCCTGTCGCTTGTCTGCTGTGGGGCCTTCAGATGCCTCTACCTCTGGAGTATGAAACAGATAAGCAGGCATCTCCCCCCCCCTTCCTCCCCCCAGGACTGTCTTGGGGACATCAAAGAAGAGGAAAGTGCAAGTGACTGTAAGCTGTAAAATCCATCCTCAGAGGGAAGGCACCACCGCTGTTCCCATCCTCTTCCTCGCTGTCCTCCTGCACCCCCTTGGCCTCCCAGGCTCCCCCACCCCCCAGCTCTTGTGGGTTGAGGCTTTGATATCAGGTCTGTAGAGTCCTGTGGTTCTTCTGTAGAGATTCTGATGTTCTCCCGCTTCCTTTCCAGGTAGAATTATCAACGTGATTCAAACATGAAGTTGTGTGAGAATAGCACTTTGGTTTTGTGGAGGGGTATTTTTGAATCCAGTTTCTTTTCTTTTTCCTTCTCTAAATTATACTCTTATCTTATCCCCAGAGGGTTCTCAAGTACAATCCAAGGCCGGTCTATAGTCAGATGATGTTTTACATTTGTTTTGCTGTGATCTAAGCTTTTTTAAAAAGGAGAAATTTCATCAAATCCCAATAACCTCCGTATGAATGTTACCTTGTTTAAGTATCTTCCTCAACTCGAAATTGGGACTGAGCAGTATAAATTTTACTTCCATATGCTTTATGTGTGTCATTGTGTTCAGTTCAGGGCAGCTCTCTAACTTTCAAGAGTTTAAAAGCATTGGGGCGCCTGGGTGGCCCAGTCGGTTAAGTGTCCGACTTTGATCTCACAGTTTGCGAGTTTGAGCCTCGCGTCGGGCCCTCTGCTGTCAGCACGGAGCCTGCTTCGGATCCTCTGTCCGCCCCCCCCCCCCCCCCCCCCCCGCCCCTCGCCCACTCTATCATGCACACGTGCTCTCGCTCTCTCTCTTTAAAATAAGTAAACGTTAAAAAAAATCTTGTAAAAAAAGTTTGAAAGTGTTGCTCTGAAGTGTTCTTGGGAGTCCGAGGGTGTACTTGGGCAGGGGGGTCTGAGGGTCTTCTGGACAGCCCCTTCCGAGTTGTGGTTGCTTTCTGAGATCCCCGTGGCTGGGGGCACTATCTCTTTGACAGTGCTGTTTCCAGGAATCAGGAACAGGGCTTTACTGTCCTGGCCTGGATCCTCCCAAGTCCCCCCACCCCCCCTTCAGGGTCTCTCCAAGAGCAGCAAGCAGCCCCTGTTTGCTGACTCCGAACAGAGCAAAACTCCAGAGCAGTGTGGGGAGGGATGCAGGTGCCCGAGTGGGAGGGACTGCGGTGGCACTCTGCGGAGGGTGTCCTTGTCCCACAGCCAGATGGCGCTCGCATTAACGAGGGTGGGGTATCATCCCATGAGCCCCCATGAGAGGGAGATGCCAGTGCCTTGCCAGGTGCAGGCCGAGTGCTGGCCGAGGTAGCCCCCAGCCACAGCCACACCTCGTATTATCCCTCCAGCTCTTAGATGCCGTGCTACCTGCTCGTTCCAGGCGGCTTCTCCACACATCTCCTCTCCTCTCCCACTTCCTCTGTTTCGACTAAAAGGCCAGGCGAGGCACAAGGATTCTTTTGTGCTGAAAGGGACAAGCAGTGCTGAGAGAAATCTTAACAACCCTTTCAGAGTTGGATCTGGGAGAAGCCCAGGGTTGGAGCTGGGGTGGGGGGATTGGTTGAAATTGTGAAGAGCCTGATGTCTGGCTCGACCAGTCTTGAGCTAAGAGCTGTGAGACTCTGTGCCTTGAAAATTATGCTTTGGAAAATTAACAGGATCTAGGCTCCCCAAAAAGGGGAGGGCACGCTGGGGGGAGCATGTGCCAGTTAGCATTGCCTACAAGCTAGGGTGTGCTCATTCACTCCCCCCTTGTGGCCAGTATGGAGTCCCGTGATGGAACTCTGTCTACGCCAGAGTCCTGAGATGGAACTCTCTCTACACCACCCTACTTCAAGGCAGCAGTGGCTTGCTTCTTCCAGGACTGAACAAAATGTACTACTTACTAGGAACACGAAAGAGTTAAGCCAGATTTTAGGGCAATATCCAACAAACAGGATGCAGTACACCAATTGTGACAATCCTCTTGATTTATCTGGTCCCTGCTACCAGAACGGCGGTGGGGGGCACGTCTAGTTGACATCATTCCATATCCACATTTCAGAAAGAAATTCAAGTGCCAAAACTAGTTCTACGTGCATTAGTAAAGCTATGTTTACCAGTAAAAAAGAAAGCAAGGAACCCAGGGTGTGTTGGTGGATGGAACAGGCTGTGGTTTCCATAACCTGTAAACCCTTTTTTAATTTTATTTTGATGTTTATTTATTTTTGAGAGAGAGAGAGAGAGCGTGCACGAGCGTGCATGAGTTGGGGAGGGGCAGAGAGAAAGGGAGACACAGAACCCCAAGCAGGCTCCAGGCTCTGAGCTGTCAGCACAGAACCCGACGTGGGGCTCGAACTCACAAACCGCGAGATCATGACCTGAGCCGCATTCGGACGCTTAACCAACTGAGCTACCCAGGCACCCCAGTGAACTCGTTTTTAAAAATGTAATTTTTCTGAAGTTTATTTTGAGAGGGGTGGGGGGAGGGCTCAGAGAGAATCCCAAGCAGGCCCCACGTTCTCAGCACTGAGCCCGACGTGGGGCTTGAACTCATTAACTGTGAGATGATGACCTCAGCCGAAACCAAGAGTCAGGTGCTTAACCCACTGAGCCACCCTGGTGCCTCCATAATGTGTAAACTCCTTAAAGCATGACTGAGTCTTTGCATCTCCAGAGCCTTTTGCTCCATACGTGGTTACCGAAGCAATCTGAATTACAGACTTCTTTTCCTGGCGGGAAAGGATCTTTGAAATCCAGCTTCCTCATTTTGCTGGGGCGCAGGCAGGCGAAGCGACCTTCCAGATCTCAGGCAGTAATTGGTTGAGGCGGAGCTCCTTCCCCAGCTTCTTCTCCTGGTGAGGGGCATTTCTCATCGTATCGTGTTGCTCTTCTAATTAAATCCTGGGCAATGTCTGTGGCATGCTTAATTTCTAATTAGATGACTTTATGGATCAATTTGCATTTAATGTTAAATCTAATGTGGAAATCATTAAAAAGTTAAATCCCTAAGGAGAGGAATAGGTACGAGCTCCATGCCTATTAAAAATAACAAGTATGTGCCCTGCGTTCATACACGAAGCTTTTCATGCAGAATGGGAAAACATTACTAGGGAACGCAGAACATCCAGGTAGTCCCGTGTGCTTGTGAATTGGGGAAATGTGTGATGTTCAGATCAGACTTTACAATGCTTGTAGTAGCTGTTGTAACAGGTATCATTTTCTGCAACTTTACTGGGTGCCTGGCCTGTGGTAAGCCCATTAAGGGGTTGTTTTATTTAATCCTCAGAACAACTCTGTGAGGGAAGCTTGACTATTTCCCTTTACAGACGAGGAAACCGCGGCTTGAGAGATGAAGGTCTTGAGGTCAGCAGATGGTAAAGGCAG
This sequence comes from Panthera leo, assembly GCF_018350215.1. Lineage (NCBI taxonomy): Eukaryota > Metazoa > Chordata > Mammalia > Carnivora > Felidae > Panthera > Panthera leo. The sequence continues at coordinate 69,098,321 of NC_056688.1, forward strand.
GATTTGAATCCAGACCAGCTTGATTTCGGCGTCGGCCGTTGAGTAGCCTGTGAGATGCTCCCGTGGGTGCTCGGTGATTATATCCCACAGAGCTCCCCGGCGGTCTGAAGGTGACATCCGTCGGATTCTGAAGTGTTTGCAGCTGATGGCAATTTGGGACGGTACCATTACTGCTTTAAGGGAGAGAGATGGGCCCCGAGACGACCAGCTGAGGCTCCTTGTCAGTGTCCCCAGGCTTAAAGAGGCAGTGGCTAGCAAGCGCAACCCTCCCCCCACCCCGTGCACAACTTATCTGCCTGGCGCCTCCTCTGGGAAGCAACTTCCATCTTGTGTGTGTGGCTTTCCTTTGGACCGTGGGTCCTTCATTAACTTCACGTAAGTTATTTTAGACTTAAACTTCCTTTATTCCCTCATTTTGTTTGACTACTTTCTGCTCCGTTAGATTGTAAAGAATGTGGTTTTGAGTCCCGTGTCTCTTAATTGCCTGCGTTTAGGGCAAAGCATTTAGTCCTAGCTACCTGTCACTCGTCTACTTGGTGTAGTTGTGAGGTTTCCTTGAGGACCTGCGAGTGTGGAGGTGTTGGGCCTGGGATGTACTCGGCTAAAAGCTATCTATTTCAGGGCGCCTGGGTGGCTCAGTCGATGAAGCGTCTGACTGTTGATTTCGGCTCAAGGTCATGGTCATGATCTTGCACTTTGTGAGTTTGAGCCCCTCATGGGCTCTGTGCTGGGAACCTGCTTGGGATTCTCTCTCTCCCTCTTTCTTTGCCCTTCCCCTGCTTGTGTGATCGCTCTAAACAAACAAACAAACAAACAAACATTAAAAAGCATTAAAAAATAAAAAGCTGCCTGTTCCTTGCTTCTCATTCCCTTCTGTAGGAACAATATCCATTTATGATTGACATGGCTGGATCTGGGAGCACTCACTTTTTTTTTTTTTTTTTTTTTTTGTCTGCCTCTTGCTGGTACCTATTGTGCATTTATTCAACTACTGTTCACATGTGGACAGCACCCCCCACACCCTCTTCTGGTGGCTGGGGACACAGTGCCACTGTGCAAAACACGGGGGATGATCTCTACCCACTCCCACCTCCATGTCTAAATACAGTGGGATGCAGGTACTACCATACTACCTGCTTGTTTATTCATTCACTCATTTTTTTCAACAAGCATTTTGAACACTTACTGTGTTCCCATTACTATGCTAAACACAGGGCATGTGAAATTGGGTAAGATCTGGTAGCTCAGAAATTACTCTGGCAGAAAAAAATGTGTCTGAGAAACACAGGTCCCTCTCTTGGGTTCTAACATTTTAACTCTGAAGTTAAATGCTCATTTGAGTAAATATGGGCTTCTAAATATGTTTTTTTCCTCCCACAGCCCACAGATTTTTTTCATCTTGGGGGGAGATGGACATTTGAGTTTGGGTGTTGGGACTTGGCGGATGTTTGCAGGATTCTTAGACTAGTGGGTCTCAACAATCCCTGTGCCTGAAGAATTGCCTGCGTGGCTGGTGAAATTCACATTCAGGTACTTCAGTCCCAGATACTCTGATTCACTAGGTGGGGTTGGGGCTTTAACCTGCAGCGGGCGTGAGTTGGATACAGGAGGTCAGATTCACACAGTGCTGAAAGAAAGTTTTAGTCTCTTCGTTTTATTAAGGTGGAGACTATTTCCCAGAGAAGGAAAGGACCTTGGAATTAGAGCCCACAGTAGACAGGATGGGCCAGGGTTTTCGAGCAAAATAGTTTGGAGTTGCAGCCGTGTCCGTCGTCCGGTAGCCTCATCCAGCTGGGAATGGGTCGTGTGGCTTCCCTGAGCGTCCCATTCCCGGCCAGTCTGCCTTGCTGGCTGAGGGATGGGATTGGAGGGTCCCAGGCCGGGCCAAGGACAGAGACTCTGTTGTCCCATGCCCAAAACTAGTACAGTGGTTTCCCAGATTCCCGCCTCATCCTCAAGAGTCTCTTGAGTTGAACGGCTGCATCTACACCCCGTGATTTCTCTTTATTTCACAAAATAAAATGCTGTAACCACAATAAAGGCAATGAAGCAAAAGAAAAAAGTTCACCCACAAACTCACCATCCTAACACAACTGTTTTCATTTTTCTTTTAGCCCTTGTCTGAGTGCAGGCATATTTCTGTATAGCTGTAATCATATGTAGGCCCAATTTTGTATTCTGCTCTTTGCAGTAAACCTTAAGCAAATGTTTTCCAAATGGTTACAGAGTCTTCGAGATGGTTTTTAATGGTCTTACAATCTATCATCTCATGGGCTGAATTTCTTTAACTATACATCTATTATTGGGCATTTAGATTTCTTCCCCCCGCCCCCTACGGTTTTGCACTATTATAAATAATACTTGGAGATATGGCTTCATCCTTATTGTAGATTATTTCCTTAGGGTGAATTCCCAAGAGCAGGATTTCTGGGCTAAAGGGCGCAAACACTGTTTGGTCTCTCGATGCATAGTGCTAAACTGCTTTCCAGGAGGGTTGTGCCAGTTCGTGGTGCCTTCAGCAGAACAAGAAGGTACCAGGTCTTTAACAACTTGGCTTGCATTAGATACTGTCGTTTTTACAAAGGTTTGGCTCAGTGGTGCCTCATTGCTCCACTGGTATTTCTGCGATTATGGTCCCGTTTTGGTATGGCTTTATTACTATTTTTTAAGATTTTATTCACCTTCTTTGTTTTGTGTCATAGGCAGGATCTAGCCATTTGAGGTCAGATTTTTCTGCTCAGGATTTTTCAGATTCTTGCATTTTTGCAGTTAAAAAAACCCAAACGAACACAAACCCAACCCAGAGCCTATCTGTATAATAAATACTCTGGACATCTTTTACGGTCGGATTAGCTGTTCGTGATCTAACTTCCTTGCAGGTTGCCGGTTAATGGGGTGAGGGGCCCCCATTTCCTGTCCCCCTCCTCGCCTGTAAGCACTGCTTTTGTCTCTTTGGAGATGTAACATGAAAGGATCAGCTTTTCAGCCATGCCCCCTTCAGCATATAAAATGAAGGTTGCCTAAATTACGTAGCACCGAGCCAGCATAAAGAAAATCACAGCGTTGTAACAAATTGCCTTTAACTGCTCTGCAAAAGTAAGCGTCTCAGGATGGAAGAAAGGTGTGTTTGAGGGTGTAATCTTAGCTTGTGGTGAAGGGTAGTCCAACTTGTTTTTCAAGTTGGTCTTGAATAACTTTGTTCTTTCTGGAATGCTCACCATCCTCAGCATGACAGAGTTTGCCTGATGACAAACCCCTTCACTCTGCCTACATACCACCCCAAGGAACTGGCCTGTTTATTTGCCTGGGGTAAATGACCGAACTGGCCTCTTTTGCAAGAGCACCTGGGATTTGATGGGCCAGTCTTGTCCCCCCAGGCACCCTCTGTTAAGGTGGCCCCTGGAGTCCCCCCCACCCCCCAACCCCGCCAGGATCCTGGTAGGATGCTTACTGTCTTGGGCTGGAGACGGCTTGATTTCAGCTTAATTTGTTAACGAAGCAAGACGGACAGCATTTTCCCTTCCCGCACACCTCTTGGGCTGTTTGAGATGAGGCACAATTAATTTATTTGTACTGTCTGTGGAGGCGTATGCCAGCTAATGCAGTGCAAGAGCTTTTATCTTTCTGTTTGTAATGAAGAGGGGCAGGCTGCTGGCAAATTGACAAGGATTACTGATGACTCATTCTCGGACTGCAGAGTGCTTTCTTCTGAAATCATAAAATGCGTACACAACACACGTGTGTGCACACATAACATGCGAGCCTAGTTCCTGTTTGACATAGGCAGAACCGGTTCGGGGAAAGTTCAGGTGCCGCTGAAAACACTGCAGGAGAGAGAGAGAAGAGGTGGACGGAGCCATGCCCCCAGCTCCCTGGCTAGGCCCAACTGAGGGCAGGACCCCTTGGTCAGTGGGGGCCCTGCCCTTTGAGACAGAAAGTCCCTGCTTCGTGCTCCAGCAGGCAGCCTTGTCCCTCTTCCACCTGCTGGTGGGGCCAGCCAGTGGACTGACCTGGGGAAGCCTGCCCTCCTGGGCTGCTTCCTACCTGAGGTCCCCAGGCAGCACTGTGGGGACTTGGCTTTGTGAGGCCACAGACTCTGGGGCTGTTTGAGGCTAGCCTGCAAGTGCACTGGGTTCTCTCTGGCCTTTGCCTGAGTCCCTAGGCCTGGGCCCTGGCTGCGGCTGTGTCAGTTGTGGGTTGCTCTGTCACTTGACCCTGACATGCTTCAGAAGAAAATAGCGTATGTAGTGGCTGACATTTGTTCGGCCCTGTACGGTACATAAGACGTTCTGCTGTTACAGCAACCCTGAGTTGGTTATATTTTTATCCCCATTTGATGGATGTGGAAATCGAGGTACATACAGGGTAAATGACACAACGATCAGGCAGTTGGCTGGTAGAAAGGTAGCAGCGATGAAAACCAAACCTTGAGAGTCTAAAACCCGACCTTGTGATCTTTTCACAACATTGATTCATTAAGGACAACGTTGAAAATATTCTCTATAAGAAATATATAACTTATTGGCCGGGGAAGGTATTCAAGAGTTCTCTGAGAGACTGTATTCATGTCTCTGCTTCTGTGGGAAAGAAAGCAGGAGGCTCACAGGATACTTTCACAAGACCTGAGAGCAATTTGGTTGTCGCATTCCGAGCAAGAAACTCTAAAGCGTATTCTAAGGAGTGTTCCTTCCTGTGTCAGACGGTTGGTCAGACTGGTTGTGCGGCGAGGGCTGGATGAAATGGCGAAGGCAGTTGACTTGCAGAGCCACGAGGAGCTTTTACAGATGAGGAAACTAGGGCCTGGAGAGAGAGAGAGAGAGATTTTTGTTGGGAGGGATTCCATTCGTTTATCCAGCCATCCAGCCGTGCATCTGGCAAATGTTTATTGAGCCTGTGCTGGGCTGAGAGATAAGGCATAGGCTCTGAATGAGGCAGACACAGTCCTGTCGTCAAGGAACCTAGAATGGTGGAGAAGATGGCCCCGCGGGCACCCGCAGTCTGGCTGCTGGGGCTGTGTTGGGTGAAGCCGGGGTGCCCTGGGCACAGGGGAGGCGCACATAACTGTTGGGCCTGTAGTCAGGGAAGACTTCCTTGAGGGATGGTACTTCCGGTGAGACCTGAAGGGTAGAGCTGAAAGTCCTTATATACGGAAAGCTGTCGACCGAACACGGGCCTCTCCATCCTCAGATCCAGCAGCAGAGTCTGTGCTGGAAGGAAGACGCCAGGTGCTTGGAGACCGCAGGTGGCAGGCTCCGGGAGACTCAGGCGTGTGTAGGAAATGCACAGTCTAGGCCCGTGCTGCACTCGGAAGGTGGCCTCCGAATCAAGATGGCCCGGAGGTACACAGTGACCCCTGGCCTCCGAGGACTTAGCATGGAAAGAGAATGCAAAACCTCCGTGGTTTTTTAAAATACCGATTACGGGCTGAAATACTGTTTCGATGTGTCGAAAAGAAGTTATTGAAATTAATGTTACCTCTTTCTTTCTGCTTTTTTTTTTTTTTTAAGTTTACGTATTTTGAGAGAGAGAGAGAGAGAGAGAGCCAGCACGTGCACAAGGGTCAGAGAGAGAGGGAGAGAGGAGAGAAGACCAAGCAGGCCCTGTGCTGTGGGTGCAGAGCCTGACTTGGCCGTGAGGTCATGATCTGAGCCAAAATTAAGAGTCAGACGTTCAACCGACAGAGCCACCGGGAGCCCCCTCTTTTTACCTTTCTTAATGAGGCGACTAGAAAACGTGCCATGACCCACACGGCTCGCCTCGCATCTCCGTTGGACAGAGATGCTCGGTGCAAAGAGAGACCCGGGAGGGGAAGGGGTTGGTGACAAGAACATAGGATCTCGGGGCAAGAGGTGAGGTTCGGGACCCCAGGGCATTGTCTGGGGGCAGTCCTTACTGTCTCTGTGCCTCACTGCAGCTTCTGTCTCACGTGGCCCTGACAGCTGAAGAGGATGAAGTCAGAATGCTCGTGAGAAGCACATGCCAATGTGGGCCGCGGTTCTCCTGCAAGTGAACAGTCCAGGACGAAGAGGCCACAAACCATGCAGTGCACTGATACTTTAAAAAACAGCTGAGAAATCCGGCCACTTGCAGAATAAGAGGCTGGTGTGTGGACAGGGCGTGCAGTACGCAATGAGCTCCAGACTGGGGGTGGATCTGTGTGAGACGTTGTGGATAAGAAAATTCCATTTCTGTTGCACTTGGCTTGCTCTGCCCCAGGAATTCCCTCACCCCTCACCCGGGAGATTTCATCCCGGCTTGTACGAGTCCTTGTTTCTTGCTTGATCTCAAAAGGCCGTTAAGGGCTTTCCCATTTCTTTCTTTCTTTTTTATCTTCGGCTTTCCCTTGCTGTCCAAAGGTAAAGTAATTCTGTGATTATTTTTGAAAGTTCATTTATTTATTTTGAGAGAGAGAGAGCAAGTGAGCATGAGCATGGGAAGAGCAGAGAGAGGGAGAGAGAGAGAATCTCAAGCAGGCTCAGCGCTGTCCGTGCAAAGCCCAACCTGGGCTTCGAACTCACAAACTGTCAGATCATGACCTGAGCTGAAACCAAGAGTCAGATGTTCACCTGACTGAGCGTGAAGCAAAGAGCATTTCTTCCTTGCTTTTCAAAAGTTCACATTTTGCCAGTTTGCTTTTACGAAGGACCTACATCAGTATGTGTTTTCTCCAACCGAAAGAACCCTGACAAATATTTTCACTTGTACAGGAAAAACTGTTACTGTACTAACATAGGTCTTTCATAAGAATGAGGTAGCATAACTTGAACTTATGGAAGGTAGAGGATACCCATGTTGTAATCTTAAAACCAGGCACTCATTGGGTTGCCTGGGTGGCACAGTCGGTTAAGCGTTCGACTTCGGCTCAGGCCACGGTCTCATGGCTCGTGGGTTCCAGCCCTGCATCGGGCTCTGTGCTGACAGCTCAGAGCCTCTGTAGTCTGCTTTGGATTCTGTGTCTCCCTCTCTCTCTGCCCCTTCCTCAGTCTCTCTGTCTCTCTCAGAAATAGACATTAAAAAAAAAAAATGAAAACAAAACAACAGCAGCCCAGCACTCATTAAGTGCTTGTTGAAGGAGTTGACATTCTACCAGTATTGCCTGAAACCTGGATGTGTTGGGTATCTGCTGGGCTCCAGAGATGCTGTGCCAAGCAGAGGACAGCCCAGCCCCCGCCCTCAAAATTCTCACCGTTGGGAAGGAGACAGTTACCTGACTGAGGGAGAGGACTGTGGGAGGCACGGTAAGCATTCCCAAAGTGCTAAATCCTGTGACTCAAAGGGCGACTTCATGAGAGATAACAGAGGTATGAGCTCAGAGGCAGTTGAGAGAGACAGCACACCTTCTTCGAAATGAAATCAAGGAGCTCAGTTTGCCTGGGATACTACCAGCCCCTGCAGTTTCCAGCACTGTGACCATGTTCCAGACTGATGTCACACCTGTATGTGTATTGATTACACTTTTCATTGTCAGTTTACAGATGCCCAAAGGTGGTGCAGAGCGTGTGGAGCAGACAGCTGTCCTCCATCGGGAGTGGCCCAGGCTAATTGGGAGGCTCTCCGGGGACCAGAGGGGCAGAGGCGGTGTGGCAGGCCCAAGCAGGGGATATTTGATGGGCACGAAGTAGCTGTGACCTGGCATAGAGGTGGCTGGCAGGCAGACGGTCGCTTCAGCGGGAGATGGCATCTGATACTCATCCCTTTGGGCTGGTTTTGTAATAGCGGCACGTAAATAAGCTGCCTCCGGTGTGTTCCCAGAGTATTCTCTGTCTGCAAAATGTCTTTAAGGAGATGTTTGACTTGCAGGCATGTGGCTGATAAAATAAATACATTTTAGAAATGTAAACCACTCTGTGAGTCTCCTCTCTCCTCTGGGAAAAATAAGGCCCTTCTTTAACCTCTTTTCTTCCCTAAGTGTAGAATTCCTGCCATGCTTTATAAGCAGAAATATTTTCGGAATGTAGCACCTGCGGAAATAAAAAGGGGCTCTGCCCACACCATTGGGCCATGGCTATTGTGTGGGTGGTTTCTCGATGGTTTGTGAAGAGATACCAGCCCTGACACTGGCAAAGCATTTGAGGAGCTGGGCCGGGGTTGGGGGAGCTGGAATTCGGAGGAGGGACGTAAGTTGTTTTTTGCTGAATTATTGTGGGCAGGCAGCTATCCTGGGAGATTCTCTCTGATACTGGAGGAGTCTTACCGTTTATTACACCTGGTTAGAACAGGCACGTGGCGCCTCGGCATGTGCCTGGCACGATGTAGGCACTTAATACATGGTTGTTGGACGAGTGAATGAAGGAACGAGGCCCCTTTCTGGGCCTTGGAGATCTTGTAGGGTGAGAGTGCCCCACGGCTTCCCTCTGCTTCTTGGAGGTTGAATGTACCGTTACTTTGCTAGCATGTGCAGTCGCCGCAAATTCTGATTGAGCGGTTCTGGGACATGGCCCTGAGAATCTGCATTTCTAGCACGTTCTGAGATGATGCCTGTGGTGCCGGTCCAGCAGCTACACCGTAAGTAGCAGAGTTCGGTTAGGGTTCAGTCAGATCATCAGGAAGTCTTTCATGAGTGCCCAGCAGCCCTTAGGGATCATGGATGAAGGCAGGGGCCTTGGTCCTAGTCCTAAAAAACGGGTAGCCATAGTGAAAAAGCCTGTAGTCCTAGTGAAAAATGAAGACTCATCCCAGAAGCTGGAGAAGAAGCATTGCAACATTATACTTCGCGGTTGACAAGTGGTCGGGGGAAGCTGAAGGACCAGAGGGCCTTGTCATGCAGGTGGCACTGGAGCCACAGCGTGGTAGAGTCAGGACCTTGGCGGTACGGTTGTGTCTGCTTCCACGGGAGGGGACACCTGTAGCTTGCCCCATCACCTGGCCATCCACCTTCAGCTTTAAATGCTCTCCTGATGGGAACATAACATCTCCTGCTTGTATAGCACTTTACAAAGCAACCCCACAGGCTTTTTCTTGAAAGGTGAGCAGAACCTTCTGAGATTGTATACATTTTACTGCCACTTGGCAGATGGGGAAACTGAGGCTTCTAGAGATTAAGTGACTTGTTCAAGGCCAGATTCTTCTTTCCAGTGGTACCCCTGGGATCCGGACCTTTTGATTCCCAGTTGAATGTCCTTTTAACCATACTCCATTTGGCCGTGATTTGGTGAGAGAGCAGAGAGGTAGACCCTAAAAGCTTGTTTGAGGATTTGAGATTGTAGGGGCCTGGAGCATGGATGCCTGAAGCGTCCATCAAGGAATTGGAGTATGTAGATGAGAGGCAACATTGAGGGTCATTTAGGCGGAGGTAACCTTCCACTCATGGAGGCTTCTCCTACAGTGCGTTCCCAAAGAGCCTTAATGCTTCCTAGAGGCACGTTTCTTTTGATGGGGAGCTCACTACAACAAAGGAAGGGCCATTTATTTAGCTCAGATGGGGTCTCCTCCGTCCTTAGCCATTAATCCTAACCCCCTCTTGCGCTGGAGCCATACATGAACATCTGATTGCTCTTTTCGTAGGGTAGCCCGTTTAGATTTTTTCTTTGTCCATATCAGATTTTCAATATATGTTTACTATGAAATAATAAAAAAGATAAAGTTTTAAACTATCAAGAATTTCACCACTCGTAGTGTTGTTAGCTTCACACTACATAGTCTCCCAGACAGGTTTTAGTGCAATTTTTGATGTGTCTATATGTTGTTTCTACAAAATGAATTATATATAGTCTGTGTGCATAATATTTTGTAATTTTGTCTTGTAAATAGAATTTGATCGCTGTCTTCCATGTCAATAAATATTTGATATTGTACTTGGTATCATTTCATAATGAGATGTGTGATTTTTTTTCCCCTCTTGTCAGATATTTTGTCTGTGCTCCCTTGTTTTTTGGCAATTTATAAACCATGCTATAATAAACATTCTTCTAGAGAGGGCGCCTGGGTGGCTCAGTCGGTTGAGTGTCCGACTTTGGCTCAAGTCATGATCTCATGGTTTGTGAGTTCAGGCCCTGCGTCAGGCTCTGTGATGACAGCTCGGAGCCTGGATCCTGCTTCGGATTCTGTATCTCCTTCTCTCTCTGCCCCTCCCCCACTTGTGCTCTGTCTTTCTCTGCCTCTCAAAAATAAAATAAATGTAAAAAAAAAATTCTTCTAGGTTAATCTCACTGCTTTTATAGTTTACGTATAAACTGTGTCATTTGAAGATGACTCTCATGGCCCCCCAAAGTTGTTCATTCTCTGGCCTCATCTTCTTTGTTCCACTTAGGATATGGAGCCAAGCACTCTTGACTGCTCCTGCTCACCGAAGTGTGCTCACTTTTGGCCACTCATCCCTCCCTGTCTGTGGGATCCAGATTTGCAGTCTCACTTTTCTTACTCTGAATGCAGCATTTCTAATCAGGACAGCCTGATGCTGCATTAGCTTTTATGGCAGCCTCATCACAAAGTCATTGAGCTTGCGGGCAACCCAATCCCTTAAGACTTTCTCATGTGATCTTCTCTACCCTATACTTGTGAGTTGATTTTTTTTTTTTTTTTTTTTTGGTAGTGGTGGGGGGGGAACCTAAGTGCATGTCTTGACATTTATCCTTATTAAATTTCCACTTCGTTAAAGTCAGCCGGTCATTATATCCTTTGAGATCGTATCAGGAGCAGACTGTCATTCTTCATAGTCACCGTCCCTTCCAACTCCCAGCCACTGGCAAATTCCAGGGTCAAATGATTCAGCAAATCCCTGCGATCCTTTACATCTCTGTCTTCCTCACTAGATGGTGAGTTCTTTGGGGGCTGAGACCATATCCTGTTACTTCTCTTAAAACAAAACAAAAAACCACACAGTTTCTACTTCCATGTTATTATAGGTGACCTAGTAGATACCCAGCAAATGTTGCCATGTGAATGATTGTTTTGCTTGAACTCCGAGGATGAAGGCACAGTTGTGGCCGTGGGATCACAGCGATGAGTATAGAGAAGTCCAGGCTGGGTCTCCGGGTGAGGTTGAAGGGACAAAACCTGAGTAACAGGTGCAGTCAAGATACGTTCAGGTGCTGCAGAGGCCGCCCAGGGTAGAGTATTTGGGCTTGAGCTAATTGTTATGATGGATCCCCACGTCTTCCAGAAAGGCTGGCAGTGCAGGGACTCCTCTGGGCACATTAGGCGTGAGTGCTTGAAGCGTGAAAACTTGAGTTGGGACCCAGGGGATGGCAGGGAAGATGGTGGTTGGTGGGAGAGCTGAGGACAGGAAACCACCTGCCCCGCTTTTGAGGACTGTGCTGAATAGTGATTGTATAGAGGGTTCTTACCTGACTCTGTCCTGTGAGTTGTAGAACCAATGGTGCCCTCTCTTTTTCTTGTCATAGTCTCAGAGTTTGAGGCTTGTAGAGTGAAGACCTACTCATGATTGATTACGCTTAGATCAGAAGCCGAACTGAAACCAGACCCCAGGAGCTCAGATCCTTCTCCTGCAGCCAGTACTCTTGAAGCCAGATCTGCGGTGTGAGGCAGCATGATGGTTCCTGCATTTACCCACCTCAGGGGCCTGCCTTGAGCCCACCAGTGCTTCAGAGTTTCAGACGCCTCATTTGTGAGAGGGGAGTAATAACTCTCCACTTGCCTTTTTGGGTTGTCGTAAAACACACAGGATGGTGTTATGAGAAGTAAGCGCTGAGCACTGGGCTTTGGACACAGCTGCTTCTAGGTAAAGGCCCGTTGAATTGGAGGACATTGAACTTTGCTGCATCTCTTAACCTCAAGAGAGTCAAGGGTCAGAATCCTGAGTGTTCCAGGTGCCCCGGTGTGGCTGTGATCTTTTCCAGGCATGAAAGCAGCTCTGGGACCCCTGCTTCCCACCTCCCAAGAGATTTGGGATCCTGGTTAGGGCAAAGGTCCTTGTTTACTAAAAGGGAAGCTTTCCTCCAGGAAGAGAGAGAGAGAGAGAGAGAGGTTCGTTAGGGGCTGGGTCCAGTCACAGGAATTTCGAGACCCCGCAGCACTGCCCAGTGGTTGTCTTGGAAATTTTAAGGGCTTCTTCACTGGCTGAAACCCTAGTTATTTGTGCAGGCTGAGCTTGCGCGTGTTTGAGGTAGACACCCAATTTCCCTGTCCTGCTTTCCCTCGGCACACGAGCGGTGTCTGTCACACTTCCCTCAACCCCAAGAAGCCTACTTTATATTCATCTGTAGATGCTTACCTACGTAAAGAGCACACGCGTCTGTGTGCGTGCACATATATGCATAGGCAAACGTGCATTCACAACTGGGTATACAGAAATACACAAACACACACCTGCATTCTTTTAAAAAAGAAAAAGATCTAAGATTGTGTTTAAGCTTGGTTTAGGCTTTCTTTTAGGTTCGCATCAAGTGTTAATGCGCTGCAGGCACTTTAATTTAGGAAAGGAAATTCAGAGGAGGAGATGGGGAGAAAATAACTCCCGCTAATTGTCAGGAATCCGAGGAGGTCCGGCGGAGTCTGGCCAGCAGAAGCCGAAGCGTTTCAGGTTCTAGCTTGCCAGTCCTTTCCCCCTTTTCCACTTCAGAAGTACCTAGGGTTTCCATTCCAAAGGATGGCCATCTCCTCCCTTCCTTCTAGTTAGCCAGAGGACTCGCTTTCCCTCTCCATTCCACCTCTCACCCCCTTACTTTCTGGCTCATTCCCACTGAGTCTTGTCTGAGCTAGTATTGGGGAAAGGGGTTTCTGCAGGAAGGATTACAAACGGGAGGGGAAGAAGAAGTAGGGAAAAAAGATCTCGTCCTGCAGTGGTTCTGGCCTTCCTGGTCCTTGTCCCAGACAGGGGTAGCAGTGGGTGGAGAGGGGGTTAACATGTCTGCCATTCCAGACGTTTCCATGTATGTTAGCTCCTCTCTGCAGAAGGAGAGAACACATGAGGAGGCCGAAGTGTGGTGACATTGAACGCATGGTCTGGTGCACAGCTGCAGAGTCGTGGGGTGTGTATTCAAAGCCAGGCCTCCACGCGAGAGCCAGGCTCCCTGCCACACTCCAGGTCTCTTGACAAGCCTCTGCCCGCCCGCCCTGCCTCCCAATCTCCTTTTTATCTTTTGAGCACCTACTGTGTGCCACACACTCTTCTAGATTCTGGGGTTATGGCTGACGTTGCTGCCTCTCACGGGACCGTGAGGTCTTTGAGGGGGGGCATGGTGGTTCCCACCTTCATCTCGGGGACGGAGCCTGGCCTGAAGTTGCCCCGTGCGTGTTGAAGGCTAATTGAATGAATGCCTGCATGTGTTTTATGACACCCGACTAAATTATGAGCAGGCTGGCCAGGTAGCTACCAGTTGTGGGTCTCAGCCAGCTGACAGAAGCAGGCCATGCTTTATCTAGACATCTAGAGAGGTCATTGAGGCCGACCCTCAGGCGCTTTGTCAGTGTGCGTGAATTGTGAACAGGGATCTCCTTTAAAATGTTAATATGATTGTGATATTTGTTTACTTTGGCAAATAGTTTGCCTCTCCGATTTCTCTCTATGAATCACCACACAGTGCCCTGCAATTCCAAATACATTCTTTTTCTTCCTCTCATTTGCTATTTTCCACGCATCCTTTTTTCTTCCTCTTTCATTTTTCTTCTCTCATTTACTATTTCTGATCAAAACCAGTACACGTGAACATATTAAGACCAAAGAGCTTATTTTTTTTCTAGCCTTCCCCCCGCCCCCCACATTGCCCCACCTAGAACAAACTATTCAGGAAAGACAGGTTTGCATGGTAGCAATGTATCTTAAAATGAAAGTGAATTCAACTTAAGGAATATAAAACTCAGAAATATTTTATTTAGGATTTTAGAGATCTTATTGACTTCAACTAGTCACTGTTATAAAGTGAGAAGTGAGGATCTCTCTTCCTTTGAACATACAGTTTATCAATGATTATTCTTAAATCTAAAAAAATATCTGTGTCTGAATATTCACTGTATTCTGTTTCACATGAAGGTATAATCTTCAAAGTTTATTGGATGATGCTTGAACATACCGATTTAATATAGAATTTTTGTCAAATTTAATGGTCATGGAATGTGATGGGTTCCAGCTGGAACCTTGATTTTTGATAACATTTGCAAAGAAATACCGTAAGTAAAGCAGGAAAAGAAAAAAGCAGGGAACATTTCTTTGAGATAGCCAAATACAGCTTGCGTCTCTTAAATGAGTTGCTATGAATGAAAATGTTTTTTTCCTTCTAAAATTTATTTATGATTTTATTGTAAGGTCTACTTTTGAAAAGTACCTTTAAAACTTATAATCACCACCTTTTATTATTTTGTTAAGAAATAGTCTGCATCTTCAGAAAAAAAACACTGCTAGAACATATTTAATATGGCCTATATATATGTAAAATATAATATAGTTAGTAACATTTATGGCACTCTAAAGAGATTCACGTTGTGGAGAATGCAGCCATGCATGGGCCAGAAGTCTCTCTGTTCTGGTGGACAGCTGAATGGACTAGAAAGAATATTACACATGAGACCTATCTAATAAAACTCCTGTTTCTGCTCCCTTGCTTACAGATGAGGAAACGGAGGCGCTCAAGGTTTAATTGATAATTAAGTTAATAATTGTTGCGTCCTATCTAACCCAGCACTGGCTCAGCAACTCAGAGTCAGGCTGTGTGTTGACACATTGCTGTCTCCATAATTCCCTGAACATCTATAATACGGACGGTTTGACTAAGTGGAAGACTAAATAAATATAAAATAAATAAGTAAATAAAAGAGGGCAGTCATTATCTCCTTTTAAATAGGCCCTCTGAGTCTCCGCTCCTTTGTCCCAGTGCCTCAAATATCCTTTACCTATAGTATTTCTTTGTAAGTGGGCAAGAATCAAAACCCGAGGCTCACGCAGGGATTTTGCTTCCTGGTTGAGGGTTTCCGCACAAGCCGCCAGCAGCTGCGTGTCTAACATTTACGTCTGCTTCCCTTGTCATTTCAGCACGACCTGTTTGGAGCTGTGAGTAGCCCCAGTGTGTGAATGTTCCAGGTTGGGCTTCCCTAAAGCTGAACTCAAGGCATGGAATCCAGACATGTTTGTGCCCTTCAGTTGGGGTTCTGTGTCCTCTGGCAGTTGGCCGACTTGCGGGGCTCCAGCCCGGAGGAGCCTGGTTTATGCTTGCTTCCCTCTTAAGAGTTTGCTCAGTGACTGGGGGGAGGGGGGGCAGATAAAAAAAAAAAAAGGAAACCTACTTTGCTCAGTAGCAGATTCAAAAATTTGTCCTCCTATGTGATACATAAACTGAGAGTAGACTTGGAGGTGTGACGAGCAGAATGGCATTAGGGGCGATTAAGTAATTATAGCAGAAACACATACAAGAAAAAAATACTGTGCTTGTATCAGCTGCCTTAAAGAATGGAAAGTGCACTATGCAAAGAACAAGCAATTACCGCCCCTGCCTTCTGAGCTGACCTCTCCAGATCAATAAAGATTTAGCAGCCTTAAAGAATGTTTTCTGATTTTAGCCCAAAGAATAGGTGCCTGACAAATTAATCAAACTGCAATTTAAACTTGACCTCAAGAGAATTCAAAGAGGCGCCCTACGCCCTTGTACAGCACCTGGCACCCGAGTGCCAGCCCAGGGTATTGGAAGACAGGCATGGAGCTTTAAGTCTGTGGGGGCTGGAGATGCTGAAAATCACCTGTTCACAGATAAATCCCCCATAGCTGATAGAGGTGGCAGTGGACTCTGGGAATCTCTGCAGGTGGATGGACCCTTGTCCTTTCAGGTTCAGGTGGGAAAATCTTGAGTTTCTGACGAGCATTGGCTTGCGTTCTTGAACCACCACCTTTCAAGACAACCGTGTTCTTGGGCTTTGAAAATCGGAGCAAGTATTCTAGGCCCTTTTTTTTCCAGCAGTTAATGAATTGACTTGGTAATTATGAAAGGTGATATGTGTTGAACCAGGTCCTGAGGACACACCCAAATAAGATAAGGGTGCCGCCTTCAGGGAGCTTGACACCAGGGGGGCAGACCGGTTGACAGGCACTCAGAGAGGTGCTCTGGTACAAGGGCATGAGGCTGTGGGAGCATGTGACCAGGCTCCCCAGACTGGACTTGGGGATCCAGGAAGGCTCCTGGAAGGAGTGCTCTCGCTGCTGAAAGGGGAAGAGTCTTGGAAAGATACATGTGGCATCTGTGTGATGTGTGAGGCCTCTGTGGGCGGTGAGGGCTCTGTCACGGATTCCACTGCCGGTACTCTTGCACTTGGTCTGATTTCTTCGCTTAGAGGTCCCGTTTTACCTTCCTACCCACCTATCTATCTACGTACCAACCTGTTTATCCATAATTTTAATTGTGGTCAAATGCATATAACCTAAATGCACTGCCTTAACCATTTTTAAGTGTACAGGTCAGTGGCGTTAAGCACCGTTGGTTTGCCCCCCGTCCTTGTGATCCATCTCCGTAACTTTTCATGGAAGACTGAAACTCTGTGCCTGTTCATGCTGCGTGCGAGTGCCGCGGGGAAGGTTTTGCCGAAGAGGGGCCAGTTTGGTCTCTGGAGTATGCGCGTCTTAGCTTACAGGGGGCTAAGGGGAGGACATTTTGGAAAAGAGGTGCCTGCACAGCAGCGGGCGAGAGACTCGTCTCTACGTTCAGGCCGTCTAGTTTGGTGGTTGCCAGTTTAGAGCCGTCTGTGCTCAGATCTTGGCCTTGCACCTCTTCTGAGCGAGGCCAGGCAGTTGATCTCTTTCTGGATCTTGGTTTCCTCATTTCTAAATGGGAATGGTGCTGGCACTTTTCTCATAGGATTGTTAAGAGGATTGAATGAATTGACCTATAAAGTGCTTCCGTAGGGCCAGGTCCAGAACGTACATGGTGTAAGCGTCCACTACTGCTGTAGAGTCCTCGGGTCTACCAAAAACAGGCTCCGATCTGTGTGCGTCTGGACTCGAAGCTTGTGACTAGTCCTAGAAAGTGGGAGAATGGCTCCTGGGGGTTCCTGAAGATAGAGAGGATTCAGGTTGACACACACGTCTGACTTCCAAGCTTTTCTTTTTTCATTCAAGTGCTCAAATGTCTCAACTTGTAGCTGATTATTTAAATTTTCTTCAAAAATTGGAGTCATTTTTGGGGCACTTGAGTGGCTCAGTCGGTTAAGCGTCTGACTTAAGCTCAGGTCATGATCTCACGGTTTGTGGGTTCGAGCCCCATGTCGGGCTCTGTGCTGACAGCTCAGAGCCTGGAGCCTGCTTTGGATTCTGTGTCTCCCTCTCTCTCTGCCCCTCCCCTGCTCATGCTGTGTCTCTCCTTCAAAAATAAATAAACGTTAAAAAAAATAAAAAAAAGGTAGAGTCATTTTTTAAAACAATAGAACATAAAACAAGTGTAAGACAAAAACCTGTAATGTCACCCTCCTAATAGTAACTATTTTTTAAAATTTCGGTTACTTTATTTTGTAGGTACAAGCATAAAATCAAAGTTTTAATTGTGTATATACCATACACAATTTCGTGAGTACATAAATATTATATAACACATGTAAGTCTATTTTATAATATATACAAATGCATATACATATAATTTCATACGCACTTCTACACATACAAGTGTGTATTTTCTAATACATATATACACAACGTTGTATTTTGCTTTTGAAAATCAATACTCTGAGAAGCTTTCCTCAATGTTTCAGCCTGTTCTTTTTCATTTTTCTTACAAATGGAGACAGTTTTCCTTTGCACTATGTACTGTGGTTTTCTTAGTCATCCCCCCGTTCATAGTATCATGGGTGATTCTGTAATGTGTATCATTGTGATCCTAATGTTTTTCTTCCATGGAATTCTCTTTTTGATAAATTTCTAGGGCGAGGATTACTAAGTGAAAGGATCCAAGCCTTTGAGGCTCTTGGTCAGTGTAGCCATTTGGGTCTTCACATCCCCAACACCATGGTGCATCCCCGGTGTCATATTCACTGCAGATGTTATTACTGTCTCTACAAGTTTGCTGGTTAGGAGCTTTACAGTAACACCTTCAGCTTGCTCGAATTTGTCATCCTTTCCCTCTCCTAGTGAAGGGGGAGAGTCACATACTTCTGAGCGACTTGTCCATTCATCTCCTTTTCTGGTTGTGTTCTTGATATTTTCTAAAACAAATTTGAATAGTTTACTTACCATAAATATTAGCTTTGTGTTGGAAAAGAATTCAGGTGCAGGAAATTTAAAAAGAGAAGGACAAAGACTCGGAGTGCCTGGGTGGCTCAGTTGGTTAAGCGTCCGACTTTGGCTCAGGTCATGATCTCGCGGTCTGTGAGTTCGAGCACTGCCTCGGGCTCTGTGCTGACAGCTCAGAGCCTGGAGCCTGCCTGGGATTCTGTGTGTGTCTCTCTCTCTGCCCCTCCCCCACTCTTGCTCGCTCTCTCTCTCTCTCTCTCTCTCTCACACACACACACACACACACACACGCAAAGACTCTTTCATTGCCCTGCAGTAGTCAGGCATGCACCCTTGCCATTGTGTTCCGGGGACGGAGAAGGAACCTCTGCTCGCCATGTGCCAGCTCTGCTGGGATGACATGGGTAGAGTCTGGACTCTCCAACGGCCTTGCTTTTCCGTTGCCTTTTGTTGTGAGCAGAAAAACAGAGCGGCTGTCCATTCTCTCGGCCCTAACGGTATGCTCACTGCATTCACAGGGTCTCCCGCACCTCCTGTCCCATCAGCACCCAGTACAGAGCCAGTGGCTAGGAGGCAATCTGTTTTCATCTGTCATGGGTCAGAGGTTAGAATGTGCCTTCCCTGACATCCTTCTCCCTGCTCCAGTTACCAGTACGGCATCCCTGTTAAGAGATCCCTCAGCTATTCCTTGATTACCTCCAGTGATGGGAGATTGACTGGCACAAAAAAAAAAAACCAAAAAACAAAAAAACAGACTTTGGGCTCAAGGTGAGGTGGATCTGGGTTTGAATGTCTCTGTTTGATAGGTGGACAAATGACTTAAAGTTTCTAAACTTCATTTTCTTCATTATCTGGAGAACGGATGTAGTAACGGGTGTAGCTCTACTTAGAGCTGTGATGAGGAGTAGGAGAAATAATAAAAATAACGTCCTGACCCCTGTGCCTCACAGACAGTAGTGTTGAATAATCGTTAGCTGTGGCTATGATTTCCATTTACTACTCCAAGGTATTTCCTTAAGCTTTTGCCATTGTATTTGATATTGTGAGTTAAAAGTGCCTCCCATAGTGACATGAAATTTGGAGTACATTCTTCCTTAGTGGAGATGTTGGTGGGCATTGGCTTTGAGCTGATTCCCGCTCCGGCCACCATCCCAGCTGCTGGGCTGGGCGGGCCTGTAATGCATCCAGGCTGCCTCTCGTTTGGTTTTCAAAGTCCGATTTACAGGCTTCTGGTTTGTCCTTCTCTTTCCTGGCTGTTGCCCCTGCCCTGGCATCCGCAATAGAGGACAGACAGAAACATTTAGAGGAAGCGAAATTCTGTTCCACTTACTCGTTATCTGTTCCCTCACACAGAAAATACTGTAGGTTAGCAAAGAGCGATGAGGTAGAGATCATGCTTCCAACTGCATAGCAATGTGCCCAGCTCCAAAATACTGCATTTACTGGGGTGATAGGTAAGCCAGTACCAGGGTGGTTGGGGCACAGGTTGGGTTGTACTTGACTCTTCTACTTATCTCTAGACTTCAGCATTTCGATATGTTTGTTTTAGCTTCCCGAGAATTATAGTTGATGATCTGAGACTTCCTCTAAGTTTCATATGATTTAACCAGACAGCTTTTATCCTTGAGGAGCCAGTGTCACGGGTGTTCGTACTCGGTGTATGGACCTTATGATTATGATGTCCCTGTTTGTCTAACCCAATTCACTATGCCCTGTAGAGAATAACTCAGTGGCAAGAGCTCCCTGCTAGTGTCTTGGGAAGTGCTTCTTATTAACGGTCCGTTTCGGTTTTAAAAATAAAATATAAAGGATTTTAATGAATTTAAGAAACAGTGCTGGTGTGATAATTACGATTTTAACCAGTGGTCTTTGGGGAGCTGGTGGGGAGGGAGGATGAAGAAAATTTAAAAAGCAAATCTTGGGGCGTCTGGGGAGCTCCGTTGGTTGATCATCTGACTCTTGATTTGGGCTCAGGTCATGATCTCAGGGTCGTGGGATCGAGCGTCACGTCGGGCTCTGCACTGAGCGTGGAGCCTGCTTGAGATTCTCCCTCTCTTTCCCTCTTCCTCTCCTCTGCTCACGTGCGTGTGCTCTCTCTCAAAAATAAAAATAAAAAGCAAACCTTGAGTTATAAGTTGCCTGTGAACAGGAGCGGTATTTAAAATATATATTAAACCATAAGGACATTGACACCAGGGAAAGCACTGGAGGCCCCGGGGTGTTCCAGGCACTTATCCTTCATGGGGATAGAGAGGAGGCCTGGGGGTTCTGGGAGAGGGGGGGCAGCCAAAGGGACAGGGCATTCCACGGGCTTGTACCATTGGCTCTTCACCAACTCGTATGGAAGTATTTCAGTATTGTAGACAACCAGCCTGGCCCTACCGGGGAGGTATTGGTGGGGTTGGTGTGGATAGTACCAGCAGCATCCACATCCCCTTTGACAGGTGTTTAGAGGTGTTAGAGGGACCCCTTGCTTGTGGCTTCCTCTGTCTCATTGCTGGGGGGACTTCTGTTATGCTGGCCTGTTGATCTCCTGGTAGGCGCTTGGAAAGTGTCACATAAGAATTAGGGTTGTCTATTTGAGAAGCACCCAGATGCATTCCTTTATTCAGAAAATACCACAGTGTGACAGGCACAGTCCCAGTCTTCAAGGGTCCCCAGTCTGCACCAGTGGCTTCCATTTTTCCCTGCTCTTGTGGATTCCAGGAATCTGTCCATAGGAGATGATTACAAGGATGTTTGCCATAACAGTGAACAGTTGGGCAACATATGAATGCGCACCCGTGGGGAAATAGTCAAATAATTAGTATACCCACAACATGGGATACTATACGTCTTAAAAATCACGAATACAAAGAATGTTTCAGGACTCAGGAAAATGCTAAGTGTGAAATGAACCCAAGACTGTAGGGAATAATAGTAAATAGTATTGACGAGAATAACATTATTTATGCAAGAAGTACATCAGAATGTGTTGTTAGCACTGACGACTGTTTGGTGGAGGACTATGGGTAAAGTTCGTTTTCTGTGTGTATTTCCAGATGTTCCAGTTTTTTGGTCATCTGTGGGTATGAACTTCACGTTTAGAATAAATGTAATATTTTTAAAATCCAGTTTAAAGTTTTAAACTTAATGTCTAATCAGCAGCTGAGTATGCCGAATTCAAACTTGGAGAAACACATTTAGAGCTTGTGTCAATTGCCTATAAAGGAAGCTGCTGACTTAGTGGGATAAAAATAAGAGCCTAGGTCAGCCTCCTCGTGCGGGTGTACCCAGCTCCTCCAGGTTTCCAGACTGTGAGGGTTCAGAGAGGCCCTAATGGGCTTGTTGAAAAGCTCTACTTGGCTTCTCATTAATGTCCCTCCCCGAGTCGTGCGCTGCTCTGCCGGCTAACCTTGTCCGAAGGTTACCCGTGGCTCTCCAGGGCTCGGCTAATTTTAAACCCGGTCGGCCAGTGCGGTGGCGTGGCATCACACTGTGGAGACACGAACAGCTCCCTGGGAGACACAGCTGGGGAAAGATGAGCTGAGTCCTGGGTTTTTTCTTCTCCTCCTGTAAGTGACCAGGCACGCTGGACAAGCCAAAAGAGCTGGGCTAATAATGAGAGCTTTTATGGTTAAAAAAAAAAAAAAAAAAAAAAAAAAATCAGGATTATTAAAGATCTTTTGCAGTGGCAGTGCCGGTTGGTAATTGCACGGTGTGATGTGTCCTGCATGAACTGTGTGAATTCTGACAGCCTGAGGAGGAACAAGCGGATGAGATCCTCTCTTCCGGGAATTAGACTGTTTCTAAAGACCGAGTGAAACTGCTGTTAATTTCACTGTGTGTGTGTGTGTTAGTCTTCTAAACCTGCAGAACTCAGCCCCGGCTGCTAATAGGTTCCTTCTCTGAAGTTTTGGATGGGATTGGGAGAGGGCTATTTCTTAAAGAAAAAAAAAAAAAAAATGAAGCACATAATCTGCCTGTCTGCGTGTTTACCAGCTGGGCTGGTTGCCACTGTGATTGCCATTTTAAAGTCCCTCCCCCGCCCCTTCCCCTTTAAGTATTTGCAATGGAGTCCTGTTCAGGGCACTGCTTGCCTTCATAATCCTCATAACCCTGCTATTTTAACATGAAACATAGATCAATGACTATAAAATAAGGTCTTGTTGGAGAACCTTTCCTCAGGAAAACACATTTTTTTTTTTAAAGAAGATCTTAAAGAATCTATTTTTTTTTTTTTCTTATTTGGATTTTTTTTTTTTTTTTTTTTTTAATCTGCCTCCCTTTCAACACCTTCCTCCGGGGGATCTAATGTGCTGGGGCTTTCACAGCGGGCTCTCGGATGAGGGATTACAATGGGAAACCAAATCCACCCCCGACACTGCCTGGCCTTGGGTTTTACCTGCCAGCTGGAGAAGGGCATTTCTTGTAACTAGGTCTGCACCCAACCCACCCTCTTATAAAACAGTTGCTAGGAGCACATTACAGAGGCATGGTGTATGGAGTATACCCAGATGAAAGAACAGTGGACGGAGAATCAATAACCTGTTAACTCGCCACCGTGATTGAAGTTAACTTTATTTGAAGCACGCCGGCTGGGTCAGACCACATCAAGCCAGCAGTGTTCCTGCATGAGGGTAGCACGGGGGTGACCTTTGGTTTCATTTTGGGAAAAGGAAAAAAAAAATGTGCGAATGCTTTTTATTAGCCTTTTCTTTCTTGAAGGTCTGTTCCTCCTTCAGCAGAGTTAATTAGCTTTGTCATGTTTGGATTTAGTTTTGAGAAAATTAAAGCTGAGTAATATCAGGGATTTGTTGAATGGGAATACTTGTTAAAACCTTCACTGACCCCAATCTGACTTTTATAAGAGAAGCAAACTAAATAAGAAAAATAAATAAATAAATAAAAATCCGCGCCCGTCCCCCCCCCCCCCCATCTCTTGCCCTAAAATAATGTTTTTAAAAGCACATTTAAAGTAGTTAAGTAGAATATAAATATAAGCTGCTCTGGATGGGACACTAAGTGAATGAGTTATTGTAGGGGCTGTAGTGGTTATGTGAAGAGCGTAGTTGTGAATTTAAAGTATATTTCTTAAAACCCAGTTCCTCTTTGACTCAAACTCAAATGTCTGCTTTTTGTTGTTGTTGTGTGTGTGTGTGTTTTTTTTCCTCCTGGGCTTCTCTTTCTGCACTTGGCCTGCTCGCTGACTGTGCAGGCCCGCTGTTATTTTGCGGTAACCTGACACTTTGGCCTGCCGACTGTAGCCCCCAGGCCCCCGGAGGGGGACTGGCTGTGAGCTGAGAAGGCTGGAACCTGTGTCCCACATGGAGCAGCTGTGGCAGGGCTTGGGCTCAGGGATCGGAGCAGGGATCTCACAGACCTGGGAGGAGGGCCTGTGTGTCATCAGTTAAGACCTCGGGTTGTGGCTCATTAGGTAACAGGCCCTACCTTGAAGGGGGTTCAGCAGAGTTGATGTTGAGACTAGAGGCTAGCTCATCAGGGCCTTTGGAGATTGGAGGAAGGTTTTTCAAGCCAGTGACTTTTTAATTTTGTTCTGTGGGTTTGGTCTAGAGTATGCCCGAGGCTGTCTTTGTGACTCCTTAGACAAGGATGAATTTCTTAATAGTCATAAAAATTGTATTAATATTTTATGTTAAACTAAATCAGGCAATTATTTATTGAGCCGGGGTGGGGATGAGGTGTAGAGATGAATGGGGCAGAGTCCCTGGCTTATGAAATGTCTGTAGTATAGCAGGAAAGACAGATATATAAGCAGTAATTATTCATTAGAGCTATATACATTTGTTCAGCAATTACGTTGAGAACCTGCAGTGTGTCAGCCACAGTTCTAAGATGTGTGTGCACTCATACCCGCTAACCTGTAAGCCTGTAGATAATGATAAATAATGTACGTAATGACTGCCGATGGTTGAGACACCCGTACTTTACACCCACTCATCATCTTTACGACAGGTAGGTAGTACTAATTCTCATTGGCACAGAAGGGGGATAAAAACACCGGGACACAGCTAAAAAGTGGAGAACTCAAAATTCAAACTCCTTGGTATTCCAAAACCCTAGGTACTCTTTATATATATTTCACTGCTTTGACATACAGGCTCTCCAGATGCACAGTGTAGTCCCTCCAGCTCTAGGGGTACCCATGAACGAAAACATGTAGCAGACATTTTTTTGGAGTTCCAGAAACTTGTCTGGTGTTGAGAGAGGATATAGGAATGCCAAGGAACTTACCGATTAGCTGGAGACTGTATCTTAAGAGACATTATGGTGAAGCATGCATGTGTGGGGATTGGAAGTTTATTTGAGGTGCTCTGGGGACACAGATGTGACTTCTCTGAGTGGAGACATCTGCTAAGGCAGATTGAGAGAGGTTGGTAGTTTTGGTCTTGAAAGGACCAATAGATATTCATTAGGCAGAACGGCTGGTGAAGGAAGCACCAGGGCAGAGGGACCCAGGTGGCGGAAGGATTGAAGCAGGCGGCCCGCCGTATCTGGGCACCACGGAGCAGTCACGTGGTCGGAATGGGAGCAGGCTGCAGCTAGGTGGTTCAGGCCACGGGTGCCCCTGTTATGCACTTGGGTTCTGGAGTGGGTGGGGATCTGCTGAAAGATTTTGAATGAGTATATGATGAAAGTCATATTTGCATTTTGGGAGCACAGGAGAGACTTGGTAAAAAAAAAAAATACATTTACTGGGGCCTCTGATTCAGTACTTCTGGCATCAGAGCTGGGATCATATTTTTAAGAAGCCGCCTATGTCGTCTCGACCTATATCCAGAGCTGGGAGCCGGCCAGAACCAGGTTGTCAGGAGTGGTAGTGGTTTGGGGACATAGGCAACTGCCGTGAGACAAGAGCAGAGTCGATGGGGATGGAGGGGAGCGGAGGGCATGCAGCTGAGGGATTGGGGGGCTGAGTGGACACTCTTGGGATTCAGTTGCATCAGAAAGGGTGGGGGGAGCGTGGGATGGTGGCCCCCGCCGTGGGTGCTGTACTCCCGTGAGTCGTGGAGCCTCTCTGAGGGGGCTGTGCTATTGGGTCCCCTCACTAAGGACCTGGAAAATCTCTTCGGGTTTCCTGGCTGCTTTTAGAGACAGACCCTCAGTGCAGAGACATGGCGTTGAAGGTGTCAGTACCCAGTCTGCCCGGTCTGTGCATATGTGAGGGTTTGGGTTTGTTTGGCTTGCTTTTGGGCCGTTTAGGCCTTCAAGTTGAATCCTGTGTGCTGAATCCATCCACATCAGTCAGTTGGACTGATGGGGAATCAACACCATGAACACTGGAGAAAGGGAGAGCCC
The DNA here is from genome assembly GCF_018350215.1 of Panthera leo. NCBI lineage: Eukaryota > Metazoa > Chordata > Mammalia > Carnivora > Felidae > Panthera > Panthera leo. Next base: position 69,123,720 of record NC_056688.1, read on the forward strand.
GAGACAGAGGGAGGGCTGTAGTGCCACTCCACAGGTGGAATCCGCAGTGGATTCGGGTTCAAGGAGAGGAGTTGAAGGCCGGCGTTCCATGTTCCTCTATCAGGGTAGCAGATTGTGTTGGAAGAAGAAGAGATCCTGGACAGAAATATAAACCCAGCCCCCTTAATTTTCTTCTGAAGAGACTCCTTGGGTGTGTATGTGTATGAGTGTGTGTTGGGGAGCTGCAGAAATGTAGACTGAATCCATTTCTGGCCTTTTGCCTCCTTTACTTGGTACGGGGGACTCGCTGGCAGGGTGGGAGGGGGAGGCAGGAGTCTGGTGGCACGCCCTCGTTCAGAGCCTCCTGGGCCACGCGGAAGTGAAGGCACAGGGAGGCTGGATTCCAGAATTGGGTGCCTCAGCCTTTCTCAGTCTGTACTTCTCGTTGCCTGGGGGGTCTTGTCCCACTGTGTGTCCTTGAAGTGTTTGTGGACCGCTTGCATGCTTAGAGCTGGTTGGTGCTGTGCACACAGTAGGTGCTCACGTAGCATCTGACTTTTTTGAATGAGTGGCTTATTGTCTAAAGGGGGAATACTCGCTTATCCTGCCTGAGCCAGTTTCCAGCCAGAGCGCCAAGACTAGTGCTCCTGCTGAAGTTGAACTGGGTGTAAGCCAAGGACCAGGTTTACATTTGGAGGATAGGGATGTGGGCAAGGGTGGGGCTTTAATTGGTGTCTGAATTTGCATCCCTCTCGGTAGAAGACCTGTTTTGCAGCTGCTCCATCACTGTGTCCTCATTACATGGCACATTGCGTCTCTCATTTGAAGAGTGGGGATTCCATTATGTCAGTAACACTGGGACCAGCGGACGTTTGGGTCCACTGTTGTCTTTGGTCGTATGTCTTCGGTCAGATTATACATTCGTTCCTGTGGGCATTAGCTGATGTTTGCATGTTGGCCATTCTCAGATGTGTGTCTGTGTGAGCACAGCAGCTTAGTCCCCGTGCTGGTTTGGGGGTGACTGTGCTGTCGGCACACAGCCCTCTTTGGGGACCAGGGGAATAATGCAGGGTGCTTGAAGACAAAGTCTAATGAGCAGTAATTGAAGATCCGAGTGGAGTTCATCTGGTAGCTCTGGGCTGTTTAAACAAACACATCTGTTTACGCTGTCGTTAAAAACACCTTTATGAATTTGGAATGCTTCAGGGATGGAACACTTGAAGTTACCTAGAGAACTGTTCTGGCCTTGGACCACACTGAAAATGCTTTTGATTAAAAAATTCTGATTGCAAATTTATAAAATTATCTGTTCTTCATCCTTTATTCTCCCAAGCAGATAACACACTCGTGCGCGCGCGCACACACACACACCCCCCTTAGTGGCTTGCACACTCCTGATGTTGCTGGTATTTTCTTGTTAGCCGCTGTATGAAATAGCCCAGCCCTTTGGTCACGGTGTGCGAGGGGCCCTGTGTGATCCGCTTCAGCTTCGTGTTTTAAGCTCTGCTCCAACCTTTCTGCTTTCTTGCTTTGCCCTTCTGTCAGCACATCCCATGCACGGATACTCTTCTCGGGCCCCCCTGAATCCTGCTTGTAATCGGCCTGGTAAGTCCTGTTTAGACTTCCACAGCAGTCTGAACCTCCCCTCCTGTGACCCTCTGGTTGACCCGAGAGGCGGGATCATCTCCTGGATCTGTGCCCCAATAGCACTTGGTTCGTTCCTCCTTTGACATCCTGTATCCATTCCTTGTTCATTCATTCCTTCACCCATGGACTTATTGTTTTAGACCTTCATTCAGTCATCATTTTGGAGGAGCAGTTACTGTGTGCCAGGCGTTCTGTTAAATGCCAGGGGCGGGAAGATGACTAAAGGCATGGACCTAAGCCTTAAAGATCTCACACACCTGCAAAGGCGGCAGACACGTAAATCCCTCCTGTGCAGTGAGTGAGGCAAGTTCATTTGTCCTGGCGAGCCAAAGGCCTTCCCGGCTTCTGGCAGAAAATGAGGGAGGGGTCGGACAGCCTCCCAGAGGAGGGGCTTGAAGTCAGGAAGGATTATGAACTTCGATATCTGTCTCCCAGCTGGAAGGCTGCTCCTTGAAGGCAGGGAGGGTAGCATATTTATTTATCTCTGTTTCTGTAGTGCCTGGCACGTGATGGCGGACAGGGGAGCGGGCTATTAGAAAACAGAAGTACTTTCCGCTTTGTGTTTCTACCCTCTTTGACTTCAGAATGAATTTAAGGCGGCTTGCAAGGCTGTAAAATGGCATTAATTAAAAGGGAAATGCAGGAAAGGAGAAAGGGATGGTGTAGAGGTAAGGCCCTGTAGTGGATCTGCGAATGAAACTAAACTTGCTAACAACCTCCGTGGCTTCTCTGAGGGGCCTGCCGGTGTGGCTCAGGGCAGTTTGCGGCTGGCGAGTAAAGCCAAGGCCTAGTCGGTTGACCACAACGTGAAAAACCAAAGCAGACAAACACACGTTGTCTTGTTCGTCATCGAACTTACCTTTGGGATCTCTGTAAAGAGCAATCCGTGAGATATGACGAAGGACACCTTCACCTTCTTGGAGTAAATCCAGTGACTAATTCTTGGGATGTTCCTTTGTATGCTGATGGCGCTGCATAAAAGCGTAATTAGGTAAAAGCAGTTTACCGAGAGCGCCTGGAATACACTTGTCTCTAACGTAACTGTGGAATCAGAAAGGTTAGTTGTAGCTGCCCTTCTGCCGTGTTCCGCTTTTATGCAGTCCCCTAAGGCCACATGCCACTGTCCGAGGTCCTAGAGGGCTCAGGGGCTCAATTTCTGCTTCCAGGGAGTTTTAGGACTGTGTTTTGGGCTCCAGATACTCCCGTATGATTTGGGATGAGGATCTGTATGCTTAGATCCCTTCGAAATGGCTATTGAAAAGTGGATTGGCCAGACCCAACACCCCCACAAAAAAGGGATATCCTGATTTTTGATGGTTGAGGGGCTGGAAAAGGACATGTGTTGTGTTGCATTGTGTCCTTGGTTTCCTGAAGGTGACAGGGAAGAGTAGTTTTTTCTGGAGCCCAGAGTTTGGATCTTACATTGTGAGTACTGAGGAGGTCCATAGGGGTCTGTTGGATCTTTAGAGAGCATTTCAATGCCAGCGTACCCCGTACAAGAACTGGAGCAGAGCTTGGACTTCACAGTTCAGCACTTTAAAGTTTATTTATTTGTTTGGAGATAGACAGAACCAGCAGCAAAAGGGCAGAGAGAGAGGGGGACAGAGGATCCAAAGCAGGGGTTATGTGCTGACAGCAGAGAGATCGACACAGGGCTCGAACTCAGGAACTGTGAGATCATGACCTGAGCCGAAGTTGGACGCTTCACCAACTGAGCCACCCAGGCGCCCCCACAGTTCAGCACTCTAAAATGCCAGCTTTGTTCAGTTGTTCTTGTTGATGGACTTCTGGCCCAATCAGAAGTGAACTATGGATTTACCCAGTCCTTCTGTCTCCTTGCATACTGTGTAAATGATCCTGGGTAGACATGGGCTCGGCTGGAATGAGAGAAGCACCCTAAGTCATAGGAGCTGGAGAAGGTGGCCCGGGACCATTTCTGTAGGTGGACTAGGGAGGGCTGTTCCTGATGCAATAGAATTCGAACTCCACATCAGCCAGAAGAACTGCATCTGGGCAGGTCAGCTGTTGGGACTCAGCCCAGAGCCAACATATCATTAAGTTGGCTGGCAGCAAGCTGTGTAACTCTGAGTCCCCATGGCCTTTTGTAAGAAGGGTGACACCCCAGTTGTGACCTACAGACTTGCCACCCAGGGCGCAGCACTCTGCTTGTACGAGGCTCATGTGTAGGCACTCTTCCTGGTATGGGACTGAGATGGGCCGTTTGAAATGCTCGCCATCGGGTTTGACCAAGCACAGCGTATGTACCTCCCTGCTGTGTTGGTTTCTTTTAAAATACAAACTGTCTCCTTTTGATTTTTTTTTTTTTAATTTGTATTCATTGCCATTTAAAACGAGAAGGCATCACAGTAATCTGATGGTGAACCTCACCAACTAAGAAAGTAATAGTATCTGTAACTTAGTGACTAAGGAATATTCTTTTTGTGGTGTTTGTTTTCTTTGTTTTAAAGAATCATTGCGGGGGCGCCTGGGTGGCTCAGTCGGTTAAGTGTCCGACTACGGCTCAGGTCATGGTCTCATGGTTCGTGAGTTCGAGCTGCGCGTCGGGCTCTGTGCTGACAGCTCAGAGCCTGGAGCCTGCTTTGGATTCTGTGTCACCTTCTCTCTCTGCCCCTCCCCTGCTCGCGCTCTGTCTCACTCTGTCTCTCAAAAGTAAATAAATGTAATAAAAAAATTAAAAAAAAAAAAAAGAATCACTGGGATTGCTCTGTCCACCTCAAATATATGTTCACTTTACAGACCTACGGGAATTGAAGGGTTAGTTTTGGGGTTTTCCTGGACTGTTACCCCTGGGAAAGGTGGTAAGAATTTTCCTTTTGAACGCTCACTGAGCGCTACTTAAAAGCTAACTCTTGTGGCATTTTTTTTTCTCTTAAAGCAGGAAAGAAACTTCTGTTTCTGCCTTTGAAATGTGTTAAGTAGTCGACCTCCTGGGGCCCCATGGCTCAGGCTGTGGACCATGCCATCCAGCTCCTGCCTTGCATATGAGTGCACTGTCTTGATATCAGGTTTTCACTTTGGAATGGTCAGATTGGATAGACTGCTTGGCTTTAGGTCTGTGGCCTAGTTCCTTTTGAAGGTGTCCTGTGATGAAACAGAGCAGTGATTCGTTTGACTGGTAGTGGCGGGAGGAGAAAGGGAGAGGCAAGAATTTCTGTTCTCCAAACTGAGGGTTGATGGGGGGTGGGAGGGAGGGGAGGGTGGGTGATGGGTATTGAGGAGGGCACCTTTTGGGATGAGCACTGGGTGTTGTATGGAAACGAATTTGACAATAAACTTCATATATTGGAAAAAAAAAAAAAGAATTTCCGTTCTCACTGGCTAACAGATTCCTTAAGGGGATGGGGAAGGTGATGCCACTAAAGGCTGGTAATACAGAGCTGCATGGCATGAAGTCCATCGAAGCCTTTCTTGAACTGTCACCTGGGCAGGTACTTGGGGCTGATGGAGCCGGAGAATTAATCAGAGAAACTCAGGAGGGCAATGCTAAAGTCCTCCCGTGGGGTGCTCAGCATCATGGTCTTGGTGAAGAGGCATTGGCTTGTTGACGGATCCTGTTGTTATGGAAGTGATGTTTGCAAATGAGAAGGAGTAATTATCCACTCCTTCCTGCTGAAATTAGCATCTGTCGGCAATTGGAGTCTATGACACCAAGGCTCACTGGCTACTAATGGCTTTATGTTCTTAGCGTTGTCATTTCCTGAACGTTCTGCTCAGACAAGGACTTAACGTTCTGCAGCTCCATTTCTCTGGAGGTTGCCTCCAAAATCCAGTCTGTCAGGCTTCGCTTGCATTTCTCGGGCTACTTGTTGGCAGGTTTGGCTAGTGTCTAAAATGATGGGAAACTAGTAACTTGTCCCACCTTACGTATGCAAAAGTGATGAACCATCGTGAGTGCCTGACATTCCTACCAACTACCTGGGGAGGTGAGTCAGTATCATCACTACTCATTAGGAATTAATTAGACTGTGCTTGCAGGTGTCAGTTGGAGACAGGGCTGAGCCTTCAGCACTGCCTACATTCTCTCCCTTGGAAATCCAGCCTCCAGCTCACTGTCTAGTGAGGGTGTAGTTGAGTCTCATATTCCCAGGGAAGGTGCGCTGTGTCTGGCAAAATGACTCCTGGATTCCGATTTTCATTAATATAGGACTTTAGTCAACTTAGTTAGGTCTCTGGACCTCATAAGGTGGAGATAATACCCGATAGGAGTAGGGCAGTGATGAAATAAGATACTGCAGGTCAGAGCTTCTGGCATTGTGCTTGAAACGTGGTTCATTGGGAGAAGGTTGAATTTGGATTTGAGGTACCAGTTCACTTTGGAAGTAAAGAATCTTTTTTTCCTAGTCTTTTATTGGAGGGCAGCTTTTCTCTTATGAGGAAAATCTGGGCTGTCACTAAGATCACAGTGACCAAGAGTGATTCTCTTTCTTTAAATGGCTCTCACCTTTGCCTACGTCCACATTCTTCTGAGCTCATAGAAATCTTCCTTAGCATTCCTTTTAGTGCCACTCCTTACTGTTCCTTTTTCATTCACCCGCTCATTCAAATTTGCTTTGTTACCATTTTTCATTTGTTCAGATTTCTTCCTTGGCCACCTCTTGGGTTTCTGGCCTTCACATCCTCACCACTTTGCCTCTCTTATGACTTTTCTCATAGCTGCTATTGTCTGGTTCTATCTTCTCTAGGGGCCAGAAGAAAAGAGAACGAGACAGGGTAAAATATTGTATCTCAGAAATTTCCATTCCACTCAAAATAATGTTTGTTCATCGAAGCAGGAGTTTACCTTCTAGAGGACCCAAACCATATTTGTGTCTTTAACACAGAAGGGCAGTCGGTTGTCAGTAATTGTGATTAATAATTAATAAATTGGGTTAGACAGTCAACTCTTGTCTATCTCAACCGTGCCTGTCTTAAGTCTGTTCTCTTACATCTTCGTAATTGGGTGATTTTCTCTGGGACTCTTCTCCTTAGAACCTTGACCAGATCAGGGTGAGGGATGGGAAAGGGACCAAAGCTCTCACCCTTCTTGTGGAAAGCTTGGGTGATAAGTTCATTCATATTGATGTGAAAGAATGTTCACGTCATCCGGTTGTTGGTTCATTCTTTCATTGAGCATTATTCCACATACTGTGCTAGCACTGGGGATCCCGTGATGAGCGTAAAAGTCCCTGCCCTCAAGGAGATTGGAGTATCGCTGGGGTGCAATAACAAATCAACTTACCAAGTTTTATTATAGGTAGAGTCGATGGGAACACAAGGTAGTGTTGTGTTGGCCTTAGTTGGCTTTCAGTGTTAATGACGGAAACTGATGTACATGGGGGTTGACGAGTGCCCTGTGTTCCTGGGTTACTCAGGTGGAGATAGAGTCGTAATGCCCAGTCCATCCCTTTTCTGGTTGCCTCGTAGAGTACTGAGACATTGCCTAACAGAAGCTGTATGGATTTTTGTGACCCTCATGTTCAGTGGTGTTTCATTAATCAGGAGGGTTATTTAAAACTAACCCCTTTATTTAAGAGCTCTTAAATCACCTGTAAGTGGGTGACGTGCTTACATTATGAGAGACCCATAGAAATTAAGATACAGGGAGCAACAGAATACTGTGCCCTAGGTCATACCCTTGTGAATACGTCCCTTGAATGGAGTCAATGTCAGAAGCACCTGCATTTGACTGTCTCACCCCTTTCTTTGCCCAGACTTTTAGATTAAAATGTGAATTGGTTAACTGTATATATGCTATCACTTCACTGTAATCCTATCACCTTTCTTGAAGTGTCAGTGGGTAATTATGGAAGAACGATCCATTTAGGGAGTGTAGCTATTGGGGCCGTTAACAGGAATATTTAGGTCCCGGGTAACATTTATTATAGCGTGGCCAAGGAGACTTTTAGGAACAAAATGAGCTTTTAGAAAAGTGTTAATGACAGAAACGGAGGCACACAGAGGCTACATGGTACACAATATATCCCCCTAAGTCTCTGCAACAGTCCTGCGAGAGTAGAGTCCTTCTACCCCTTCATGATTTTTCTGTGTTGGGATTGAACTTAAATTTATGTCCATTTGTAGGTTAAACCCTGAGCTTCTACGAGATGAACTAATTTAGTCTGGGTGTTGTGGCTGGTGGATGAGCCAGGTTTACAAGCCAGGTCAGGTTGAGTCTTAATACCACGTGTTCCCTCTCCAGCCCCCGATCCTGGACTTTTCTTCATTTCCTGAGTTGAGTGAAAGTTGACTCCCTTGCTCAAAGGATGTATGAGCCGGTGAGGATGTAAGCTCTGGCACAGATACTCTCTGCTCAACTCATTTGACTAGAGCTTGTTGTTGGTAATAAGCGGGCGTTTGCTGCTGTACATTCAGGGGCCACATAGATTGCGTGGTAGTTTACCAATTCCACACATGCTTAGGATATTCCTAATGTGTGGCTGACACTCTCAGAGCCACTGGACACACGCTTCCAGGATGAGGTGGATTTTGAGCTGGGCTGGAAGGGACCTGAGGGATAGAATGCCAGGATGGTTATTTCAGTATCCAGTACGGGAGCTTTTCTCAGCCAGCCCCAGTCTTGTGATCGGAAACTCTCTGCCCAGACAGGGCCTCATCTTACAATTGGGTTGTAAAACCAAGGGCCTGTAGAACTCTGTGGATTATGTATGTGGTAGCTTCTGGGGCTATGTCCTGGCCCTTGTCCAGAGTAGGTAATTCCATCCTGCTGAGCTCCGGTTGACCAAATTGCAAGAGCCTGGACACAGCGTTCTTCCCTTTGCAGTAAATGAATAAAAACCTGAGAGCATTTAGAGCGCTGCCTGTATTGACTAAGTGGATGGATCAGTTAATGCTAGCTAATGTTGCATGCCCTAACCAAGGACTAGGGAGTTTTAGCTTTAGAGGTAACTTGAAGGGGTTGCCCACCCGACTCTGCTGCCTGTCTTTACGGCACTTCCCTCCTTGTGGAACAGTTCAACTAGCTGGAAAATTTTCCGTATGTTGAGCCAGAAACTTCTTTGGAACTTCTACAGAATGGGTCTACACCCTTCCCATGTGGCAACTCTTAGAGGTTGTTCAATGTCTACGGACACTGAGCTTGACGGTTATGATTCAGAAAGATCTTACCAGCTTTGAGCCATGCCCTAAGGGTAAAAATAATGGAATTTAATAGGAATAAATATAAACTCCCGTTTTTAGCTCCGAAGCCAGTTGCACAAGAGAGGAAATTCAGGAGCAGCACTTGGGAGCTTGGAGGTTTTATGAATCATAGGTTTATGAATCTGAGTGTCATTTATGAAGGGCTGTGGACAAACTGGGATGCATTTATGAGGGCTGGGCAGAGGGACAATGTGAATTATGCCTAGTCTGGAACATAATCAGGAGGCTGGGGGCTATTCCAGCCATACCTCAATGGGTGTTTGTTGGTGGGGGGGAGGGTTGCTCCATTTCTGTCCCTTGAGGGATAGACCCTCAGGGGATGAATAGGTAGAAGTTAACTGGGTTTTAGCCTCCCAGATGGAAGAATCTCAGCACGCCAGTACAAAGGAAGTGGTATTGGGGAGGGAGTGGGTTCCTCGCCATTGGGGATGTTCAAGTGCAGACCGCGTGACCAGCTGATGGAAGAGTTAGAGAAGATGTCAAGCATAGGATCAGGGGGTGCCGCTGTATTTTGGCCTGGAGGCTCTGTGGCTCTCACTCACACGGTGGTGTTCTCCTTAGGTAAGTCACGCTCCCCGGTCCCTCAGCAGGCCCTCACTGTCCTGGATTCTGTCCCTCCACCATCGTGGTTGCATGCTGGGCACATCACCTGTTCATCCTACAGTGAGGCTCCCTGCAGTGAATTCATACTGCTGGGAGCTGCCCAGAGCCCAGAGGGACTGGCCTGTGTTTTTTTGTGCCGTTCATTTTGTTTTGTTCTATTTTGGGGTCAGGTAGAGAAGGAGAAGGCGGGCTGGCCGCTACCTCAAAATGTTTGCTCATATTCTCGTACTTCTTCCGAGAAAGTGCTTTGGAGGTGGAAGCGACTGTCGGGTAGAGTAGTACAGGTCAGCCTGAGTTTTGTAAGACTCCTAAATCCCAACCAAAAAAAATATAATAATTTGAGAATTCGAAAAGCCCACACTGGAGACATCATGGAGTTCATCTGCAGGTCAGTCACAAGACCTTTTCTTGTGGCAGAGTTTATGCCTCAACGTTTGGCAGGTTTTAAAGTCCTGTGTTAATGCATACGTGTTGGTAAGACATGGTAAATATTTTGCTGACAAGCTCCTTGAGTGATGGGTCAATGGCAGCATTTAAAGGCAGACAACCTGAGGGTTTCTTTTATCCAGGTGCTGCTAGATCCAAAAAGCTGTCAGGCTAAGAAGCCAAACGCACCCACCAGTTACACCATTAATTGTGTCATGTTCACATGCCCCTGAGTTTCTGCACCTGGGATCTGTTGATCTATGCAGCTGGGGGAGGGCAGGTGAGAGGGGGTGCAGTTGGGAGCGAGAAGGAAAGAAGACAGGTTGCTTGCTCTCAGGGGACTGCCCTGGAACGCCGAACACGTCCCCTGCGCCCGGTGGGGCTGCCGGCATCTGCTGCCCTTCTGACCGCCTCTGTTGTAATATCGTGTGGACTTGAGGTGTGGAGGTGGATGGGATGGTGGTCACACCGAGCTGTCCCTGCTCCGGTCCTGTGCCTCCCTTCTTCGATCCATCACCAGGCGCATTTCTTCTCCCCTTTTGGGGAAGCCTTTGAATTAATGATCTGATGCCTCTTCGACAAAAGAATATCGATATGTTAGTGTGCAGACGGCAGGGGGTACTGGATTAGATCATTTTCACATTGGTGTTTGTGCCGGTTTGACATTTGTTTGGAAAGCTTATCCCATTATGACCATAGGTTACATGCATAATTTAAGGGGAATAAATCTTTGAGAAAAATTTCTGGTGCTTCTGTAATCTTCAGTGCTACAGAAGAATAAATGAAAAGACTCCCTATGGTTCTCATGTGATCAGAAATTCCAAGCAGGCTACCAGATGAAGTGCCCCGTGTAGGTGTAAAAACATTTCTGCAAATGCGCAGGCCACTTGTCGAGGTCGCAGGGGAGGCGAGGGCAGGGGCGTCTTGGTCCCTGCTGCAGGGTTACAGTCTAGAAGCTGAGAGTGGCCAAGTGAGCTGAGCGTATAGGGCAAAAGCCCCGCAGAGAAATGCTGTACAGAAGCAGATTCAGGGCAGTTGGCATTGGTTTTAGTGGTATGAGTATTTAGGATAACAGTAATCTCCTCCTTCCTCCCTCCTGCCACCGTCTTGCATTCTGGCGATCTCAGTGACACACTGACTGGGCTGATTTGACATTTTTGAGTTCTCGTGCCACTTGCCACAGTGAGGCAGACATCTTTTGTTTTACTTTATTTCCTTTTGAACCACTTGTTTTGCCGTGGACATTGGATTATCCTTGAGTAAAGTGCTCCTGGTAGATTGGAGGCATTCAGTCAGTGGCTTTTGCAGGATTCACTGTGAACTTGTAACTCCGAGTGAGTACTGTTCTCACATCTGTGAAGACTATCCAGTTTCTGCCTGCCATCGCGTTTGCGTATGAGTGTTTAACATGATCCATAAAGAACAAAAGCCGCCTGGACCCCTGGATTCCGTATTCTCCGCTAGGACCTATTTTTCGAGCAAAGCCAGTGACTGAAGAACGGGTAATAGAACTAGTGAAAGCAGTATGTTGGTCATTACCTCGTCCTTATGCTGTCTTTTCATTTCTCTCTTAGGTTTATTTTCTTGAAAAGGCTCCAGGCTCCGGCTTGGAAAATCCAACCGCCAAAATTGAGCCCAGCAGCTGGAGCGGCAGTGAGAGCCCTGCCGAAAACATGGAAAGGATGAGCGACTCTGCAGATAAGCCGATTGACAATGATGCGGAAGGGGTCTGGAGCCCTGACATTGAGCAGAGCTTTCAGGAAGCCTTGGCTATCTATCCGCCATGTGGGAGGAGGAAAATCATCTTATCAGACGAAGGCAAGATGTATGGTAAGTGGTCTGGAATGCTACGATGTGCTTTTGTAATAAGGGACGATTGTCGCTAGCCTCGTCCTGAGATCCATTCACTGGCTTGGGTTCGATGATCTTTGTGGATTTTAGTTGGCCATCAAGGGACTAAATCTCAACTAACCAGAAGAGTCCATAAAGGGCCGTCGGGAAATCATTCTCTGGGGTTTTCTTATCCTTCTACATGCTCAGCAGCATTATAACAAAAGCTCTCAAGGTCCAGGTTGGAGCATAGTCGCAGTGACATGCACAGACCCCCATGTGTCGGGGCTAGTTCTTAGGAGCACGTGGCCAGTCTCATGGAAGCCTGCCGCGTATTAGCTCCCGGTAATTGACTGGTGTCACGTGGAAACGGGACTTGGTGCTACCAGATCTCTTGATTCCCGCCCCCCACACTCCCTCCCCCCAGGAAGAGCTAGCAATATAGATGTTGATATATGAAATCTACTCATTTTTAAAAGCTGGCATTTTTGTTTTTTAAGCACAACCCTGCACAAGCCAGTCAGACATGTATGTGGCTTGCTCAGACCTTCAGACCACAATCTTAACCGCTGTGTTGCCAGTTTGCAGTTGAATGGCCAGACAAGGTGTTAGCCCCCAGGCTCTCACCAGCCTCCCCTTCCGCAAGGGGACGCTTAGCAGTGCCTTTTAAAGGAAACTTCAGGAGTGCCCGCGAAGGGAAGACTGGTTAACCAAATGGCTTGGGGTGCCAAGGGCCACGGCAAGCACCCATCCACTAGTCTGGGGCTTGTGTGCTGGGGTTGAATGTTCCCTGGTCCTTTCTGAGTGCTTCCAGCTGCAGACCTGTGCTTGCTCACCTTTTGGGAAGCAGATGGCAGGTGGTTGCCTGCACGTTCTGCCTGTCTAATTGGGCACGTTGAGTTGACAGAGCTTGTGCTAAAGAGTCTAAAGAGACGCAATCAAATCGCCGAACCTCCAAGAGAACTGGCCCAGCAGCCTACCTGAGGTTGTTAACTTATCATGGAAGTGATTTATTTCTAAATAATTTGAAAGCTCTTCCATAATAGGGTGTTGTACCTTTAATCCTGCGCCTCGTCTATCTGGGGCCGTAGGAGGCTGCTGCTCAAACTAGCACACGCGGCTAAGGAGAAGGCAGATGGTGGTGCAGCTGCTACCAGCTGTGTTCCCTGCCCTCCCCTTCTCCAACTTGGATGATGTAATGGAAACAAGGGAAATTTTGCTTTCTGCAGCCTTGGAGTCTCCAGCCTGTCAGTGTCACACACACAGGGGAGAGAGCCCAAGCCTTCATTTGTTTTATGCTCTCCTGTGATCCCTTGTAGCCAGAGAAGCTTCTTTGTGTCTATTGGTGAAATGGACTCAGGGTGAAACATATCAGCTGCTGTGGGTAGAAAGTTTCAGGGCTGTCTGTTCTCTCTCTCTCTCTCTCTCTCTCTCTCTCTCTCTCTCTCTGTGTGTGTGTGTGTGTGTGTGTGTGTGTGTGTGTGTGTATCTTTCCTGGGCTACCCTTCCTCAGCCTGGGGATATGCTTGCAGGGTCTTGTCTTCATACCTAAAAATGCACCCCCGCCCCCCATTTTAAAGGCAGAGGAAAGTACTTTAATCCTTCCGCCTCCTTTGAAGCTGATTTTATTACTAGTTGTGAAGGCAGCTTCAGGCTGCTCTCCGTTGTACAACTCCAGTTTGTTAGTCCAGAAATTGTTGTTCTCTAAAATATCGGCCGAGTATCGCACATCCTGGTCGGTAGGAACTACTACCCTTCTCTTCTCACAGAGGATACTGGAAAGGTGCTTGTGCTTTAGGAATGAGGTTTGTGGCCGAGAACTTAATTCAGAGCAAAAGTTAATTTTGTCTACTCCCGATTGTGTTTTCTTCTCTGTTGGTTTTACTTTTTAGGTAGCAGCATTGGTAGATTTCACCAGTCTGCCTATAACACCATCACAGAAACAATTTTTTTGTGGAAATCCGTGTGTTAAGTGCTCTTGTTGGTGGTCATGGGGTGTCCGAGGCACTGGGCTGAATATGGAAAAATAACCAAGAAGTTTTGGATTGGAGTCCTTTACCACCCGTGGACAGATTTGCCTTCTGCCTGAATCTCCGTTTTCTCCCCTGTGGAAAGGAAAAAGAGTCAATTAAAGTGATTGATGTCTATGGGTCCCCGAGACTTGTACGTTTGGTGATGCCGGGACTTTGTACCTCAGTAAGAGTGATCAGTATGAGAGCACTTGTTCTTGATGTATGGATTCTTTCTTTCCTTAAACCAACATTCCACCGACTTATTGTGTTAGTAGCGACCAAGCTGATTTAAAATGGGGAGGTCTTTCGAGCAAGCAGCATTAGGAATTACAACGGCTGCGGGGTCACGTGTCCGGATGGGGGGGGGCAGGAAATGCATTTGCTCCGGTGGTCTTGAAGCCATGCCCTCAACCCCCTCTCGGTGGCCAGCATGGAGGGGTGGTGCTCTGACTGGTAATTTGAAAGGGACACATGGAGTTAGCAGGGACTCGAGAGGTGCAGACGACATCCCTCAGGAGGGCTGCTGATGATTCCCCTGTGACTTTGAGGGTAAGAGAAGTTTGACGTGGGAACCTCCATAGTGAGGTCCCCGCCACTCGGGGATTGTGGATTGTGTCATTGAGCAGTGTGGGGCCAGAGGTACTGTTCCCTGGCTTCTGGCTTGTTCCGCATCTTACCATACATGAACCATGCACAAACTAGACCCAGAGTCGAAGTGTCCTAAGGTCCTAAGAGGGTTCTTTTTCTTTTGAGCATTTTGAAAATGAAAACATTGAAAGCATTTTAGATTCCGTGGAATAAAATCAAAATAATCTAATGCTTTTTAGTGAAATACCAAGTGTTTTTGACTTGAGGGGGTTTTTCCAATATTTCTGAGCATTTGTAGAGTGCATTGTGATGTCACTAATACTGAGCCATTTGAGAAGGAAGGTCAAGTGCAGCGCTGATTTATTTTGGTAATGACATTTCCTCCGTGGTCGGCAATAGGGCAAATGCAGTCTTATAGAGGGGAAAAATGGAAAGCTTTCTTTATGAGGAGGTTTGGGCCATTAGAAGAGATGGCTTGATTCTCCCTCTGCTGCCTGGGTCTGTGGGGAAGCTGAGACTTGATGTGATTGGCCTCCACGTGGACAGACTACTTTTCTGCCTTGGGCCCCTCTGTGTGGGCACCTGTCCTTAGGGATAGTTAGGAGATTGAGGCCTCTCTGCAGGCTCACTCTCTCTCTCTCTGTGTGTGTGTTTCCTGTTTTTACGTAGCTGAGTGTCTCTTTTTCTGGTAGATAGTTGGAGAGGAGATAGCAAGAGGACACAATGGGAGAGAAGTTTTTGATCAGCAAACTGGTCTGAGATTAGATTTCACGGGAACAGGCCATTAGTTTTTAAAACAAAGCCGTGAACCACAGGGATACCCAGATGTGTTTGTTTTGCAGCTGAAAACCCTAGTCTAGCACTGTGGTCCCATTATCTCCCATAATCAAACCAGGGTAGGGACAGCAGCTAACATTCCTCCACTGATTGCTTTAGAGACCGAAGAGAGCAGCACTTAAAATTTTGGACTTTGGAATTGATAGGAGGCTTGGCCCTGCCTCTTCTAGATATCAGACTTTGGGCAAGTTGCTTTTCCTCCTGGTGCCTTTGTTTCCACAACCGCAAAAGGGATTTAAATAGATCCTACTTTGGGGGACTGTTACAAGATTTAAACAAACTAATTGTGATCTGGGATTCCCCCTGCCACGTTTGGACGGTGTCTGGCATCCGGTGAGAGCTATGGAAGTGTTTGTGAACGGAAAACGAAAAGTGCTGTCTGCCATGAGCTGGGCTAAAGGCTTTCCATACGCTTTCCATCTACCGCTCCCAATGACATTTTGAGGTGGATATTCTGATCCCCACTGTGTCGACGAGAAAGCACATGACTAGTGTAAATGGTATAGCCAGAAGGTTTCAAATCCAGGTCTGTCTGACCCCCAGACCTGGGCTCTCTTCACGTGCTTTCATTCCTTGCTTGGTGGAGGTCATTATGTGTTAATTCAACAGATCAGTATTGAGCGCCGCCTGTATCCAGCCGGGTGCTGGGGGTTGTCAGGGATACAGCAGTGAACCAGACAGACACGGTCCCTGCCCTCACGGAGCCATCACAAGTTCATGTGCAGGAAACACTGACCTGAGGTCAGGGCTGTGTGCCAGAGCTTTCTGGGAAGTCTGAGGACCCTTTGAAGATGGTCACCTTCCACTTAGCCTTTTGAAACCTGTTCTTGGCCACCAACGTCCGGGGCACCTGGCCCAATGCTGGCAGGAGGAAAGCTTCTCAAATAACGCAGAGGGAGGATCCTAGATCACAAGGCTGGCCATGATGGTGGCCAGGAAGCTGTCTGGAAGATTCTGGTGCCCTGGGATCCTACAGGCGGCCTGGACAGAGCAATTGCTAGGCAATGGTTTTCTCCTTTTATGAGCAAATGTCTTGGGGGTCCTCACCTAGGGACAGCTCCATGGATGGCCCCTTTCTTGCTGGGATGCCAGACCTACTGGTTAGTCCTGGAGAGAAAAACTGTGAGGACAACAGAAGTTTGAGGGGGTGAGAAGGAAGACCCCTGTGGGCCAGTCCTCTCCAGTTGTTCAGGCTGAACCCTGCCAGCTGGGGGAGCACTGGACATGGAAGGGGCCCCTGCCTACTTCACAAAGGCACTGACAGAAAAGGGAGGGGGGCACTTGTAGTGAGGTGACAGCAGGGGATGTCAGAATGGGTGAGCATTAGTCGGTTAGGCAGAGACTAAAATCTGTGGTCCTCCTGGTTTTGAGAACTGGTTGGGAAAATGCAGGAACATCCCCTTTCAAGACCAGGAAAGTGGCCTATGCCTGTAGGCCCCAGAGGCCTTGATGTGGAAATGGCTATAAAATCCAAGCCCTGTGGGATCTCCAGGCCACTTGGAAAAGTGACGCTCGGGGCCTGAGGTGAAGTTGTTTTTCTGCACCTGGACATCATGTGGCATCTTTGATTTCCTCTTTCTGTCTGACCTGTGATTCAGGGTATTATTTCAAGTGAGTTGGCTACAAATGGGAAGCACAAAGAACTGTGCCCTGAGAACAGACTAGAAGCCCCGTAAGGCAAGGACCCCACCCTGACTGCCTTGTCAGACATAGAAGCTATCAGTGATGTTTGTCCAATACATGCATACCTGAATTATCATTGAAAACAGAGAAAGGTTGGTGAGTAATCCTGAGGCCAGAGGGGCCTCTGTTGGTAGAGGCACTGGCTAGAAAGAAAGGGAGAAGAGAATGCAGGGGGGAAAATAAGAGAGAGAAAAGTGTTTGTATATTTAACGGTCTTCCTAGATGAGGAAGAAGAAATCCTGGTTTTTGCTAGGTGCTGGCGAATGCTAATGCAAGAGGTAGGAAGGATTTCTGCCCAGGTGGGCCCAGTGGTAGAATGAGGGTTAATTCTGGACTCCTCAGAACACGTGAGTAGTAGAGGATTTTGAAAGACTTTGGTTCCTGTGAGAAAAGCAAAGCCAGCGTCATCAGCGTTTTGGCTGGGAAGTTTTTTTGTTTTTTAAAAAAAAAAATTTTTTTAATGCTTATTTATTATTGAGAGAGAGACACACAGCATGAGCATGAGAGGGGCAAAGAGAGAGGGAGACACGGAATCCGAAGCAGGCTCCAGGCTCCGAGCTGTCAGCACAGAACCCGATGCGAGGCTCGAGTTCACGAATCCTGAGATCATGACCTGAGCTGAAGTCAGACATTTAACTGATGGAGCCACCCAGGCATCCCTAGACACTCTTTTTGTTTGAGAACGTGTTGTCTTGTTTATTCCTCACGACAACCCAACGATACAGGTACTTGACAGCTGAGGAAGTTGAGGCCCAAGGTCAAATCGATTGCTCAAGGTCACGTAGTAGATAAGTAGTGGAGCTGACATCTGAAAGCAAGCCACTTTATACAATTAACAGTTGATCCTTGAGCAACAAGGGCTTGAACTGTGCAGACCCACTCTATACAGGCTTTTTAAGATAAATGTGGTACAGTATTGTAAGTGTATGTTCTCTCCCTTATGATTTTAAAAATAAGTTTGTGTTTAAAAAATATTTCCTTATTTTGAGAGGGTGGGAGGGGCAGAGTGGGAGAGAGAGAATCCCAAGCAGGCTCCACACTTGATGTAGAGCCTGACACGGGGCTCGAACCCACTACCATGAGATCATGACCTGAGCCAATGTCAAAAGTTGGACACTTAACCAACTGAGCCACCCAGGTGCCCCCAAAATAATTTTCTTTACTCTAGATTACTTTATTACAAGACTGCAGCATATACTACACACAACATATGAAATAGGTGTTCATCGACCATTTCTATTATTGGTAAGGCTTCTGGCCATCAGTAGGCTCTTTAATAGTTAAGTTTTTGGGGAGTCAAAAGTTAAACTTTTGACTCTGTAGGATTTTTGACTCTTAGGGGGTCGGCGCCCCTAACCCCTGTGTTGTTCAAGGGTCAGCTGTACATATTGATCTGGAGGGAAGTGTATGCCCTACTAGAGATATACACAGCTTAGTGGTAGGGCAGTGGGAAGTGATTGTGACTGGGGAATGCACATACCTCTGTTAGAAAATGCAGAAGAATGAAGGAGGCAGAGGCAGAGAGGCAGACTTATCTGAGCTAACTTTGAATGGGAGAAGGCCACGTAGTGTGTGTTTTTCGCTTACTTTGGATTTTGGACCCCTTTGAAAACCATAGAAAGTTGTGGTTCTTCTCCCCAGGGAGATGCATAGTTGGGTGAAGTTACAGGATCACTGCACAAAACTTCAGGTGATGTCGCGCCTAGGCTCAGACTTGCTGCTGTGGCAAGAGACGGAGAAGGGAAAGGCGAACAGATCTAAGCAGACCGTGTGAGAAAGGCACAGAGTCCTGCGAGGGCATCCCTCTGGTGCTCTTAGAAATGAGGGTGTATGTGGGAGGGTGGTGGCAGGCGGGCCTGGGCTGCCTCTGCATCATGGAGGACCGTGAAGGCCACAGCGTGGTGTCTGGTGGTCATTCTGAGGACAAAGGGAAGCCATTACATTTTTCCCGGAGAGATGACGTGACTCAGCCGGTGTTTTACGAAGCTGGCTCTGCAGGCGTGTAGGCAAGATAGATGACTATTGCAGGAGCCCAGTGGGAGAGGAAGAGGCCTGAAGCAGGTACCAGCAGTGTGGGCAGAGAAGTTCCAGATGTGGAACCAACAGGACCGGCCAACCCAGTGGGATTTGTGAAAGAGAAGGTGGGGTTGAGTGATGTCAGGGTTCCACTTTCGATGTCAGGGCCCGGAGGATGAAGTGGGGAGTGGAGACTGGAGAAGCAGGTTTGTAGACAGGAGAGGAAGGAGGAGATGAATTCTGTCAAGAGCTCAAGGCCCTGGGCAGCCACCAAGGCTGGCTGGGGGCTCGCCATCAGAGAAGTGGTCCCTTAGGCACTCCCAGTGGGTCACAGTGAAGCTGGCACAATTTTTAAATGAGGTACCTGTTGCAGTGGGACAATAAAGAGAAGTGTCTTTTTGAGAAAAAGAGAGACACATTGGTAGTTCCCCAGCCTGACCGTCATCAGCAGAAGCACTTGAGAAGCTTTTTAAGCCTTTAAGAAAAAGAAAAGGAACAAAAACTAACTCAAACCAATCAAATGAGAACCCCTAGGAAAATGGTCTGGGAATCTATATTTTTTAAAGCTCCCTGGGAAATTTGGGTGATCAGCCAGGTTGAGAGCCATAGGGCTAGGAGGCTACAGCCTGGGTCCAGGAGGACAGGAGCACATTTTTAGAGTGGGGGAAAAAAAAAAAGAAATGAGCAGAGAATGAGACTGACATTTGAAACAGTCCTTACAAGGTTTGGGTACAGGAAGTAAACTACGTTAGTCAGATTATGTTTCCTCTGTACCGAGACAGAACACGACCATGGCCTAGTCTTTGGAGAGATCTGGCCACACACAGGAGCAGCCATGAGATGGTATCTTGAAGGACGTGAGTAGTTAAAGGAAGACTTCCCTTAGGACAGGGGAGAGTGGTTAGCAGGGGACAGAAATTGATGAGGTGAGGATATATTTGGTGACACAGAACCCAGAAGTGACTTTAAGAGGGGGTAGGGCTTCTTTTACTCTGAGGCACAATGCCAGGACCAGATGGGCGGAGGGTCTGGGGAGGGCCTAATGATCGGGTCTACCGATGAGGGGAGTAAGGCCATGTGGGCCGAGGCGGGTTGCGGGCTTTGGAAAAGTAGATCAGGCTTAGTAGAGATGCTGAGGTGAGCGAAGGTATTGCCCAGCACTGGCAGGAGGCCCTGAGAGAACCTGGAGAGCCTTCTTTTCTTTTTAAAGTTCATTTATTTATTTATTGAGAGAGAGAGAGAGAGAGAGAGAGAGAGAGAGAGAGTGTGCAAGTCAGGGAGGAGCAGAGAGAGAGGGAGAGAGCATCCCAAGCAGGCTCTGCACTGACACGGGGCTCAAATCCACAAACCATGAGATCATGACCTTAGCCGAAGTCGGATGCTTAACCAGCTGAGCCACCCAGGCATCCTGTTTATTTCCTTTTTTTAATTGAAGTCTGTATTGAGATAAGTAGATTCACGTGCCATTGTAGGAAATACACAGTGATTCCCTGTACGCGTTGTCCATTTCCCCCCAATGGTTACATTTAGCAAAAACTGTTACATCCTGTCCCAACCAGAATGTTCATGTTGATAGATAACCCACCAGTGATTTTACTCAGATTTCCCCATTCTTGCTTGTACTTGTGTGTGTGTGTGTGTGTGCATGAAGTTCTGTACAGTGTTATCACCAGTGTCGACTGGTGTATCCACCACCATAGTGAGGGTGCAGAACAGTCCCAGTGCCGCTATGATCCCTGGACTTGCCCTTTTATGACCACACCCAGCTCTGTCCTGCCTCCCCCGGCTTTAACTCCTGACAACCTTTAATCGATCTGTTTCTAAAATGTTGCCATTTCCAACCTGTTATATAATGGGATCATACTGTATGGAACCTTTTGCGTTCGTTTTTTCCATGCCGTATCATTCCCTGGAGATTCATCCCCGTTGTTGGCGTGTTATCAATGGCTTGTTCCTTCTTATTGTTGAGTGTTTTCCGTGGGATGTCTGTTTAAGGGCATCTGGACTGATTCTAGTTTCTGGTTATTACAGATAAAGCTCCTATGGCCGTTGATATACACAGGTTTTTGTGTGAACGTGAGTTTTCATTTCTGCGGGATAAAATGGCCAGCAGTGGTAGTTGGGACTTTCTGGGTTTTTTTTTTTTTTTTTTTTTTTTTTTTTTTTTTTGTTGTTGTTGTTGTTTTTAACCGGTCCCCTGTTTTCCAGAGCAGCTTCACGTTTTCCCCTGCGATCTAGGTTGTCTGCATCCTCACCAGCATTTGATGTTGTCCCTTGTTTATTTTAGCCATTCTGAGAGGTATGTGGTCGTATCTCATGTGGGTTGTAATTTGCATTTCCCTAGTGACTAATGATGTAGAGCATCTTTTCATGTGCTTATTAGCCATCTGTATATTCTCTTCAGTGAAATGTCTGCTCATGTCCTTTGTCCATTTTCTAATTGGATTCTTTATATTTTTACTGTTGAGTTTAGGGAGTTTATTCTAAATACGACTCCTTTGTTGCATATGTGGTTTGCAAATATTGGCTCCTTGTCTGTTGCTTTTCTTTTCATTTTCTTCACATGGGATCCCACATTAAAAGTTTTTAATTTTGATGAGATCCAATTTATTAATTTTCCCTTTTATGGATTATACTTCTGATGGCCAGTCTAAGGACTCATTGCCTAGCCCTAGATCCTGAAGATTTTCTCCGATGTTTTGTTCAAAAAGGTGTATAGTTTTATATTTTATATTTAAGCTTATAATCAATTTTGAGTTAATTCATGTATAGGTAGAGAGCAGTACTTTTTGGGAAGCCCACTGGCGTGATTTTGTGATACATGTATTTTTTTTTCACCAGAGGATTATTGGTTCATCCATATTTTGACAGTTGTCAAAGTTGGGACCTGAGACACCAAGGTGCTGGTGATCACATGGTTGTACCAGCCTAGGTTGGGAAAGAAAGGGACAAGGGGAAGCTGGAGGGGCTACGTCATGGCATGTACTGCCCAGAGCCTCTGTTAATTAGGAGAAGAGGCAGGGTAGGAGGCTGTGGTCACGCATGGGAGAGGCAGCATCTGAGATTAGAGGTGGAGAGATTTCGAGGGATGAGTTTCGAGGTGTGGCCATGAATGTGGTCAACTGATACGAGCGTGGGTGATGACCATTGGTGAAGAGGAAGTAAAACATGGGGAACCTCATCAGCACTGGGTTCATTAATCACTTTAATGTTGAAGTGCATAGTAGTGAAGTGTGAATTTGTAAATAAATGTGCCAGAGTAACCAGATATTGGGAGAAATTCTTTGAGGACATGACCCCATGGATGTGAATGGAATGAGTTAGGTATAAGTGAATACATGGTATGGACATAGTAAAAAGCAGGTGGCAGAGTGGTGGGGTAGAAGGAACATTTAGGGTCACAAGAAGATGCTAACAGTTCCTACTTCCTTCCTCCCAACTTCTCTGGCCGTTCCCATACTATTCCTATTTGTGATGTGTCTTTGGACAGCTGTATTAGCTTTCTGTACTTTGTCACTATCATCTGTAGAATGGGATGAGGAAATCCACATATCTCTCCCTGCCTCTCAACAATGCTGAGAGAAATCCAATTGCAGATGAGAAAGTGCTTTGAACTGAATCCTAAAAAGAGTACTTTTGTGAGGTTAAGCCCCCTTAGGGCCTGTTGGAAAGGTAGGTAGGAATGTTTTGGAGTTGTCACATAGGATTAAGCTTCCCTGTCCTAGGTAGAGGGGTGTTTCGTTAAGGGAGGGTTGAACTCCCCCCTCCCCCTTCAGGGTTTCTGCCAAAGAAGGGGTCGGAGAGGGGAGATTGGGGCAAACTTGTCCAGGTCAGAGTCACATACAGTGCGGGGGACCACTGGGAGCCTGTTGCACCGCAGAGGCTGGGCAGCCCCAGACAAGTGGCCCTGTACAGCCTCCAGGGGGAGAGGGCTTGGACGCACTTGGGTGTTGTAGGCACAACCGTGGATTACAAGTCTTTTTGTTCTTCCCACACTGACTTCTAGAGCTTTAGCTCCACGCTCCCGTGGCTGTGGCCTTGCCTGTCACTTGGGAGCTTGTCTCTAAGTTCTTACTATCATTACTTATTTGTATCCCTCTCCACTGATAGGACGTACAGTGGTCATTTCAATAATTATTATTATGGTTGTGTTCTGCTGATCTCTTTAGTAAAGGTGCCGTCTTAGAGAATGTTCAACTCTGTAAATTTAAATACATAAATGTATCACGTGGTCAGGATCATAGAAATAATCTGCAGGAATTTACAACATAGGAATAGTGGTTGCCACAGGGGTTGGATTATAGGAGACTTACTCCTTTTCCCCTATATATTGCAGTATTAATGGAGTTTCTTTAATAGCGAACATATGTTGCTTTTGGAATTGGAGGAAAAAATAATTATATCAAGTTTATTTTGTCCCTCTGGTTCTGAGTAAGGAATACTCATTAAAGGAAAATGTGGAAAGTACCAAGAATTAGAAGCAAACCATATTGCCTAGGTCCACTTTGGTGTGACGTTCACTAGGGATTCGGTTGGAGGTGTGGGGGGTGGGGTGGGCTTTGCAGGGTCTTGGTGAGTGGAAGGGAAGCTGGTGCCACTGAACTCTTCAGGGCAACAGTCTTGAGGGACAGGTGGTCAGAGAGTGGTGGTGCTGGGGCAGGAAGCAGGACAGAGTGTTCTTATTATAGACTTCAGGACATCGGTCCGGGAGTTCAACAGGTGCCCTGGCCAGTTGGATCTGTCAGTCAGCTGTCCAGACCAACAGTGGAATTATTCTGACATTCGTCTATTATGGTAAAATGGCTATGGGAGAGGTAGAGAAAAGCATTCGAATCCATTCTTCTAATGTCTGCACGCTCACAGCAAAGGGACACAACAATATTAATGGGAGTTAACACACCATAACCCCTGCCGCACCAGTGCTTATCATTTAACTCAAACTTGACAGGAGTAGCGGACATGTTTTATTTTGGAGGGCTGGGAGGGGGCCTCTCTTTAAAAAAGTTTTGTTTTGTTTTTTTTTTAAAGGGTGCCTGGGTGGCTCGTTCGGTTAAGCGTCTGACTCTTGATTTCGGCTCAGGTCATGATTTCACAGTTTGTGAGATCAAGCCCCACATCGGGCTCTACACTGACACCGCGGAGCCTGCTTAATTCTCTCTTTCCCTCTCTCTCTGCCCCTCTCCTGTTCATGTTCTCTCTCTCTCTCTCTCTCTCAAAAAGTAAATAAAACTGCTAAAAAAATTTTTTTAATGTTTTTTTTTTTTTATGATCGTGTTATTTTTTGTAACAGATTCCTAGCAAATAGTCTTGTGTTTGCATTGCCTTTTGGCAGAGCTAGGTGACTTTTAGAGTATGAAAATGCTCTCGAGACTATGGTGTAGTATACATTCTCATTTGATGTAATCATTTGAATTAATAACAGGTAGGTTTCATTTGCTTGATATTTACCTTTTGTGCATAAACTGCAGATTATTCTGTCTGCCCACCTTCCCTTCTCTCAAATGCTTCAAATCCAGGTAAATAATAAAATCAAATTCACTCTTCAAAGCCTGTAAGGATATTATTTCTTTCAAGCCTCTTTCTGTATCATTGTAGTCCCCTCTTTCTTAGCTTTTCAGAGCACAGTCTGAAAGGTGTGACGTTGAAACGTGCTGCCCACGACATTCAATTTATTTAAAAAAAATTTTTTTTTTAATAGCATTACAGCCTTTTCATCACAGGCAATGAAATTGGTCATTAGCTGAAAATTTCCATAGACATTGTTCCTTTTGCAAAGGCCAGAGGAACTTTTAGGCTACCTTATAAGAGAATGCTATGGAGGAAATGCTTTGCAGCATCTGGGGTAATATTTAACATATGTTAATAAGCTGAGGGTTTTTTTTTTTTTCTCCCCCCCAGCCATTTAGAAAAGGTCCCAATTACTCTGTGTCTGCCCTCTTCCCTGGATCTGCCTTGGCTCTGTGACTAGCTTGCCATTGTGTTGAGACAGGCTTTGGCAACTGTCTCTCAGATGAATGGTTCTATTACAAACACAGTAGCTTCCGTGACAGCTTAGAAGAGATTGTTGTTTATGGCTGCTTTTATTGAGAGAGGTTCGGCGCACATTAATGTCTCGATAAAGACATTTGTACCTATAAAGTAGCCACAGCTTTAACCCTATTTGATGGTGAGTAAGGTATTGGGGCTGATGACATGGCCAGATGTGAGGTATCGGATTGCATGTTTATTCAACTGTTTCTGCAGTCTCTGTACTTCGATGTGCCTTTGTATTTGCTGTATCACAGCAACACACAGAATGCAGTGGCGATACGATCCTGCTTATGGAAGATGCTATTTGGGTTACTTGGATCGTAAGCCACGTGTATTAGGAAGCATTCTCTCAGTGCCTTGTGTGTCCTGAGACAGCAACCGCAAACAGTTGTTAGGTGAAGGGATTTGCCAGGTGGGATGACTGCGTGCACTGGGGTAGGGCACTTTTGAGATGGACGGATCTGAGTGAGGCCTGGGCTGACCGGGGCAGGCATTGCAACAGGGATTCACAATAATGATGATGAACATCTAGCCAGGGCTTGCTGTGTGCCAGGTACTATTCTAGACGCTTAACATCAACTCACCTAAGCCTCACGACAGCTCTTATGAATAGCTACTATTATCATTGCCGTGTCACAGATGAGGACACAAAGGCCCGGAAAGGTTAAGTAAATGGCTCAGGGTCATGCAACTCGTAACTCCTGGATCGGAGGTATGAGCCCCTATCGGTCTGACGCCAGCACCGGAGTCTCAACCGCCACTTGTCTGCTGCCTCTGAGGCTTGACAGAACTGTAACCTGAGGTCCTCTGGACTCCGTGTCCCTAAACTGCTGCCTGCCTGGTTTGGGAGAGAGTTTTGGTTCCAAGTAAACAACGAAAAGGGGAGAATGTGCTTTCCTGGTGTCTGGGATCCTCTTTATCCTATTATCTGGCTGGCAAACTCCTACAGGTTCTTTAAGACCCTGTACAAAATACTCTCCTTTTCTCCGAACCCTTCCTTAAACTCCACAAGCAGAGATAGTTGCTCCTTTGTGTGTGTGTGTGTGTGCGCGCGCGCACGTGTGTGCGTGTGTGCGCGCGTACACTTTTTTTTTTTTTTTTAATTAAGTTATTTAACTGTCAGAGCCTTTCAGGCGCAGTTGTTTTTACAGTGTTTGTGTCTCCATGTCCTCGGGGGGCAGGGCAGTGTCATCAGCACGTCTGCATCTTTAGCAGTTAGCATAGTGCCTGGCACACACAAGGCCCTCAAAAAATGTGTGGATTGGTAAAAATTGTTGGTAATAATAATTCCACCTTTCCATCTCTAGCAGGCATTTTTTCCCTGCATTGTTATCACATGTGCAACATTCTAATGAAATAATGAAGGCAACAGTTAGAATTTCATGGATGAGACACTGGGGCACAGAGCCCAGAGGGCTTTCCATTAGGATACCTTATTTTGAGGTAACCTCCTGGTAAAGCAGAATTTATGGTGGAACCCATAGCACCCCATCCCCATGTCTGTGTTTTTCTGTTCTGACCACATTGACCCTGTGCCTGGGTCAATGAGAATGGGAATACCTTTTCTTAGTTTACAATTTTGTGCCCATATCACCATGATTCTGCCCATATAGGATATTCAGTGGCTAGAAAGGATGGCTGAGCCTGATTTGGCTATTGTGGTGACTGAACCCACCTTCCTCCCATCCTGATTTGATTTTTATAACTATAGTAAAACATATTCCTAGAAAGCTAGTCTTTGACAATTTTTCCCCTTTGGACATACCTGCTACAGTGTGTTTGTAAGCTTATTTGACATGTCCTAAGTGGTGTCTATGCATACATATGTGTGTGCCTTACTCTTTTCAGGTTGACTGTGGATTTGGTTTAACCTGTCTGAATGTGACTTCCACAGATTATCCTAAGATGACATTGTTGATCCTCAAAGATTCATTTGAGTGAAACAGTGAACTAAGCAAGCTACTGCTGTGGAGTTTAGAAGGTTGTTAATTTCAGTTAGGGCAGGTTACCAGACCTTTGTGACCAGGTCACAAAATCTGGTTAGCGTAGATTTAACCTACCACTAATCTTGTTAGTGGCTGATTTATATGGGGGTTTGTCAGCCCATAGAAGTAAGTTCATTGTAGTTGTTAAGGGCATGGAGTCAGGAGTGGGGGCTCTCTGGGCTTAAGTCCTGGCTCTGCCGATGTGTAACCATGGATATGTTAGTATTCTTGAACCTCCATTTCCTCATCTGATAAATGGGGCTAATATTAGCACCTATCTTACAAGGTTGATATGAGGGTTAAATGAGATAATGTGGTAAAATGCTTCACATGCCCAACTCATTCTTAGAGAGAAGTATTATCTTGACCACAAAATCAGGCAAAGACATAACAAGAAAACTATCGACCAAAACCTCTTATGAATACAGATATAAAAGTTCTCAACAAAATGCTCATAGACTAAATCCTGCAACATATAAAAAGAATTACTCACCATGACTAAGTGGATTTACCCCAGGAATGCAAGGTTAGTTTAAAATCGGAATTTAACGTAATATACTTTATCAATAGAATAAAGAACAAAAATCACATGATCATCTCAATAGATGGAGAAAAGGCATTTGACAAAATCCACACCTCATCTTGATAGAAACAAACTCCTATGTGCCTACCATACTAGCCTCAGAAGAGAACTTCGTCCCTGATACGGGGCATTGGTAAAAAATCTACAGCCAGCATCATAGTAATATGATGTTTACTTAATAGTAAAACACTGAATGCTTTCCTCCTAAGATCAGGAATAAGACAAGGATGTTTGCTTTCACTCCTTCTATTCAACGTTGTGTTAGAGGTTCTAGCCAGGGCAATTAGTCAAGAAAATGAAACAAAAGGCATCTGTATTAAAAAAGGAAGAAGTAAGATTATCTCTTTCTGATCTTTTATATAAAAAAAATTATTAAAGCTAATAAAGGATTTGGTAAGGTTGCAAGATATGAGATCAATACACCAAGGTAATTATATTTCTGTACATTTGTAATGAACAGTCTAAAAATGAAATTAAGAAAGTAGTTCTGTTTACAGCATTATAAAAAGGATAACATAACTCATGAATAAATTAAAATAGACACGTGTGCCACTTTTACTCCCCAAACTACAAAACATTGTTGAAAGACATTGTAAAAGACCTGAAATAAATCAAAAGACATTCTGTATTCACAGATCAGAAGAGTTAATAGTGTTACAGCCGTCATCCCCAAATTGATCTACAGATTCAATGTAATCCCTATTAAAACTCCAGTGGACTTCTTAGTAGAAATTGACAAGCTGATCCTAAAAGTCATATGGAGATTAAGGGGATTCAGAATAGCCAGGACATAACTTGGAGAAGAAGAACAGAGTTGGAGGACTCATGCTTCCTGATTTCACAACTTACTACAAAGATACAGTCTGAATCAAGATGGTGTGGTACTTGTATAAAGTTAGACATGTATCTTGGGAATAGAAACAAGAGTCCAGAAACAAAATCCTGCATATTTATGGTCAATTGATTGTCAACAAATGTGCCAAGCTAATTCAAAGAGGGGAGCAATAGGTTTTTCGATAAATGGTGCTGGGACTACTGGGTATCCACATGTCAGGAATGAATTTGAACCCTTTCTCCACAACCTACACCATAACTAACTAAAAATAGATACTAGACGTAAATTTAAAAGCTAAAACTATAAGACCCTAGAAGAAAATATAGGAATAAGTCTTTCTATGATCTGGGGTTAGGTAAAGCCTTCTTGAATATGACACCGAAAGCATGAGTAATAAAAGTAAAAATAAATTGATACTTCATCAAAATTACAAACTTTTGTGCTTCAAAGGATACCATCAGGAAAATAAAATAACAACCTGGAGAATAGGAGAAAAATATTTTTAAGCCATAAATCTAATATGGGACTTGTATGTAGAATATAGAAAGAACTCTTGCAACTCTGATAAAGAACGTAAGTAATCCAATTAAAATGTAGACAAAGAACCTGAATAAGCATTTCTTTTGAGAAAATATACAGGTCGCCAATAGCACATTGTAAAGATGCTCAGCATCATTTGGCATCTTGGAAATGCAAATTAAAACCATGGTGAGATACCACTTCATATCCACTAGGATGGCTATAATCAAAAAGACTGATAACAAGTATTGCCATGGATGTGGAGAAGTGGGAATCCTTATGTATTATTAGTGGGAATATAAAATGGCACAGCCACTCTGGAGAACAGTCTAACAGATACTCAAAAGGTTCGACATAGCATTATCAGAAGACCCAGCAATTTTACACATAGGTATAAAACTAAGAGAAATGAAAGCAGATATCCCTATAAAAACTTGTGAATGAATATTTATAGCAGCATTATTCATAATAGTCTCAACAGTGGAAGGACCCCAAAGGTCCATCAGTGGATGGACATAAATAAATATGGGCATGAATAAAATGTGATATATCCAATCAATGGATTATAATTTGGTGATAAGAAGGCATGAATTGCCAGTACATACTACAACATGAACAACTCTTGAAAACATTATGCTGAGTGACAGAGTGCAGTTACAAGACTATATATTGTATGATTCCAGTTGTGTGTAATACTCAGAATAGGCCAGTCTTTAAAGATAGGAAATAGATTAGTCGTTACTTAGGCCTGGAGGATTTGAAAGAAATTGGGCAATTACTGTTAATGAATATGGGGTTTCTTTCTGGGATGATTAATATGTATTATATATTACATATATTAATATATGTTATATATGCATGTGCATGTGTATATATACACATACATATATACACACACAGATAGTCTACATACATACATACTCTGAATATACTAAAAATCATTGAGTTGTACACTTTAAATCAGTGAGTTATATGATATATACATTATATCTCAATAAAGCTGGTTGGTAAATGTATATACTTAGCATCCTACGTGGCCCATTGAAAATGGTCAATAAATGTTAGCTACCATTGTGGTAATTTCCTTCCTACTTTTCTTGCTACTTTTACAGTAGCAAAGATGGAATTGAGAGGACAATGCTGAGAAAGCAGGTGAACCTAGCAATTAATTCTGATCCTGGGTGATGGAGCGGGTAGAAGAAATCTGTAGGGCTCTAGGCTGGGAGCTAAATGCTGATTTAGGAGAGCTAATGGAGAGGTCGAGTGAAGTTACATGGTGCAACTGCCTGGCATAGAATCGGCCCTCCCAAACTCTTAGGTAGATTTGAATTTAGTTACCCTTAAAATGGTGGTCGAACTTAGGGCTCAAATCTGGTCGAACTAAACCAGATGTTCCTCTCAAAAGAATAATCACCACTTGTGTGTTAAAGGCCAGGGTTTTTGTGTCCAGGAGTTACTAAGCCAGATGTGCGTGTTTTCTTTTTAAATCGCAGTAAGCATGGCAAAGACCAGGGTTTTAGTTCTGGGCCTGTATATTTTTCTAGGCAGTGTCTGGGGAACCTCAGTTTCCCAGTCAGTCCCTGGAGAACAGCTTTGCTCTTGGCAGGCTGCCTTTGGGCCTGAGTGTCGGAACCCCTCGAGAGGAGAAGGGCAGAGCCCAGTCCTCATACTCTGGAAGTCAGTCCCTGCAGAAGCTCGACAGCACCATAGATCGCCATGCTAGTTACCAGCGGTTCCTCCTTTAGAACTTGGAAAACATGTGCCAACTGGGCGGGAAGGTTCTCCGCTAAGATGGGTTTATTTCCCAACATGTCTCACGGAATTTTTTCCCCCAAGGATTTACCTATGGAGGGAAGTTCCTATTTCAGTGTTGGGGGAAAACCAAGTGAGCTGCTTTTCAGATGTTTAGCCACACGCTGGCACCCAGGCTCACGCGGTACGGAGTGGCAGAGCCAAGACTCAGAATGTCCCCCATGGCCACCTGGCTGCTAAGACAGTTTGCTCTTAGTCTTAACCACTAGACCGAACTGCCTCTCGGGAATGGACGCAGTTGAGAGAGGGAGAGGTGTGAAGACAAGTGTTTTCAGGAACACTGGGGAGTCTGGAGGGCTGGGTGCCGACAAACACGGACGGAATGGCTAATGAACTGGGAAAAGGAGGATGAGTTTGAGTAACATGGCAGGTGATTGCATTTGAACCCTGAAGATCAGCTTGTCTGTGTGAGTAGCACATTTCTGGAAGAGGGACAGGAGTCATCACTTTTTTGGATACTCAGCTAGTGTTGAAGAATTATTCTGGAAGCCTGAGGAGTGACCCACAAGGAGGTGGAGGTCACTGCAGCACTCCTGTAGGAAAGGAGGATGGCTTCACCTATGTCAGGGGCTGTGGCAGTGACAGCGAGAGGCCAGGGTGGGTTAGGTCAGGATAATAGCGATCAGGCATCCAGATGGCATATAGGAGGGATCAGAAGGCTCTCTAGGGCTTGGTGGCAAGAGAAGAGATAGAGGTGTTTCATCTGTGTGGACAGCAGCGCATTTACAGACACATGGAAAAGCAGATTCTGTGGGGCAGAATTGGAGTCCTGCGTCTGAGCTGTATGGAGCTGGCAGGGCTTTGGGGTTCTCCGGGGGGAGAGGACCAGCAGGCACGTGGAAGTTCAGCGTCCTGGGTTGAGAACAGTTTGGAGGGACAGCATCTCAAGGTTTGGAGTTAAAGCCTTAGAAGTGAATGAGCTTGTGCAGGAGACAGAGAGGAGAAAGGACTAAAGAAAGGAAGGTCTCAGTGAGAACCATTGCAGCCGTAAGAGTCAGGCCCCAGCTCACGCTTGTGTGTCCGTCTTCTTACTGAGCATCCTGCTTGTCACGTGAAACCTTACAAGTGCTGGAGCCGGGGAGCCCGAATGCCTGCGTGTTTATTGTACTAAGTATGTTGAAGTCTTGAAGTTTGTCTCTTCTCGGTGTGTTGATGGGTACTTTTCCTGTGGGTTCATGGGGTGCTGAGTCTGTAGACACGTTCTACTCTGTGGCTCCCTAGGGTGAGTTAATGGGTTAGACCCTGATCCTTGTTCAGCTCCTTCGTTTAACCTAAACCAGATCTGGTCTGGATCTGATGTGTGATTTCCTTCCTCCCAGGCTCCCGGGGAGCATTGCTGGGACCCTTGCGGTCCTTTGCGTTGCAAGGAATCAGCCCCCCACCCTTAACTGTGGCTCCTGTGGGGTAGAAGTGCCTCCTTTCAGAGTCTGCTTCAGCTTGCTCTCTTGGGGCTGGCCCGGAGAGCCCAGGGACAGTAAGCGTGACCTGTCAGAAGCAGGGCCTGCCCTCTCTCTGAACCAGGACTGGGCTCCTGGTAGCCTGAGCCTGGGCGCCGCGGGGGACGTGTGGGCCTGAATGTGCTCTGTGCTGACCGGGGTGGGAGGGGAGCTGAGGGGAAGGCAAGGGCCTCTTCTGTCTGCTCTTCTAGAACCCTGAACTGGAGGGGTCTGGTGTCCTTGGTTTTTATACTTGAAGCTGGCCCAGAGATGCCCTTTCCCCAGTTCCAGTTCTGGGGGCCAGCTGGCCAGGCGTGGTCACAGCTGCTCCTACATGGCTGTTCCCTCCCGTCCCACTGATCCCGGGTTCCAGGGTGCAGAGGTCATTCCCAGTTGCCTAAGATGCCATGTATTTGAATGTCCGAACTAAAACACTTGAGAGAATAAAATGGGGCAGTATTAAGAATAACACCAGGGAAACAGAAATAAACTGAGACCTTTCAGGCAAACCAGGATATGTGATCTTCTTCTCTGTGCTTTCACTTTGGGCTCAGTTCTTAATGTACCCCCCGAAGTGGTCCCACCTCCCCTACACCCCATGACCCATGTGATTTGGGTGCCAGGGACTTACAGATCTCCATCCTTTGAGATTTGGTCTGCATAACAGAAGCCTCAGGGATCTCCCACGTTGGAAGGCCCAGCACAGGAGAAACTTAGAAGTGTGTTTCCTGGAAGTATGTTACAGAGGAGGGTGGGAGGGACGTGAGCATCTGGGCCTCTCTGAGACGAGGCCAAATAGGGGTTTAGGAAGAGAAGGTGTTCCTTTTTGAGAGTCAAGGAGGTGATGAGAGCTCTGTCCGGGGGACTCCTCAGCCTGCATGGGCCCGCATTTCTACGCAAAGCTGGAAGAACCCAGATCTCCATGGGGCCTGAGCGAAGAAGGTCCGAGGAAAGGAGATGGCTTCTCATTTGGTCTTCTCACTGTGTCCTTGAACATCTGCCTTGCCCAGGTGACCTGGATGGCCTGGATTTGACCATTTTGGAGTGAGGAGTAGGGTTGCCAGATTTGGCAAACAAAAATACAGAGCACTCTTTTAAATTCGAATTGCAGGTAAAGACTAATTTTTTTTTTAAGTTTATTTATCTTAGAGAGAGGGAGAGAGCACGGGTAGGTGAGGGGCAGAGAGGGAGGGACAGCATCTGCACTGACAGCAGAGCCTGATGCGGGGCTCAAACTCTTGAACCGTGAGATCATGACCTGAGCCGAAGTTGCACGCTCAACCAACTGAGCCACCCAGGCGCCCCAAGACTAATTTTTCTTGTATAGGTATATCCCACGCCATAATTGTATTCTATACATGACAGTCTTAGTAGTATCTGGCCAGATTTTGCTTGCTTCTGGAACGTG
Organism: Panthera leo; assembly: GCF_018350215.1. Taxonomy (NCBI): domain Eukaryota; kingdom Metazoa; phylum Chordata; class Mammalia; order Carnivora; family Felidae; genus Panthera; species Panthera leo. The sequence goes on from NC_056688.1 coordinate 69,157,107, forward strand.
GGGTAATCATTCACAGTTCTGCCTTCACTCAACAGGTATTTATTGAGTCCCAACTGACACGTCAGATGCTGTTGTAGGCACTGGGGGTTTTCATTGAGCGAGAGACAACAGGAGTTCCTGACCTCCTGGGGCTTTCGTCTAGTGCGGGCAGTAGATGATAAGGAAGAGACATAAGGATGTTGGATGGTGACAGTGGGAAAGTGGAAAATAAGGTGAGAAGGGAGGATGGGAGGGGGCGTGGGGAGAGGATTCACACCTGGGTAAGGGTTTGAGGGGATAGGCCAAACAGACGTTTTAGGGGAAGAGCATCCCAGGCCTCAGGCGACGCACACTTCAAGCCCTGGTGTGCCCGGTGCGTTTGAGGAGCCGTGAGGACCAGTGTGGCTGGAGCCACGTCAGTGAGGAGGGAGAGTGTGGAAGCGGAGCCAGTGAGGTCAGGGAGTAGAGCTTGTGGAGGGGCCTCTGTAAGGACCCAGGAGGCCTTTGGAGAGGGTATTGAGCAGGGTGGGGATGTGATCTGATAAGGATTTTGTTCTGTTTTCTTTTTTTTTTGTTGTTTATTTATTTTTGAGAGAGAGAGAGAGACAAAGAGAGACAGAGAGAGACAGAGCACAAGTTGGAGAGGGGCAGAGAGAGAGGGAGACACAGAATCCGAAGCAGGCTCCAGGTTCTGAGCTGTCAGCACAGAGCCTGACGCGGGGCTCGAACCCACACACTGTGAGATCATGACCTGAGTCACGGTCGGTTGCTTAACCAACTGAGCCACCCAGGCGCCCCTGTTCTGTTGTTTTAAATTACAGTATGGTTAACATACAGTGTTATACTGAGCCGATGAGGTTTTATTTTATTTTTGGTTTTGAGAGAGAGTGTGTGCATGTACATGTGCATGTACGAGGGCAGGGGAGGGGCAGAGGGGATGAGAGAGAGAGAGAGAGAGAGAGAGAGAGAGAGAATCTTAAGCACGTTCCATGCTCAGCATGGAGCCCGACACAGAGATCCATCCCATAAACCGTGCAGTCATGACCTGAGCCGTAATCAAGCGTTGGACACTTAACCCTGCTGAGCCACCCAGGTGCCCCTGATCTGATGGGGTTTTAGGAGTCACTGGCAGTTGGTGGAGATCACGCCAAAAGCTGGCCTGGGGTCCTGTTCTGTCACCTCGCCTGCAGAGGTGGGCTGTGGGACTTGAGGTGTGCATGTCATTTAGAATAAAAAGTCGTTGCTACCAGGACTCAGCAACACTTTATAGGATCTTTGCCTTTTTCTCTCCTTTCTGTCTTCTCCATTTGAATGACGCATTCCTCCTAAACAAGGGGAGGGAAGTGTTGTGATTATCTGTACGTGTTTTCAACCCCTGTGTGATAATACCTGGTTCGAGGGACAGTTCCAAATGTTTCTTATTAAGCTTTAGAGGAATGACTTACCGGACACCGTTTACACATCTGAAGTTCCAGATAAAATACAATTCCAAAATACATGAGTTTTTGTTGGTGTTGAAGGAAGTCATTTTTCTTTGGACTAAATAAATTGAAATTTTTTTGAGGTCTCGAAGAGCTTGAAAGCATGTCTTTTGTTTCCAGTCTCTGAAAAGGAAAGGGAAGAGTGAGCTGATCATAGTTTGCAGCTTTCTTACACTTTACTGGGCTGAAGTCTGATTTAAAAATGGAGGAAAAAAAGCCAACAGACTTCACATTGACCTTGACACTAAGGCATATATACAATTAATTAATTTATTAATTTATTAATTTATTTTCAAATGTATTTATTTATCTTGAGAGAGAGCACATGGGCACCCAGGGGTGGTGTGGGAGGGGTGGGGAGGGACATTGAGAGGAGCATTGAGAGGGGGAGAGAGAATTCCTATCAGCCTCTGCGCTGTCAGCACGGAGCCCAACTCAGGGCTCGAACTCACAAACCCTGCGATCATGATCTGAGCCCAAAATCAAGAGTCAGACGCTGAATCAACAGAGACACCCAGGTGCCCCAGCAATTTATTTTTATAAAATATTTATGTTCTTTGGAAAAAAATACTGAGGCTGTAAAACCTAGACTTTTAAGTAAATGGGATCATTTTAAGTGTTAGCCAATTTGGGGGATGAGAATTATAATTCTAAAAGGAGTAGCAAATATTTTCTAAGTATCTTTAACAAGCCTGATGACTTACAGAAGACCATAGTGGTAAATTAACTTTGCTGAGTAAATTAACTTTGCTGAGTAATATTATTAATAAATATTTAAATTTTTACATATATCCATAAGGTTTATTTGAGAAGATGCAAAAAGGAAGCACTTTAAAAAAGGTAATGCAGAGGCGCCTGAGTGGCTCAGTTAAGTGTCAGACTCTTGATTTCAGCTCAGGTCGTGATCTCATGGTTTGTGGGCTAGAGCTGACAGTGCGGAGCCTGCTTGGGATTCTCTCTCTCCCTCTCTGTCTCTGCTTCTCCCCAGCTCACGTGCACTCTCTCTCTCTCTCAAAATGAATAAATGAACATTACAAAATGTGTAGTGTAGACAGACATATCAAATGTGAAAATGGATTCTTTTACCAGAGTTGTGAAGAAAACATCAAGACCAAATCAATATTTATACATATATTTTTTGTTTTAAATGTTTGTTTATTTATTTTTAGAGAGACTGAGAGAGAGCACGCATGTACGGGGAAGGAGCAGAAAGGGAGGGAGGCAGAGAATCCCAAGCAGGCTCTGTGCTGTGAGCACAGAGCTCGATGTGGGGCTCAAACTCACAAACTGTGAGATCGTAACCTGAGCTGAAACCAAGAGTCAGACGTTTGACTGAGCCACCCAGGTGCCCCTCAAGCCAATATTTAAAGTAAGAACTAAGCAGGCTTTTTTGAGGGGCTGTCCCGTGCCAGGTCATGAGATGGGTACTAAGAAAACAGAATCTCAGGGCTGACCACTGTAAAAAGCATCAGGTAAAATTCAATGAGCAGTAAAACACAGGTATGTAAATTGTGCATTTAAAAAGAAGGCCTTTGATGGGGCACCCATACTCTGTCTCTCTCCCTGTCAAAAATAAACATTAAAAAAAAGGCATTTTAGACCAAGCCTGTTTGAGCGAGTTTAGCTACGTCCTTAAGCAGGGACTAAAATCCATTGTAAACCACTTTAACGTAATTGAGTCCCAACCATGATAAATTGAGATTTTTGCCACGCCAGTTTGCATTACAGCCTAGATGCGCATTCACTTTAGGATTAGAAAGATCTAGCATTAGCATTTCTAGCTATAGGACTTGGCCATCTCTAAGCTTTAGTTTTCTGTCTGTAAAATGGGAGTCTTGAAACCAGCCTCATGGAGTGGTTTTGCCTGTTAAGTGGGTGACTCACATCGGGTCCTTGGCCAGCATAGTGAGCTCTCGGGGAGTGATGGCCCGTATCATTCTTACTGGCATTGCTGACGGAGACTCTACAACTTACGTTATTTCTTGATTTCCGAGGCCACCCAAGTTCAAGTTTTGGGTGTGCAGGTAGCATCGTTTGAATGCCTTGAGAGGTGGGGGAGCAGACAGGGGGGTTTGGCTCACAGTAGGTGGGAGGTGGGAACTCAGAATCCTGCTGAATGTGCCATCACACTTGACATCGCCCTCCAGATGGCTGTGCAGCCAGGTTGATAATTAGCTCCAACAGATGCGGGTGGAGAGTCCCCTGGGCAGCTCTTCTGCAGCGTGGGTGTGTAGTGAGAGCTGCACATGGCATCGGGAGGCCCGAGCCGGGTTGGGATGTGCAGCGGGCTCAGCTGGGCCGACGCAGGCATCGCCCTAGTCGGACCCTCCTGGGTCTCAGCTGGTGCACAGACACTGCCCCCACCCCGCAGGCTCGCAGGAGCAGATGCCACCCCTGTGGGGGGCTGTGGCCTCCAGCTGCTTTGCAGCCTCTGTCAGGCCAGGGCTGTTGAAGCTCTTGCTCTGCTATTTAAACCCATCATTGCTGGTGACCGCTTCCAGTCTTAAGTGTAGGTGGTGTATGTGTGTGCGCGTGCTACAGGTTTCAGCTAATTACCGCCGCAGGGGATCTGTCCAGCGACTGGGTGTGGGGAAGGCCAGCCCCACGGCCCCCTGCGTTAGCCCCCACCCCTACAGAGGCACCTGCTGAGCCTGCACCCAGAGAGGGGCCCTGCTGCCCCTCCAGGACCCCCCCCATCGTCAGTGGACCTTTTTCAAAGCAGGGCGAGAACCGGGGTTTTGTGCTCCCGGCCTGTGGGGACTGTGACACCAGGGCTCAGACATTAAGATGTGGACTCTGCCACCCAGGTTGAGGGAGGGCGGGCAAGTCAGCTTACCTCTTGGGATTTGTTTCCTCTATTAAGGGGCAGTGAATTGGGGGGTGGGGGGCTATTAGCCTGTTGTCTTTATCTCCATGTCCCTTGGACACAGTAAGTGCTCATGAAACAATAGCTTCATTTATAAAATGGGGATGACATTGCCCACATCCCTGAGTTGTGCTGGGGAGGAGAGACTGTTCATGTAATTCGATTCAGCTGTGGCAAAAGGGGCATGAGGTGAGGACACTCTCGTTTTCCCTTAGGTTCTGCTCCTTTCATGTCCCCAGTATCAAAACATCTCAGACACTCAGGACTTCAAAAGAAGCCCATTTGTATATCTTCACTAACTAGTTCAAACTTAACTGATTTTGACAGTGGATCTTAATGGACATGTCTTCAGAGAAAGTGTATAAATGGCCAGAAAGCACATGAATAGATGCTCAACATCACTAGCCACTAGGAGAATGCAAATTAAAACCACAATGAGATAGCACTTCATACCTGCTCTAGGAGGACTGTGGTCAGAAAGGCGAACACTAGTAAGTGCTGGCGAGGACGGGGGACGGCTGGAACCTGCATACACTGCGGGTGGGGAAAGTAAAATGGTGCAGCCTCTTTGGAAGACAGTCTGGCAGTTTCTCAAAAGGTGAAAGGCAGAGTAATTCCATTTCTACATCTCTGTCCAAGAGAAGTGAAAACATAAGTCTACACAAAGATTTGCATGCACATATTTATTGCAGTATTATTCTTACATATAGGCTTTGTGTGAATGCCTTGGTTTCTGATATGGACTGGGTGTTGGGACATACTATAAAGATTTTCCTGGGATGGCTGCTCTCCTCTTGGGTCTGTTTTGTGGGGTTCATGCCTCAGAAATGCCTAGCTTTGGCCTCCGTCATTGTCACTTTCAGAGGACAGCCCAAGTTCGGTCTGTGTTTTCAGAACACAAACTCAGGGAGTCTCCTGTAGAGACTTCTGTAGAAACCCTTATCAACTGAAGATGTCTGGTGTCTCCCAGACTTTGGTCTCCTGCATTCCTTGTAATCAGCATGGGGGGGACCCCTTCTTGTGGTGTGAGTTGCTCTCAACGCATCAGGCTTTCGAAGATGAATTCCTGGTCTGATGGAAGATTCTGGCAGTAATGGGATATCTCTTGAAGGTGCTGATAAGGGCCTCGTCAGTTTCAGGAGTGGGCAGGTCTTTCTTATAGAGGTTTCTGGTGACTGGGATACCTGATTAGCAGGCTTTTTCCTGGCCCTGTACAATGACGGGTTATAGGTGGGTGGGCGTGGGAGCAGAGCATCTTAGATATGTCTGTGACATATAGGAGTCAGTGGGTGGTGTCAGCCTCAAGGAAAGGGCCTCTTGATTGAGATTTGGAACTGACTTAAGCCAGTTCTCTAGGCATCTATTGTCTTGCATTAGAAACACAAGTTTTTCCTATAGTAAAACTATAATGGGGGCGCCTGGGTAGCTCAGTCATTTAAGTGTCCGACTCTTGATCTCGGCTCGGGTCATGATCTCACAGTTTGTGGGTTCAAGCCCCACGTCGTGCTCTGCGCCGATGGCACAAAGCCTGCTTGGGATTCTGGTTCATCTTCTCTCTGCCCCTCCCCGACTTGTGCTCTCTCTCTCTCTCAAAATAAATAAACTTAAAAAAAAAAAAACTAAAATGGAATAGGGGAAAATGTTTCTTTAGTAACAGGCAGAATACAGAGAGATAACCGTAGGGAGAAAATAACAAGCACAAGGCAAGCAGCCTTATTTATTTGGAGAACATAGCTGAAATGTTTATTGTACACAAAGCAAGTCGAACTAAAATTTCTGCATGTACTATAGGGTATAATTACAGAAACCTGAAGCTAAAGGACTAGCAGGAATTCCAAAAGAACAAACAAGCTAGACATGGACTCTGCTGTTCCTGTAAACTAAGGGTGGGGGGGCATCGTCTAGAGGTGCCCCCAATGGGAGATCAGGCTGCAGGGTGATGGGAGTCGAGCAGGTGCTCAGGACACTACTCCAAGTACATGGGGAACACTTGGAGATCACCTCACTGATTGGAAAGTTGTTTGGTGAGTACAGAAATCGGACAAAAGTGAGCGAGCATTTTTAAGGGAGATCTCGATCAGGCTTTGTTTGGTAGGTAAACAGTGCTTCTCTGCTCTGGGCCTTTTTTTCTCCAGGCAGCTGTCACTGATTCCACATATTTGGGGAGGAAGGGGCACAGTTCCAAGGGTATTACAAGAATAACCAGGAAAGGAAAGGGGAAAAACTTTTAAAATGTGCTGTATGTGCCATGGAGAAAGGTTTGGGCACAGACATAAAAATATAGGCAAATCTGAAAACTTGCTGCTTTACCAAAAAAAAAAAAAAAAAAAGATTGCTGCCTTTGATATAAGCCCATGTATATTCATGCCCTTGTGATGGGCACTGAAACGGAAATAAGGATGGTTCTCAGCGCCCCCCACCCCCCCTGCCCTGCATTGCTGTATTAAACAGTGTCCTGGCTTTAGAACGTCAGGCCTGGATATGTACAGCCTAGCTGTTAGCTGAGCAACTCCAGACAAGGCTCTCGATCTCTCTATATTTAAAATAGCTGTAGTGCTGCATGCATATGGTTGCTGTGAACATTAAATGAGATGTTTAGCATAAAGTCAAGGATCATGCCAGGAACATGATAAATGTTTAAGTGTTAGTGCCCTGCATCTTAAACAGTGGAAGTTATATGGGGCGCCTGGCTGGCTCAGTTGGTTGAGCGACCGACTTCGGCTCAGGTCATGATCTCACGGTCCGTGAGTTCGAGCCCCACGTTGGGCTCTGTGCCGACAGCTCGGACCCTGGAGCCTTCTTTGGATTCTGTGTCTCCCTCTCTCTCTGCCCCTCCCCCACTCATGCTCTGTCTCTGTCTCAGAAATAAATAAACATTAAAAAAAAATTTAAATGGCGGAAGTTATAATTGGAAATGTTTAGATTTAAGGTACACACTCATTTTTTGTTTTTCTTATTTTGACATTAGAAATAATTGAAAAGCATAAAAGAAATCAAACTCCTATCATCTGTATTTGTCCTGTTTTTCTTTCTGTGCCGATATACGTTTAGATTTTTGCACATCATTGAAAAATCTAGAAAGCTATTTAAAAAATGACCTCGAATATATGCATGTATCTGTGCACGTAAAATACTTTTATTCAGGCATTTGCCTGTTTTTGTTTTGTTTTGTGTTTTTAAAGCAGCGAGAGTAGTTTTTCCCTTCTGCAAGTAACTGAAGTGAATGCTCTTGAGTAATATATGCGATTCTTTCTTTAGGACCAGTTCCAAGAAGTGGAAGGGGATAGATAAAGGGTAGATTGTTTTCTTTAAGAGCTATATGATAATATTGCCAAATTCCGTGTCCGCCTCACTAAAAACGAAGTGGAACGCTCATTTCCCCCAGTCCATGCTCAATGTCAGGTGTTTAATTTTTTAAATGTCTTTGCTCTTCTGATAGGTAGAAAACACCTTATTGTTAATTCAGTTTGTACTTCTGTGGTTACAGGTGAGCTTAAATAATTGTATATGTTTACAGTGTATTCCCATTTCTTTCATAAATCATCGATTTAACATTTCCCCCAATTCTTCTGTTACAGTATTATTTCCTTATTAGTTTGCAGGATGTTGACCCTTCTCATGAGTATTGCAGATATAGCGATTGTGCATTACATTTTTTTTTTAAGCATTTTTAGGCACCCACTGACATGGTGAGGTAAGACTTTGTTGGGAAAAGGCATGCAGGTGTGGAATATGAATGCAAAGAGAACTCAGATGACTTCTTTATTCAAGCCCAGCAGTTGTGTTGCCGTGGGGTAGATGGAAATCTTGCTGAGCGCCTAACTTCTGGGGCCTCATTTCTCATTGCGAGTTCCCCGCAACTGTTCAGAAGCCTTGCTCACTGGGAAAATCAGGACACAGGCTGTGCCTTGAGGGTATCCCAGGTGTATGTGCACTGTACCACTTTGAAGAATTGGTTTGGGATGACCGTATAGGATGACGGAAGCGGACATTTCGTTGTTGGGGCTCTTGGAGTGAAGTGGCCATGACCTTTGGTCTATCCCACCCCATCTTATGTTTTGTTTATTCTGGCCAAATCCGATGGGAAACAGCTGTGGGATGATGGGAAGGACCTGGAACCAGTAGCTCAAATCGTGCCTCTTCTACTTATCAGCTGTGTGACCCTGCATAGATCATGCAACGTTGCTTCGTCTCAATATCCTGGGTTTGCTGTGTTGGTAAAATGAACAATACGTACGATCCGCTCGGCATGTTCTAAGCGTCCAGTAAATGCTTGTCAATTATTTTTTCTCCTCCCGCCAGACCATGAGCTTCTCTAGGCCTGATCTGTGCCATATGCATCTCCGTATCCTCATGCATATGGTGGTCCCTTTGTGATTATCTGTGAATGGGGCCGAATGGGGCTGAGGGTGTGGTGGCTTATATATCAGAGCCAACTGCTCTCTGCAGAGTTGGAATTGACTTTTAAACATTCTTTGTTTATTACTTTTACATCTATATGTAAAAGTACAAAAGCCACCTCTCATAGGTAGTCAAGGTACACTGAGTTGGGAGTGTCCTGCAAAATTTGGGGCTTAGAATCAATCCTCCCTTTAGGACATGTGACAGGCCCTCTCTGGGTTAGGGCCAGGGTGGATACTGCCCCAGCGCTGATTGTTCCCCTCCAGGAGGGCCCTCTGACATTGAGTTTCCCCGCCGTGTGGCCCAGCGGCTGCCTGTCAGAACCCACTGGGCCAGAATGGGCCTCCAGGACCCAGCCAGGCCTGTAATTGTTCCCACTCATGACAGAGCAGGGCTGCTCCTACAACCCACTGGGGGTGCCCGAGCGGGTGTGCAGACACATAATGGGCCCCGCTGCCGGGACAGCAGGCTGTGAAAGCCCTGGGAGAGGCCAGGCGCTGGAAGGCGTCTCCAGGCAGTTACTTTTCCTGGAAAGGGGGATGCCCAGCGCCCGGTGCTTTTCCCTAGCACTTCTCGTGAGGAAAGGAAATCTGGTCCTCGGTGCAGGCACCTTCTGCTGTGGCCAGGTCCAGTCTCCTAGCAGCCCTGTCAGGTGGATGGCAGTGCTGCATGGGGTCAGTTGGCCAAGCCTGCATAACAAAGGACTGTGAGCAAGGCGGCTTCAACCCACAGACATTTGTTGTCTCACAGCTTGGAGGCCAGACCGCGTAAAGTCAAGGTGTCCGTATGGCCACGCTCTCTTGAGACTCTGCGAGAGAATCTGTCCCCTCCTTCCTCTGAGCTTCTGGTGTCGCTGTAAGTCCCTGGCTTCTTTTGTCTTGCAGCTGCATCATTTCCGTCTCCACCTCCCTTGTCACGTGGTGTTTGCTCCTAGTTTGTCTTTACTCTACCTTCTTTTAATGACGCCAGTCACGTTGTGATAAGGGCTCCCTCTACTCCGGTATGACCTCAGCTAATGAATCACATCTGCTTCCATCCTCTTTCCAAATATGGCCAAATTCGGAGGTGCCGAGCGTTTGGACTTCAACCTAACTTTCTCGGGGACACGGTTCGAATCCATAATGCTCATGTTGTGTACAAGGATGCAAGTCACAAGAGGAGCAGTAATTTGGCCAGAGTCACTATTACGAAGTGTCGGGGTCAGGATTGTAACCCAGGTCAGTTTGACCCCGAAGCAAATTCCTTCTCTTTCCACTAAACTTTGGTGCATCAGAATCACTTGGAGAGCTAATGAAAAGCACAGAGGCCTTGGCCCCTCCTCTGCTGCTCCCCCGCCTGTGCCCCCTGGACCAGCAACCTCACATCATCCCGGAGCTGGTGGGAAATGTGTATTCTCAGGCCCTGCCGCAGACCTGTGGAATCGGAACCTACAGTTAACAAGGTCCCAGGATCTGTGTGCACACTCAGCTGGGGGAAGCACGCGACCGGGGGCTAGTTCACTCCGTTTCCACACGGACTGCATATTAGAATTATTTGAGAAGCTTTCAAACAAGCACACAAACAAAAACAATGACAGCAGCCTCACCCCAGGCGGTGTGAATGCGTTCTCTGATGAGGCAGTGGGCATTGTTTTTTGTTTGTTTTTTTGTTTTGTTTTTGTTTGCTTTTTGTTTTCCCAAAAACCTGCCTAGGCAGTTCTCATTCACTGTCGAGTTGAGAACCTCTGGGGCCTGGAGGTGCTCATTTCTGGAAGATGTCAAGAACCTGCAATACTTAAGTTGAGAATCTTATCTGTATAGGGTGGTCCTTTTATTTCCCTAGTAACACAGAGACTTGGCAGGGAGGGGATGTATTTCAGCAAAGACAGAATATTGGAGCAAAGAAAAACCACCCTGCTTTTCTTTCCTGATCTTACCTCTTACAAATGCCAAGTGAAGGGTAGCAACCTACTTACTGAGACCAGGAGCCTGAAAGGGGGGCATGGAGATATAGCACGTAGCAGGCGATCAGCATTTGTTGAATTAAATTGAAAAGAGACCTACACAAACAGCATGGTTTTGTCTTCCTGAGTTTTGTCCTTTAGAGAGAAGTTCTTGTATTACGTTGGGGTACCAGGAAAAGACACAGAGGTAGAGGGCTTAAGATGTTTAGTAAGTCTTGATCTATCAGCCAACACGAATGAGTTCTTGGAAGTTTTGAGACTACAGTGTAATTCTTACCACCTAGTGCTGCGGTGAGGGGGAGAGACCGGTATTCTAGTGGTGACATTTTAAGCTCTAATCCTTCACCACCGTTGGCCTGGAGAAGGAAGGTGACCATGTTCGCAGCCTCTGGCTCCTGTTTTCTCCTTAAACTCAGTGCCCATCCGTCCTTCTTCCCCCAGCTGATCCCCGGAGTGTGGGGAGAGAGCCCAGTTCAGTTTGAGGTTTGGCTGTGGCGTGTATGCAGTCGTCCGGCTGGGGTCCTCAGAGATGGTGGGAACCTCTCTGTGGGCAGGACTGGTGTCCTTCCCTCATTCCTTGGCCTTCTTGATTTCCGGGATACCCGTCCCCTCATCCTGACCGCCTCTCTTGTGAATTCCACAGTGTAGTCCTGATGTCTCGGGTGCTTTCTCGGTCATCTTTTACTGGCCTTTTTCTGCTCGACTCCACTCACTGGTTATCTTCAGGGTTTTATTCTCCTCTTTCTGGGAATTTCCTCCACTTGGTCAACTTTACTACTATCTTTATGCAAAGGACCGCTGTTTCCCTTCCAGATGGATGTCCTTTTGTCCGCAAAATGCTCCACAGGCTCCAAATGGAACCCACCGACTTCTCTTCCTTGTTTTCTTTTTTGTGTCATCGTGTGCAATCTCCTGTTTTTCCAAGCCCCTTATGTTCGAAACCTCCTAGTTAGCCCTACCATTTGATTCACCTGTGAGATATTTGTTCAGTCCCTGACTCTTTCATTCCCCTCTGGGACATCTTTCACTTGTCCATGTTCCTTACCATTCCTTCCACTCAGTCCTAATGGCCTATTTCTATTACTGTCATAGAAATTGCAATTCTTTTCCTCCTCTTCCTTCTCCCTCCCCCGCCGTGTGTGTGTGTGTGTGTGTGTGTGTGTGTGTGTGCCTTAAATTTTTTTGCATAAAATGTAAACTCTACCTTTATTCCCACTTTTATCTTCCACAGTCATCTTGGTGGCCTCAGCCCTCACCACAGTATTTTTTGTTTCCCCACACTTGACTTCCGCACCTACACTCTGTGATTGGCATATGTGAAGCCCCGTGGAAGTCTGCTGGCTGCTGATTGGAGGCGATGCATCCCGTCCTCTAGACTGTCTGTCTCCCCCTGCCTATCCGTGCTTTTCCTGTCTTTGAAGACTCCTGGTTCCAGTTCCGTTTCCACTGTGCCTTTCCTGACCACTCTATCCTCCCTTGATTTCTCCATCTTCCCTTCTCTCTTTTTTTCAATGTTTCTTTTGAGGGAGAGAAAGAGCATGAGCAGGGAAGGAGCAGAGAGAGGGAGACACAGAATCCGAAGCAGGCTCCAGGCTCTAAGCTGTCAGCACAGAGCCCGACGTGGGGCTCGAACTCACAAGCTGTGAGATTGTGATCTGAGCCAAAGTCAGCTGCCCAACCGATGGAGCCACCTAGGCTACCCCTCCGGCTTCCCTTCTGACCTGCAGAGTACTCATCTTCTCTAACACCTTTTCGTAAACTGTCTTGAATTCACTTATATTGACTTCTAACTTGTAGTATGCTGGTGTTCTGTTTCCTCAGACTGGAAGCTCCCTAAGGGCAGGGCTTGCTTGGTGTTCTGCGGTGGCCTTCAGGGGGATGTGTGGGGTTGGCTGTCTGCCTGCGCGCCTCCTGCCCCGCCTCCTCCCAACACACTCCCCAGGGGACTCCTCTGCACAGAGTAGGAACTCGGTGCCTATGGTCACATGAACGCAGGGAGAAAATTGGAACCTGTGGCGGGTATATTTATTCAAATATGTAAACCAAGCATGACTACGATGCATATGCCAAAAGTGTAAAGTTCTCATCTGTAATTACCAATTAAAAAAAAAACAAAAAAACCACTTTGTATTTACAGTGGAGTTTGGCACCAGATCAACACTTGTTTCTCCTTTGGTACAAATGTTATAAAACCTTGACTGCTCTGTTGCCATAAAAGGAACGTGAACTTCTGTGGAGGTGGTGATTTACGGCGGATGTCTCCAGGCCATGCTGTCCCACTGTCCCACCGACAAGGGCAGCAGGGGCGGTGTTGATCTAGGCTCAGTGTGGGGACTGTTTGGTCCTTTTTCTCCCCCTCTCCCTACCTCCCCACCTGAAAAACAAAACAAAACAAAAATCTGGCATTCTGCTTGCCGGTCCTGTATTGAAGTAGAAAGATTTGAACACTTGGTCTCTATCTGTTAATAACTCATTCAGGGGAAGTTTGAGGTGTCACATTAGGCTCCCCTCATCTGTGAGGGAGTTGGAATCTGTCTAAATAGGTGTGGTGGGAAAATGAAGAATACGGACTGATCTGGCCTTTTTTTTCTTGGCTTACCTACCTGCCTACCTTGGCTCTCAAGTTCGCAATGTCTGGTGCAGTCGGTAGAGCATGTGATGCTTGATCTCAGGGTTGTGGGTTCGAACCCTACGTTGGGTGTAGAGATTACTTAAAAATAAAATCTTTTAAAAAATTACAAAAAAAAAGAAATGTGCCAGGCATTGGTCTAGTCTACATGCCTTATGGATATTAATGCATTTAAATTTCACAACATTGTTACCCTCATTTCACAGATAAGGAATCGGGGCACAGAGCTGTTTGAGGGGGTTGTGAACGATCACACACTCAGCTCAGGACAGTTATTTTTATTTTTTTTTAACGTTTATTTATTTTTGAGACAGAGAGAGACAAAGCATGAACGGGGGAGGGTCGGAGAGAGGGAGACCCAGAATCTGAAACAGGCTCCAGGCTCCGAGCTGTCAGCACAGAACCCGATGCGGGGCTCAAACTCACGGACTGCGAGATCATGACCTGAGGCGAAGTCGGACGCTTAACCTACTGAGCCACCCAGGCGCCCCAGGGCAGTTATTTTTAAAAAGACACTTAATGATGACTGTTTTTCCAATAATTATCAAGGTGACTGAATGTCTTTTTTTTTCCCCCAATCAGATGTCCGATTCTATAACTTTAATTCCTATAAATTATTCTCATTCCTTTTTATGGTTATGGCTATACTGTATTTCTCTCTTAAGGTTGGCAACAGCTGTGTGTGTGTGTGTGTGTGTGTGTGTGTGTGTGAGAGAATGTGTGTCTGCATTTCAACACGTACTGAAAAAAATTTCCTACAGCGCTTTACAGTTTATAAGGGCTTTTTCACATGTTATCTCCCTTACTCCAACAGCCGTGGTGAGTAGAGTTATTATTAATTTCCATTTAACAAGTGAGGTAAGTGGCTTAGAGAGGCTAAGAGACTGGGCTGTGACTTCAACACGATTAGTACGTTGGAATTTGAACCCAAGTCCTCCTAATCCTTTGCTTTTCCGGCACCAACTTCTGTTCATGACTTGGGAAGTCCTGTCCTCTCTATTTGTCTTTCTTCCCATTCTTTGTTCTTCTGACCTGGCTCAAAAATGATGTCTTTTTGCTCATATCCCAAACTTGTATCGTAGATGGTGAAAGTAGGGGTTTGAGAATGCAATTTTTTTGAAAGAGGCAAGATTGTCAGATCCCACCAGGCATTCATTCATTCATTCATTCATTCATTTTTTGTTGTTTTTCTTTGGTAACTAAAGATTGAACGCTTTACAGGGTTTATCTTGCTGTCTTTGGACTCAGGCACCCCAGGGGAATGCGCACCTAATGCTAATAATTAAATACAGTTTCTAATAAGGGAGTTCTCTCAGTGTCACCTGCACTGGTCTACAGAATTGGGTGAGAGGCTTTTAAGGAGAGATTGGAAGCTGGAGAGCCCAGATGTATGTAAATACCCAAATCTGAAGATAACTACTTCCTGTACTTCCAGAGCTAAATAGTCTTCTGCAAAAATACTACTGTCACCCCTGTCCAGAATGAATGAGTCAGAGTTCTAGGTTCCAATCCAGTTCTCCCACCCAGCTATGTGATCTTGCATCAATCACCTGCATGCCCTCAACTGAGCTCAGTTCAGGGCGGTGTGGGAGCAGCTATGTGCCCCGCACCATGGTAGGTGCTCCAGATGGATATATAAATTAGATAAGGTCTCTCTCTTGGAGAGCGGGAGACTGCCAGGAAACACAGCTATGTTCCTGTTGTGCTGGAGATAGGCCCGGGGCCTGAAGAAGTGCTGGGAGGCCCTAAGCCATGCTGTAGAGCTGGGTGTCAATGAGGGAGTATGCCCTAATGTTGAGTAAAGTCAGCTTCCCTCCTCTGCCTGCCCATCCAACCCCACCTTCATTTCCCTATAGTATCCCTCCTTGGGTGCTCAGCGTATAGATGTGCTCAGCTTATAGATGGACACAGTAGAGAGTGGGATAGAAATGAATGGTGGTACAGAAAGGAAGCAGAACCTCAGGAGGCATGGTCTGCTCCTCTGGGAATACTGTGGGGCATCTTACCCTCCATTCTCTGCCCCCATCTGTGCCCCGGAGGACCATGTGCTTCTCCCAGCACAGGGCTAATCTTATAGATTGAGAAGTATCCTGCACGTCTGACTGTATCCCACACTGGCCTAAGAACCCCTTGCTAATGGAGTCAAGGTTACATCTTTCTCAGTATCAGCACGGTGCCGGGCACAGAGGTGTTGAGTGTGTGGATAGATGCATGGATGGATGGATGGATGGATGGATGGATGGATGGATGGATGGAGCTTGCTGGAAGCACAGTTGGAAGGAGCAAAGGAAAGAGGCTGAAGTGAGGAGAGGTGAGATGCTCTTGGGTTGTGATTGATGAAATGTAACCCAGGCAGGGAGGGGCCTGGGCTAGAACCTTTTGAAAAGCTGCCAGCTTCAAAGCAAGAATTTAACTCCTTGGTTTCACAAGAGAAGACTGAGCTTATCCCAGAAATGATTTGATTTGATTAGGCCTAATGCCTGTAGTTTGTGCTTTAGCGAAAACTTCTCAAGTTCTAGTTGGTGGCTGGTGTGAAAAGGCCATTGTGGACAGAACTGGGTTCTTGGTGGGGTAGGAAGGTCCCAACCCAGCCACTAAATCCTCTCCTTTTCTGAGCGAATGGGGCTGCCGGAGTAGAAACTAGAGCCTCTGGTAGTTTTACCCCATTTTTAAGAAAAGGGGTAACTTCATGGAGGCCTTTAATTAATAGCTACAATATCTTGAATACCTGCCATAGGCTAGGGACTGTGGTAGACACTTTAATTCATTGAATCCACCAAATAACTTTCTGAGATAGGTTTTAATGTCCTTATTTTGAAGATGGCCCCTGTTGAATAGCTAGTTGAATGGGAGCCTTGATTTGAGTCTGGGCCTGTTTTCTTCCAAAAGCTCATACTCTTAAATGGATTTCAGCAATGCCAGATCGCTGGACTTTCCTGAAGATGTTTATGTACATTATCACCACAAAGTCAAACTGAGAATCATATTATTGTATTTCATTCAGAATCATAACATGCCTTAATCCACATTCTGCCTCGGATAATGAAGGTGGGTGGTTCACAGGCTTTATTGATCCGTGCTTCTGATGGGCAAAAAAAACCCAACAACAACAACAATAAAAACCGGTTTGATTTCTGTTCTGGGGAGGCAGAACGGATCACAGAATAGCTTGGTTGAGTTTGACATTTACTTAATGTAGGTACATTTAGTGTAAGCTGAAATTAGGCAGAGGGCTGAAATAGGCCCTCAGGGGTTGCTGTGGAGTAAAAAGAGGCAGTTACACTCGGCTCCCCTCGTATTTCACGCTTGACTTTAAATATTCGTGAAGGGAACATAGATCTTTGGTTTTAACGGGATGTAGCTCAAAGGTCAGCCCTTCAGAACAGATCATTTCAGTCTCAGGGCACCAATTTTAACCTCCAGAGATGAGACCGCATTTGAGGCAGCCAGAGCTTGGTGTTCAAGAAAATCCATCAGTGATAAATCAGATCACAATTAAGTTTTTTTGTTATTACTTGTTGAGTGTCCACCGTGGGTGGGTCTTAGAAATATGAAATGATTGTGGGTTTTATTGTTTGATTTTGAGAAGTAACTAGTCACCTTTTCCACATGAGGGGGATACTCCTAAAGAAGGGTAGATCTACCTAGTCCCCTTTTGAATTCATGAGTTTTGTTTTCTGTATGATAAAGTGTATACAGTAAAATGTATCGTTTAAAACAACCATGTGTTCCCGTGTCCCCCCCCACACACCCCCACGCACCCCCATCCAAATAGTTCAATTTTGTCTCTGGACAGGGAGGAAGATTCTGTTTATGAAAGTGCCCGGCACATGGTAGGACGTGGTAGGGGGCAAGTCGGTGCCCGTGAATCTTCATTTCCCTGCATGGCCTGCTTCCCGAGAGGGACTGGTGGCCAGGTGCTGTTCATCCAGGTCAAGATGGAGAGAATGCACTTTTGTCATTTCTGCAGGCATGTAGCAAACCCAGCCGGGTCTCAGGTATTCCAGATATGAGCGATGTGCCGATTGCGCAAGGCTGGAAGCATTGCTCACCCAGAGATACAGAGGCCTGCCTGCCCCGAGCCCTTTGTTCTCCTGGTTGAAAGCAGTTAATTAGCAACTGTCTCCATAGCAACTACCTCATAGTCCAAAAACATTGTCTAGTTTTTCAGTTTAGCTTATCACACTGTTTACCTGAAGGGCTTTTCACGGCTCGGAGTCTCATTTGAGTTGGCGGTGTGCCCGTTGGAGAAGTGAATTGTCAAGACAGAAAAAACACCATGGTAGCCAGAAGCCGGGGGGCGCCTTCTCCCTAACATGACCCATGCAGGCTCTGGGTTCCGTGAAGACAGGAGTTGCGAGGGCCTAGCATTTTCACCTGTGTTTTTTGGTTTGCCAGAAAGCTGCCATTCTCTCCACCAGGCCCTGAATGAGGCGGATTTCCGCCCCCCCCCCCCCCCCCCCTTTCCCCGGGAGGCTCTCTGAGCTTTCATATTCCCTGTCTACGGCCTGTGTCTGTTATTAGTCATCTCGAAACCCTCGGTGCTCTGTGCACATTCGAGGAAATTTCACTTCCCTGAGGGTCTTGGTATTTCTGAAGGTCCTTGGATGAAGGATTATGAGGAGGCCTGTGAATTAGTCAGGGAGGCTTTGTTTTTAGTCATGATGAGGAAGGCCTTCTCCTTACCTGTGGCTTGAAGTCGATCGTGTGTGAGCAAAAGAGGACTTCACGTGGCTCGCCGGTAAATAGGAAGGGGAGCTCTGGCTTTTCGTAAGCTGGGCCACAGAGATAATAATCGTCATGGCTTTTGTTGATTGAATGCCACTGTGCTGGGACTTGGTGGAGCTTCAGCTCACATCCGCAAAGGGAAGGTGGGAGGCGGGTAGGGAGAAAGATCCCGCTTTCTGAATGCCTGCTGTGTGTCCCTGTCACGGAGGCAGGTCTTTCACAGAGTGGGGTCCCCTGGACCCCTCACAGCAATCCTGCAGACTACGTTCACTCTCACTGTGCTGAACACTGGAGACACCAGTGTTCTGAGGAGCCGTTGCCTGTTCAGGATTGTGGAATGCCCGCCCAGGTCTGTTGGTATACAGGACACAAGCTCTTGCCTCCGAGGCAAGCGGCATTATGGATGCGGGGCCTTCTGACTCAGGATTTGGTGGTGAGGCTTTGCCCATAGCTGGTGAAAGGCTCGGTTAGGAGGTGTGAGTGACACATGGCAGTTTTCTTGCAAACTCTTGCCCGAGGGGGGTGGTTACGATATGGCGGTGTATGTGTGTACTCAGATGCCTAAGTTATGTCCAGAAAAATCACGAAGCCCGGGCCTTCTGTGAGGTCTTCTCAGGTCCAGTGATAAAGTAGTGGAATTTTATCTTTAGGCACATGCACCAGAGCCCAGGTACCTAAGGAAATGTCTCTCTCTTCAAAGTATTAATCTGGAAAGACTGTGCCTTTTGACGTTTCCATTCTTCACACCTGAAAGAGGTCTTAAAAAGGGACCTCCATGGGAGAAAGTGCTTTCCAAGCTTGCAGCATATGACCTTGAATTCTGTTCAACAGAGCATTGTTGGGCACTTAGCTCCTATCACTGTGGGCTGAAGAGTGTGGCGTTTCTCTTGTGGTCATCACTTGGACCTAGCATGGATTCACTAAGAACGGCTCCTACCAGGTAGTTTCTTTCATAGCAAAGCTAATAGAGCAGAAAACTGCAGTTGATGTAGAGGATAAATAAGGCAGTTTATCTGATTTTTAGTGATGTCTACTCTGTCGAAAATAGACCTGTCCTGTGTGCTCCATGCAAGGGCTCTGATTCTAAAGTGCCGTTGGTTTAACACCTAAGGCTAATGAGCAGGTGGTAACATGGGAGATCATTTCCTGGCTGTTGCCACCATATCTCGTGTCCCAGCTGACATCTGTACGGCGGCCTGGTGGAGATGACATGAAGCTTGGAGAGGGTGAGCATGCTTGGTGTGGGCCTGAAAAAGTCTGCCCTTGCCGGAAAGTGAATCCATCTAAGAAAGAGGATATTTTAGAGGAGAGAAGGTACCCAGAAGTCCCAGCGTGGACAGTAAACATGTGACTTGGCAGTATTACGTGGGTTTTGTTGACTGTGAGATTACAGTTAAGTTCAAAAAAGTGGCCTCTGCGGAAGTGAATGTTGTCTCGGGCTCTGTTGATCGAAGAGAAGGGGATGCTCACCATATTCGATGATGCTTGGAGTCGGGTGTTCTGCTTTCTTCCTGTTTTCCCCCCTTCCCTCCCTCCGCCCCTCCTTCCTGTGTACTCTGTGCAAGGCACCTTTCCATGTGCTGGGACTACAAGGGTGGACACAAAGAAAGCTGCCTTTAAAGGGAACGTAAACATTGTGGAGCTCGTACAGAGAATGATGAAGAGAATAGAAAATCACACGGTACACAGAATCATCGAAGGGATTGGGGGTGTTTGGTCCAGCTTCGAAAAGACTCTCAGAGATATGAGACTTGTTTTCAAATATGTGAAAGATGCTCATGGGTCAAGAGGAAGCAGTTTTGTCCTGTAGACCCTAATTATAATGGAGGCAGTCAAATACTATTTTCTAATTGTCCTACCAACATGGACTTAGGCTTCTGTTCCAGGTAACAGGGAGAAGTATTCAAGCAGGGGTCAAATGACCATTTGGTGGTTTGCTGTGCAGATCAAATGATAAAGTGAGTCTCCTTTAAAATTTCTAGTCGCACAACTATGGTCGGAGAGCAGGCCTGTTATCTGCATGGAAGGCAGATGCTCGCAGTGGAGGAAGATGGGTGTCACATTTAAGATGACTTTTTTTTTTTTTTATTGCTTATTTATCTCTTTTGGTTTAACCAACTGAGCCACCCAGGCTCCCCCATTTATCTCTTTTGGGAGACAGCTGAGGATGATCAATTGAGAGACATTAGGACATTTGTAACTATAGTTTATGAGATGGGCACTTTTCATTGCAGGAGGATCCTTTTCTTCAGAATTCTAGCACAGGCCCAGTTCACGATAATTGTTACGTCATCATTATATACTGCGGGGGTCTTCATTCCTTTCTGAGCCCAGAAGTAAGGATCGTGTAACATATATCCTGGCCATTTAAAAAGGCTTACAAAATAAAAAAGGGGGGGGGGGTGCCAGGTGGCTCAGTCGGTTAAGCGTCCGACTTCAGCTCAGGTCATGATCTCACAGTCCGTGAGTTCGAGCCCCGTGTCGGGCTCTGTGCTGACAGCTCAGAGCCTGGAGCCTGCTTCGGATTCTGCGCCTCCCTCTCTCTCTGCCCCTCCCCTGCTCATGCTCTGTCTCTCTCTGTCTCAAAAATAAATAAAAACATTAAAAAAAATTTAAAAGGCATTACAGTGATTATATAAAACAACCTTTTATGTAGAACCATTCAAGTTGAGGTCTTAGGTCTCTCCGTATTGAATTTATTTCTTGTGTCTTCAAAATGCTTGTCCCTAAAGACGGTACAGATTTCCATGCACGGGACACAGAACAGTGGTCTTTTTGCTCTTGATAATTATTTACCATAGTTTTAAGACAACCCGGGGAGTTTTAGAAATTGAGACAATTTCTGCAAAATCAGGCATTGAGTGATCGGATGAAGATAAGGAGTTTCAGAAACTTGTTGAATCATTGATTCACCCTGTACCACCCAAAAAATTGATCTAGTTAAATTGAGTTAGTTTCACAGCTCTGTTTGGTGTGCCTCTGGGTTGATTAGATAGTTTTAGGGAGTTTTTTATATTCTTTCACTAGGAGTTCTGCTGACCGGTTTTTAATACCTGAATTGACAGGCTGGCTTATAAATTTCGAGGGTCTGTGTGAACTTCTCCTTAGTCTGTTTACAGTGGTAGCACTGTTGTGTTTGAATGTGACCCGACCTGCCCCTAATATTCATGGAACCTGAAGCAAGAGTAGAAGTGGAAGCTCCTATATACCATATGTCTCAATCTTTAAAAGTTTTAAACCAACAAATTATTTTCTCATCTCCTACTCTGATAAATGTACCTTCATAATAACCCAGAACCAGAAAGTTGGGGACCTGTCCCCTTTTGCATCCCACCCCTGGATATGTGGGTTCCCCAGCTGGCATAGGCAAACTCTCCTCCACTCACCACTCCCTTCAACAGCTGGTCACTCCTTGCCCCTGAGGGTACACATACTAGGGACACAAGTGTCCTTTTGAGGCCAGATTCGGGGAACTGGTCTGTGAAGGCCCTCGATGCAGACTGGGGACGTTGGTCTGGGAGTTCTGAAGCCAGAGGTTCTTGCTCCCTGGTCTAAAAGGTAAGGGGATCCCTGAGCAGGCTGTCCCCTGACCTTCAAAGACTTTACCTGGAGAGGAAGAGTATGGTTGAGAGAGGACCGGAGTGGGGCCTTTGAGGCCTACAGTTCCAGTTGGGTGCTGTGGCCTGTGTCTAAGGACAGTATTGAATGCGGATAAAAACATGACCAATTTCTAACTGACTTTCAAGCTTCTGAGCTTGAAACTGAGTTATTTCAACTGAGTAGTTGGGTTGGCCTAAGTAACGTTTGCCATTTAACCTTATAAATGATCTAAAGATCATAGTATGAGAGTTGAGTGAAAAATAGGTGAGCTCATCAGGTCGGGTTTGAATTCTATCATATTTTTTAGTTTATAGATATGGGGACCTGTACTGTGAAATCCCTGCGACTGTGAAATCACCTATAAGAATTGCAGGTTATGCCGAACAATCCAAATGAATTGGTAGGTTGGCTCCCATCGGCAAAATCTTGAGGCTGTTTGGGGCAAAAAATTACAAAATGTAATTAGTAATAAATAATTTGCTTTTCTGGGGAAGCAAATTGCGTTACGGGTTTTTTCTCCCCCTGATAATGTGTTTATTTTTTAATCTCTTAATACTTTCTATTGGTAGCACACCTGATGATTTTTAAGGCATTTTGACCCTTACAGTAGTCATGCATAGCAGATAGGATTATTTTATAGACACTAATCCAGGCTCAGAGGGGTCTGATTTGATCACAGTCTCACCTGGGGCCCAAGTTTATAGTTGCAGTCTTTTTTTGTTTGTTTGTTTTGTTCTTGGTATTTATTTATTCATTTTAAATTTAAATCCCAGTTAGTTCACATATAATGTAATGATGATTTCAGGAATAGAATTTAGTGATTCGTCATTTACGTATAATACCCAGTGCTCATCACAAGTGCCCTCCTTAATGCCCCTCACCCCTTTAGCCCTTCCCCCAACCCAGCACCCCGCCAGCAACCATCAATTTGTTCTCTGTATTTAAATCTCTTATGGTTTGCCTCCCTCTCTGTTTTTATATTATTTTTGCTTCCCTTCCCTTATGATCATCTGTTTTGTTCCACACTTGGGTGAAATCATGATATCTGTCTTTCTCTGACTGACTTATTTTGCTTAGCATAATACACTCTAGTTCCATCCACGTTGTTGCAAATGGCAAGATTTCATTCTTTTCGATGGCTGAGTAATAGCCCATTGTGTGTATATACCACATCTTTATCCATTCAGCAGTCAATGGACATTGCATTTTTTCCATACTTTTTGGGTATTGTCGATAGTGCTGCTATAAACATTGGGGTACATGCGCCCCTTCGAATCAGCACTCCTGTATCCTTTGAATAAATACCTAGTAGGCATTGCAGGTTGTTTTAAAGAATGAGGTTAAAACACTGAACCTAACAGCACAGATAAAAAGGGTATGCCAGTTTTCACAAAAAAATTCTCAAATGTGAAAGCTCTCTTTTTTTTTCTTCATAAATTTATTTGGAAGCAGTAATGTTGGCAGGCACATTGACTTGGGTAGAATAAAATAATTTTTTATCTTAGTTTTTCAAGGAAAGTGAAGCTGGTCAACCTTCAGTGTCCACACAGTTCAGTTTCTGCTCGGAACACAGTCTTTATGAAGACTAATTCTTCACAGGATACATGAAAATGTCTCCTTAACCTTAAACCTCAAAATGGTTGAAGACATTACTATGGTTCGGTGTGGTTGGATGGGTTCTTCTTCTTGGTTCTGCCATTTCTTGGCTATACCTGTGTGACATTGAGCAAGTTCTTTAACCTGTCTCCGAATTTTAGTTTTCTCATTCTGTAAAATGGGTTGAATAATAGCACTTGTGTTATAAGGTGGCTGTAGGGACTAGAAAATACAGGTATAAGAGCTTACTTAGCACATAGCAAACTAGTAACAGTAGTCAGTTCACAGAATAATAAATGGAAACTGATCATCATTAGCTCACTTGTGTGAGGAAGGTTTAAGGGTTTACGTAAAGGCGACATTTTATGGTACAAGAACCTGGGGGGGCCTGGGTGGCTGAGTTGGTTGGGCATCTGATTTAGGCTCAGGTTATGATCTCATGGTTTGTGAGTTCAGGCCCCACATTAGGCTCTCTGCTGTCAGCGCACACAGCCCACTTCGGGTCCTCTCCCCCCACCCCACCCCCACCCCCACCCTTCCTCCACTTCCACGATCTGTCTCTCAAAAATGAATAATCATTAAAAAAAAAAGAAAAAGAAGAACCTTTCCACGAGGACCTATGAAAATTACAAAGGGCTGCAAGGAAAATCCCAATGCGGATAATTTGCCTTCTCCTGGAATTTACCTGTTCAGGTGACATAAGTGATGCTTTGAAGCGCCGGAAGTGACCAGCGCTGGATAGGTGCTCAGGGCTCAGTGGTTCCTTTGGGTGCTCCGTCCCTGCCTCCTGTCCTTGAGAGCAGACTGTGGTCCTCACCCATCCCCAAAGAGTCCTGAGTTGCCAGAGCCCTTGATGTGATTGAATGCTTATCCACAATGTGGTTTTGAAGGATGCGATTTTTCCTCTTTGAGTATGAAGCGGAAGAGGATGGAGAAACAACTGGAAGTTTCTTTTTTCTAAGTGAATACAATGCACAGCCTCAGGAAACCGGGGGAAAGGATGAGAAGGAGAATTATTTTTGTTTCTAAATGCCCTATTCATCCCACTTCCCAAGTAACTTGTAGCTATCATTATTTTTAGTGATTTATGCTTAGTAAATCGTCTCGCTCAGGAATAATCAAATACTGGCCTCAGACATCGTCAGGGAGATTGCAGAGCATAGCAGGCACATACAGTAGGGCCTAGAGGGTTCCAGTTTGGAACTGGACATGGGATGAGGCAGCGGACCGCTAACCCTCCTGTGTCCTCAGGTTAGAGAAAACCCTCTGCTTCATTCTCGGGCTCCACCTTCGGCCACCAGGAACTCAGCTGTACCTTGTGATCTCCCAAGCCCTGCACCCGACAGGTCGGCGGTGTTGTTATGGAAATGCTCCTGAGGCATGAAGGAGTCTTCTTTAGACCCACGATAAAAGGGAAAAATAAAGAAAAGAAAAAACTCCTCTGTTAATCCTAAGTAACTGCTACCAGGTGAAGGCTTTTTAGAAGTGAAGGAGCTTGGGAACTTAGGGACAAATGTATGGAAGCTGGAACATTTTCTCTGTTGGGGTTTAAGCCTGGGAAAATGGCCAGTTTGAACTTAGAGACATTTTCCTGTTTTCTCAAACTAGGGGTGTGCTGGGAGAACTCTGGGCTCGTTGCCCACAGGAGAGCTGAGGAAGCTTTTGTCTTGACCTCTCTGGCTGAGACACATTTTCCTCCCTCTCTCCACGTCCCTCTGCGTCTTTTGAGTGTCTTTGTAGGGTCGCGATGTCTAGTGACTGAAGGCTCTGTGCTTTCTGGTCTGACCAGGAACTGTGCTGTACCTCCCTGGGTCTGGCAATGTCACCAGCAGTGGGTTGATGCCCAGTGCTCTGTCCTACATGCTGATGAGTACAGTAGATAACGTGACTGCAGTATTGTGATTTATAAGGAAAATATATATTTGGTCATGCAGCTGACCAAATATATGTTTTCTTGTATGTCTTTGGTCTCCATCCACAACTCCTGACTCACAGCTCCCCAAACCTGTGGAATTTCCTGTTGAGAGTGACAAAGTTGTCTCTCTTTATGTTAATGAAATGACTTTTGGGCCCCAAGTAAGGATGGGTGGCTGCTGATTGCCAGGAGAACCAACCATGTGATTAGAGGGTTGGAACTTTCAGTCCCATCCCATCCCGATTCCTCCCCACTCCCAGCCTCTGGGGAGAGATGAGGGTCTAGAGGTTGAATCCGTCTTTATTGGCCAATGATTTAATTAATACTGCCTGTGTAATGAGAAGCCTCCATAAAGACCCAAAGGATCGGGTTCCAAGAGCTTCCAGACTGGTGAACATGTGGAGATTTGGGGAATATGGTGCCTTCTGAGAAGGCGCACCCTTTCTCCATGCCTTGCCCTGTGCCTCCCTTCCATCTAGCTGTTCCTGGGTTTTATCCTTTGTAATAAAAATAAATAAGCTAGTAAGTAAGGTGTTTCTCTGAGTTCTGTGAGCTGCTGTAGAAGATTAATCAAATCTGAGGACGGGTTATGGGAACCTCTCATTTATAGCCAGTTGGTCAGAAGCACAGGTAACCACCTGGGCATGTGATTGGCATCTGAAATGGGGAGAGGGGTCAGCTTTGGGGACTGAACCCTTGACCTGTGGAATCTGACGCTATCTCCGAGTAGACAAGTGTCAGGATTGAGTTGAATTCTTTGGCACGCTGCTGGTGTCCACGAATTGTTTGTTGGTGGGGTGGGAACTCCCTGTGAACATTGGAATTTGGGTGCGGGAACCCACTTCGTCATCTTGGAGGTTTCTCATGAAGTTCTTCCCAGAGCTTTTGGTCAGAGAGGTCTCAGATAGTTCTGTGTCCCTGGCCCTGAGAGACATTTCTTCAGGCTACGGATTCTTCCTTACCCAGTGGCTGCTTGCTGTTAATAATTCTTTCCCTGGACTGGTGAGATGGTTGCTTTCATCTCTGCCTGTGACGCTGGGAGTCATTGGCACAGAGGTGGCCTGGGGCTACTTAAGCGCTCCTCAAGAGGCTTATAGAGGACATTTTGGAAGCCTTCTCAGCATCCATTCTGCTCTTCTTACCAAAAGCACACAGGCTAGCCTTCCCCTGTGTCCTTGTTTTTTTCTTTAGTGTTTATTTGTTTTTGACAGAAAGAGAGAGAGAGAGAGAGAAAGGGAACACGAGCAGGGGAGGGGCAGAGAGAGAGAGGGAGAGGGAATCCCAAGCAGGCTTTGTGCTGTCAGCGCAAAGCCTGACGTGGGGCTCGATCTCATGAACCATGAGATCAAGACCTGAGCTGAAATCATGAGTCAGATGCTTAACCAACAGAGCCACCCAGATGTGCCCCCCTCCTTGGTTTTTTTATATCATTTGGGAGGGGTTGACCTCACTCACAACTACATAGGTGGGCCATGATTGACATAAGCCAAACAAACAGCTTCTGTCCATGGGCAACTAGTTACCCAGTCAGAGCCAGTGAAATAGATGAGATTTTTTTCTTGACTTCTGAAAAAGTAAATCTTTTTTTTCGCCATAGATTTTGGTTGAGTATCTCGCATTCTATGGATGGTGTGTGAGGACATGAGGTCTGTAACTATGGTAGCATTTTTCTTTCTAAGGAACCTATGCATGTACTAGACTGGTTGGAACCAGTAGCTAACCTAGTAGGGGAGAGCTTTGTGATGATGTCATCTGAGCTGCTGGAACAAGACTTCTTAGTTAAAAGAACCACTAATCCCCCTTCCTCTGTTCTTTGCTTAAAAGCCAGTTTTAATTGTTTCTTGGAATGTGGTAACCTGATACGAAGACTCTTCCTGATGAGAATTTGGTGAAGAATTTCCAACAAGATCTTTCCAAGTCCTTATCATGAGTGGGCATCAGCCACGGCAGGTGTATTCAGGGCATAACTCCGACCTCATGCCGCTGGGGGGGTGGGGGGGGGGGAGATGTCAAGGCCAGAGATAACTGTCTGTGATTCTGGAGAGAGCCAGAGGTGGGACCCAGAGGCCCAGGGAAGTGCTGAGGAAGAGTGGGTTGGAAGAGAGCCGTGGGAAGGTTTGGACTGGTAGTAGGGAGTGGCCTTGTTCCAGTGGCATCTACCGAAGATCTCAGGGTGGATATATGTCATTAATTTGCCAAAATCCATAAAATGTCCAACAGCAAGAGTGAACCCTAATGTAAACTATGGACTTTGCATAATAATGATGTATCTGTGTAGATTCATTAATTGTAGCCAGTGTCACTCTGGTGGGGGGTGTTGGTAATGGGGGAGGCTATGCATGTGTGGGGGCAGAGAGTACATAGGTAAACTCTGTACCTTCTACTCAGGATTGCTGTGAACCTGAAACTTCTCTACAAAATAAAGTCTATTTGTCTATTTTTTTTTTTTTTAGTTTTAATGTTTATTTTTGAGAGACAGATACAGAGTGTAAGCGGGAAAGGGGCAGAGAGAGAGGGAGACACAGAATCCGAAGCGGGCTCCAGGCTCCAAGCTGTCAGCACAGAGCCCGATGCGGGGCTCGAACCTACCAGCCGCGAGATCATGACCCGAGCCGAAGTCAAATGCTTCACCGACTGAGCCACCCAGGCGTCCCTAAAATAAAGTCTGTTTTTAAAATAAAGTTCCCAGGATGGAGGTGTTGGTCCTCAGTTGTCACAGCCCGTGTGTGTGTGTGTGTGTGTGTGTGTGTGTGTGTGTGTGTGTGTGTGTGGTGGGGAGGGGATGGAGAGGTCCAATTTCTGTCCTGTTTGCAGAGTCTGATTGTTATAGATGTATTTCTCCCAAAGAGATCTCTACTTTTTCTTTCTTTCTTTTCTTTTTTTTTTTTTTTTTTTTTGTTGCTTTGTGAAGCTCTTGCCTCTATGCTGAGAAGAGCCCCTCACAGCTCATCTTGGGGTGTGACAGTGACACACACCTGTGATTGGATAGACCTCACGCTCAGCAGTGATACACCGGCCAGAGCTAACCACAGGGCCGGGGCCGTGCTCACAAATACTCTCTTATGATGCACACGGGCTTTTGGGCTTGTGGCTTTGGCCTGGTGGTTGTGGACGGAGAAAATTGCTTCCTGGGTTTACAGGGAAGGTAGGGGGATGGCCCTCTTGTCACCACTTACGCAGTGAGGGCTGCCTGGTGTGGGCACAGGAGGACGGATGTGAGGGACAGGCAGGATTTCAGGGCTTTGCAGCGAGGTGGCTGCGTGGACAGGGTAGAAGAGGACATCCTCATGCAGGGATAACCCCTCCCTGCTGTTCTGTTGACATTAGAACCCGAAAAAGGTGGGAGTGAAAAGAACACTTACCGTCTGTTGGTCCTGGGAAGACGGAATGATTGAAGGTATTTGCCTCTATCCTGGGGGAGTCTCAGCCTCTTACAGACAACAGATCTGTAAGAAATGTGGTCAGGGTTAATAGAGGGACAGATGCACGTTGGCATAAGTGTTTAAAAAACGAAAAAGTTGTATTTATTTATTTATTTATTGTTTAATGTTTATTTTTGAGAGAGACCGAGCATGAATGGGGGAGGGGCGGGGGTGGGACACAGAATCCAAAGCAGGCTCCAGGCTCCGAGCTTTCTGCACAGAGCCCAAGGCAGGGCTCGAACCCTCGAACTGTGAGATCATGACCTGAGCCGAAGTCGAACGCTTAACCGACTGAACCACCAGGCACCCCAAAATGAAAAAGTTTTAAAAAGAATTCTGAATGACTACCGTTAGCCAGTCTTTCAAATGTAGTATCTAATATGAAACTTAGGAAACTTTCCTAGAGAAAGTTTAATCTTGGAGATGCTGGAAGCCCACAGCTTTTCTTGACCTCCTCTTGGTAAGGATGAATCCCCTAGATTCAGGACCAGAGAGAGTCAGCTGCGTATCTTTACTGAGTCAGTCTCTTTGGGGAGGTGGTGGCTGAGTGCTTTTCTGGGTTCAGGAACACAGAGCCACAGAATCACCCCTAATGGGCCTGAGAGCAGGTCCTCTGGATACCCAGCGAGACTGTGAACACAGCGGTAACATAATAGAATAATACCTCTGACAGCACATGGCCAGGCTGGAAGGAAGGGCTCATGTGCCAGCAGGTGTCTGATATAAAGGAAAGGGTTAGTGACCAGGATATTCTGAACCGAGAATCAGGGCACACGGTCTGTCTCAGCAAGGTGAGTCGGGGCAGAATCGCTGGTGTTTGGATGTTCCATCCAGTGGGCTCTGCTGGGCGGATGTGGCCCCAGAGGAGTAACTAAGCCAGGTGGCAAGAGCCGGCCTGGAGCTGGGGGTTCAGTCCTAGGGAAGATGTTCCTGAGCTGAGGGTGTTGGGGCTGTGGAGGCAGTGGGGGCACGCGGGGGGCTCCCTGCGTGTCCCGGCAGCAGCTGCTACCACATTGAATGCTTGAGAGGTGGAGGGTGCCAGGGAAACCTGTTGGGTGCTTCCCCCCCGCCCCCCTACAGAATACTAGAAATGCTATCTTTCAATCTATTGTTGAGGGGATCTCCTTTAAGGGAGCTTTAGGAGAGCCCAAGTCGAGGCTCAGTGGGGACAGAGGAGCTGTTGAGGTGAGGGGAGCACCATGAGCCACATTCTGCTCTTCCGCCCCCCATGTGGACTGTGCATCCCAAGTCTGGCCTGGGAAAGTAACATTTCCCACAGCGCGTGCGTGTGTGTGCACGTGCACGCACCTGCATGTGTTCCGTTCCTTACGGTGGTACTTTTGATAAGCAGTGGAATGTTAAAGCCAAGAACTGTGCTTTTCATTTCTGGAAACGAAACACGAGAAGCTCAGAGGCCTCTGACAAGTTGAGAGCTGTGTGACTTTGTGCGAACTCCTTACCTTCTCTGGGCCTCCGTCTGCACCTCCTTCGCAAGGAGCCGCGATGAAATGATAGCCCCCGCTTCCCTCCTCGGTGGTGCCAGAGGACAGCACGCTGAACTGTAAGTTCGCCTGGGACCTCCACGTTTTGTTCAGGTTTAGCCGCCATGCTGGTGTCCTCTCCTGCCTCAGGCAGTGTCTTGAGTCCCCGCCCACGGTGGAGGAGACAGGGTGGGGTCCAGCCTGGTCCGGCTCTCTTGGACAAGGTTGAGAGGTGCTAGCCACAAGTCTGAAGCCTTGAAGAAGTGCTACAAGGAAGGTGTTTCTTTCCCCGTTGGCACGGCCTCCAGGTTCTCGACAGTTGGACACAAACAAACCGTTCTGGAAGCTGTTTCTCATTCCCCTTTGCCTCCTGCTTGCTGCCCGCCACCCTTGCTGGTCACTGGGGCTGACGTATGGGGAGGAGTGGAAAGTGGCCGCGCTGACAGTGTCTGTCATTGTTTGCTCTCTGTGGAAGGAGGATGTCTGGCGGAGGGAGAGACCGCACTCTGGCTGTTGAGGCCTGTGCTAAGGCTGCAGGGTGCCCCAGGGGTGCACAGGGGCTTCTGTCTTCAGAGGGTAGTGTCCTGGGCCACTGTTCCTGTGTTTGAGTGCTGGTTCCACTCTTGGAGAGTTTGCTCTCCTTGGAAGCAGATAGGGATGTAGCCAGTGGACGCCTTTGAAGGCGGCAGGGACGAATGGGAGAGGGTGTGAGGGCGCTGGCCAGCTCTGAAGGGGTGGGGTTGACATCCTCGGGGCCCCCACCTCCCCTTGAGCCCCTGCTGGCCTGGCTGGAGAGCTTGTATGGAGGAGGGGGGCTCTGGGGCTGGGCCAGGGAGAGTACTTTTGGCTTCAGGGAACCTGAGGAGCTTGTCCTCATCAAGAATCGCCAGCAGAGTGGAGGGGAAGTCCAGGCCAGAAATGATTGACAAGTCCGTGAATAAAGCAAGAACAGTGGGGAACATTTGTGCATGTTGCCCCCCTTCATTCCCCAGCAGCAGGAAGGGCACAGAGGTGTGGACAGGTTAGCAAATTTGTCACACAGTGAGAGGGCCGGGAATTCTCATCTCCAGTCCAGCCGCCCTCTGACCGTCCAAAAGCACGGTCCGTGTGTGTGTCTGCCCACCCAGTCGCCGCTGAATGCTCCCTCCACGTGCGCAAGGCGCATGCTTTTTCCTTTTATTACTCAGGAACGGGCGTCCAGTGCAGAACTGGGCCCCATAATGGCTGCTGACTAAGTGCTTAATGGAGATATTGCTGCTGATAAACCGCAGTTGAAAAGGGAAAGAGGCAAGCAAGCTGGCCAACATCAAAGCCAGTTCTGTTTTATAGATAAGAGTAGCTTTCATTTTGTGGGCTCCAGAGCCCCTGTCCCCAAATCTCGGAGTGAGTTTTAGAATGGAAGCTGTGTCTGTCCCAGGGAGCTAGAAGACAGGCCGGCTGGGGCTTGGAAGCCTTCCTTCCTTCCCAAAGAGCCTGGCCACTGCCCTCATTTGCAGCGGAGACCCTTGGGGCACGAGGAGGGCTCCCAGCTGCCTCTGGAATGAACAGTTCTGCTCTCACCCCCAAGAATTTCCATGTGGTTTTTGTTCTTCAAAATTTTTCATTCCTACTTAACACAGCATTTAAAATAATTCAGAAATCACAGATGTTAACTACAGGAATCTGGGGGCCCCTGGGTGGCTCAGTTGGTTAAGCATCCAACTTCCTCTCAGGCCACAATCTCCTGGCTTGTGAGTTCGAGCCCCGCGTCAGGCGCTATGCTGACAGCTCAAAGCCTGGCGCCTGCTTTGGATTCTGTCTCTCTCTGTCCCTCTCCCCCAACTCCTTCTCTCTCGCTCTCAAATATAAATAAACATTAAAAAAATATATTTTTGAATAAAAAAAACTACAGGAATCTGGAGAAGAGAAGAAGTCCCAGAAATGTAATGGGCCCAAGTTGCAAACATTGTAAAACACACTTGTGTGGCTGGGTGTGCAGTGACTTTCCCCCTTCGTTAAAACTTAGCGATGACGTGAGGTCACGTCCTTGGTCACAAGTGTTCTGGGTGAAAAATGCAGCTAATTGTAGCCAGGTGATAAGTAGTTTTAATGACTGGGTGATAATTGGACTAAATTGTAATCTAGGCAGAAGCATGGGGGACTTGACAGTCGTAGGGCACGTTTGTGTTTGTGTACGTGTGTCTACGCCCGTCTGTGTGTTGCTTCTATGTTGTTCAGTGCAGGGGTGGGGCCACAGGAGAGATGGGGTGTTTTGAGCACAGTGGCCCGTAAGAGAGCAGGTGCGGGCCACACCAACACATTAAAACTTGTTGCCTGACTTAAAGGTTGAAGGATTCTTCTGTCACTGGCTCGGGGGAAAGAGGCAAAGGCAGCAAGTCAGGATCATAAATATGACATAAACCTAATCCATTTCAATTACTGTTTATAGCACTTCAGTTTTGATTTGGCCCTGACTGAAGTCCTGTTCACTTTTCAGAAGATGGATGGTTGTTAGGACCCCAGGCAGGGCTTCTGTTGAGGCCGGGCAAGCTGGTGACGGGCCTGTCCTCTCTCTGTTGGGAGCCAAGTGTCTTTGTGAGCCATCCACCTTCACACCAGGCCTGCTCTTGGGTGGTTCTTTTGTTCTTTGTTTAAAATCGGCATTAATACCATTGCAGCCACGTCGCACCTGGGGCTGCCCACCTTGCTGTCACCCTCTGTCATTCTAGTGCCTGTGTGACCACGTTCCCGCTTGGCCCTCTGGAAAGCCCCTGGAGGGTTCTGGAAAGGCATACTAGCTGTGGTTCAATTTTCAGGACACTGGAGCCAAGACTGTCAGCCCTTTGCCCCTGGGAGCCTCTTTTCTTCTGAATATTTATTTTGCAGGGGATTTCAGGGTTGGCTCAGCAATTGAATGCAGGCAAGCCCTTTTCTGTATTCCTAGTGGCTTACAAGCCCTAAAGTAACAGAAACCATTTGTCGGCCTATTAGGGGCATTTCCACATTGGGCCCCTAGTCTGGGAGATCTGAAAGGTGGCCCTTTGGGTGACTTTCTGCTCCAGGCGATGCTCCGAATCAGTGCAAGAAAGAGGAGAAATGCAGTTTTTATACACAAGCCAGATGCAGGACTCCCAGAGAGGGAGGGAGAATTCACACCCTGTGGCTGTCTTTTACCACATCTTTTGTGCAGATCTCCAGTGCCAGGAAGGAGGGAGTCAAGGTGAAGAAGCCTTGGTTCTTGCTCTCGACACACTCGTGGTTTAGCAGAGGGGACAGAGTTGGGCACAGCTTGCTGTGTAGCGTTCTCACGTGGAGGTCTACAACTGAGAACTGCTGGACCCTCCCTCTTCTTCATCAAGATGCCCTCTCTGGGCCACACGGCTGGAGGCCTGCCAGCCTGGAATACTGTTTGTTCCCAGCTCAGATGAAGGCTCCCCGCCTTTGGTGGAGCGGCCTGTGTGAAGTTCACGTACACTGCACCACTAAAGAGAAAAGTCTCTCCTGTTCACTAGCTGCCAGATCAACAAGAACCTTGAGCCAGGCGGTCCGCGGACGCATGCAAGTCAGAAGACATTTGTTCTTTCTGGCCACCTGTTAATTTTCTTGGAATAAAAGGTACTTCAGAGCGATGATAGGTTGAGCTGACTCTTGTGTTATCCAGAAGTTAGCAAATTTTACTTTTGAGAGCGGTGGGGATAAACAGACGGTGGTCAGCCAGAAGGGGTACGAATTGCCAGCACTTGGGATTTTTCTATTCTTGTTTATGGAGAGAGAGACTGCCATGGACTTAATTCCCAACTTGTTGATATAGCATACCCTATTTTGTAATCATTTTGCCAGATGTAAACATTTCTTTTGTGAACAGTGAATTAGTACTTGGTCTATCACATTTAATGTATTCTGTGCATGTGAGCACCGGCCTCTTCAAAACTGTCGACTTCATCATCCATGTGCTGTCTCGAAATGAGATCTTGATGCCCCCCAAGTGAATTATGAAAAGCTTTTCATAGTAATATAATTGATCTACTGTTGGCCACACTTATAAAAAAAAAAAATCAATGTAACGTGTTAATATTTCATGAGTGCCCACGTTGCCAGCTTCTTGCAATGGGACCAAACTGTAGAGAATGAGAACTGTTTCACAATAGCCCCAGCACACGGACAGAGTGCCAGGAAAGAGAGTTTGGGGTTGACTTGAAAGTTTGAAGTGCACAGGGCCATTGAAAAACAATCCTCTGACTCATGTCAGATTGTTATAATTATTTAATGCCCACAATGCAGCCTTGTCCCCACGGATTTATACTGGAGAGGTTTCTTACCCACACATTGTGGTTATTAGCTGCAAAGAAAGCAGCGTTTGTTTATAGTGACATGGGGTCTATCTGTATGGCAAAGAAAACACTGCAGATTCTGTCTTCTTGTGAAGGAGGCAGGAATTTGGCAGACAACCTATAGGAAATTGGGAGACAGGCTCTCATTACTTTTCATATATGCGGGTGGTTGCCCCTAATAACCATTAAACACCTTTTATTTTTAACCTTTGTGCTAAACCCTTGAGAGAATGAAATTGAGTGCTGACTTTTCATCCACGTGATACTCGTTTGCCGGTGTGCTCCAGAGTGTATGTAGACTTGGAGTTGTCCTACCTCCATTAAACGTGGGGTCACACGCATTGTCTGTGGCACCGCTGTTAACATTTGTGTAAAGAGTGGATATGTTTTGAGCGGTTCTCACATGGCCACATCTAATTAAGCTCTTTCAAAGGACATGGGATTTGGGGTGTGTGTGTGTGTCAGAGTCAAAAACTAAAAGTTGAGGAAATAGCGCTTTGGGGGCTCTCTGGGGACATGTCTCGTTTGGAGATCAGTGGTGGTGCTAATGACCCAGAGTCAGGGCGTCCAGCTCCTTGGGAAATGAAAGCCCTTTGAGTCCGGAGGGTCAGTCGAGTCCGGCTCCTCAAAACTGCCCTCTGTCTGTGCCTTCCTTGGCCCTCCCCTCTTCCCTCACACGGAACTCTTATAATTGCCTTTGCTGTCAAAGGAGATTCAATATCAATGGGTTTCTCAAGCTTAGAGGGCGACAGGGAGACATTGAACCAGAGTAGTGTGAAATTGTCCTGAGGCACTCACAAGCTGGGGTGTGCAGATGCAATTTATAATTGCACCGGAAATACTTGTAACCTTTATCACGCTTAGTGGTGGAAATGAGAAAATCTATGTGAGTCAGCTTAGGACTGACTTGGGACCCATATAGAAGCAACCGAATCGTCTTAGGTTTGCAAGAGAACTACAAATCGAAAGCAGACACAGAAAATAGGCCAGAGTAACAGCCACTATATTTTGAACCCCAAATTAGGGCTTATGGTATGTTCCAGGCTTTTTTTTTTAATGTTTCTGGCTCAATAGGAAGTCTGGGGGATCCGTAGGAATTTGGGGGCGCTTTTGATGGTTTATGCAAACTTTGGAATTGGAGTTGTCCCAGAAACCCTGGGATGTGTGTTGACTGAAATACAGAGTAGGGTGCTGAGATGTTGCAAAGGACAAGCCAGTTTCGAGAAAGGTTGCATTTCAGTGTCATCCCCTGCCCCCCCTACTGGGTACTGGCTGGAGGCTGCCCCATCCCTTGCTTGTAGGAAACCCCCAGGGCCTTATGCGGAGGGGAGTTTTTGTTGCTGATTTAAAAAATGAGGTCACCAGAGTACTCACATTATCATCCTTCGTTTAGGCAGTGTATTTAGGTCTTACTTTTATGTGTTTATGTTACATTTCATGGTAGAAGATGTTTAAGAAGCAGTCCTATTTTGTCATCTATTGGCCCAGTTTTAAACCATTTGAAACGATGGGTTAAGAACATGTTACTGTGTCCCAGACAACTAAATGGCATATTGATTTTCTTACCCTCATTGCGAGCTTCGTGAGGACAGGGGCAGTTTCTCATTCTTCCTGGGGTTGGAGGTGGAGGAACTGAGTGAGCATCCTAGCCAGGTGGCCGGGAACTTAGGTCCTTGGAGCTTAGGGCCTGCACAGTGAGGGAAGGAGGTAGAAGGCAGCTTAGAGGGCACCGTGTGCCGTGCCGTGGAATATAAACTTCTCCATCAGTGCAGAGCCGGATGGCAAAGGTTTTAAGTGGGGAAGTATGTTGGGGGCGTGATGTGATCCGGTTTGAATGAAATCTGCCCAGGGCCCTTGCCCTGCAGTAATTTTCTGCAGCCCACAGGACCCTGCTGTTGTGGGGAACGGACAGCTCGTAGCCCAAGAGCCACAGGCGCCCCCTGCCCCCACCCACCCTCGGGGGCATCCAAAGCCTTCCTCTCTAATAGCACTTTGTCTCCTGAGAAGAAAGGCACAGTTGTTTTTCCTTTCTTCCTCTCCTCCCGCCCCCAAAGCGTTCTCCTTCTCACCCAAACCATGATCTCAGACCTTAGGAGTTACAAGTCAGACATGTCACGGAGCTTCTTTGAGATCAGTTGTCTACCCTGGTGATGAAATCGAAACACCCTAAAAGAAGCCTTTGGAGGAGGAACTTGCCAGGGTCATTAGGCATGCTTGGCGTGAGAGAGGAAATGTGATTACATGAAAAAGGGAGTACAAAGTGGTGCCTATTCCATGATTGTGGCTACTGTTCCCAGGGATAAGCCCCAGACCAGAAGGGAAGCCAGGCTGAGGAAATCCCTTGCCTTGTAGGGGCTGGGTAAGTGCAGGTTTCCCAAATTAAAATAAGTTCATCGTTGTAATGACTTTGTTGAGCCACTGATACACTGATTTAAAGAAATCAAAAGTGAGTCATTATAAGATGGCAACAGCGAGTGTGAAAATCAAGCTGAGAACCCAGGAAGGTATATTGTACGTCAGTCTATTTCCGGCTGACGGTAGAAAGGGCTTGGCAGAAGGCAAGTGTTTGCAGCCCTTTGGGGGCTCTGTACCTCCCGGCATGCTTTGTTTCATCTTTGCCTTGGTCTCTCCACTGCCCTGTCTGCCCTTAAACTTGGGGAAGTGGCCTCCTGCTGCTTTCAGGGTTTCCAGAAGCAGAGCCCCTGTTCTTCAATTGGTCCAGTTCGCTGCTATCCAAAGCCAGAATCTCTGTGGCATGACTTTGTTCAAGGCCCTGGCATGATGAGCCATTGATGGAAGTGTGTGATTTAACAACCAGTGCTTCTGTAGTGCATGGTGCTTGCTGACTCGGGATTTGTGAATATGAGGAGGCCAATGTTTTGAGTGCTGGCCCCAGCCCCATCACTTTCTTACCCTGTGACCTTGGCCTAGTCCTGAAACCTTTCTGAGTCTTAGGGGAAAAAAAAAAAGGCTGGATTGGACCACATGAAATGATACATGTGAAAACATTTAGAAATTGTCAAAGCTGTATCCACCTGCAAGAGAATATTTTTATTCATAATTGCATTGTATCTTAATGGGGACATAGAGGAGGTTAACCTCTTGCAGAGTTTAGTTTCTTCAATAAAATGGGACCATGACTGAGGCCTTCACTGGGAGTTCCCTCAGCATGCAGATGGAATTGTAGGAGCTCCTCTCCGTGGCCCTGGGGTCGGTAGAATGTCTTTGGGATAGAAGTAGGTTGCCTCCCGTGTGTCCTGAGGAGCCTACAGTGTAGGGGTCGTACTAGGTTTAGAAGAGTCATCTGGGGGCGCCTGGGTGGCTCAGTCGGTTAAGCGGCCGACTTCGGCTCAGGTCATGATCTTGCAGACTGTGAGTTCGAGCCCCTTGTGGGGCTCTGTGCTGACAGCTCAGAGCCTGGAGCCTGTTTCAGATTCTGTGTCTCCCTCTCTCTGACCCTCCCCTGTTCATGCTCTGTCTCTCCCTGTCTCAAAAATAAATAAAACATTAAAAAAAAAATTAAAAAAAAAAAAAAAAGAAAGAAGAGTCATCTGCACCCTGCAGAGGGTGGCCCCTGAAAGGGACACATCGCCGCCTCTCATTTCATTCACAGCTTATCTCTTCGGATTCCACTGGGCCACGTGGGCTGGAATTGTAGCTGCGAGTGAATTACTTTTCTGTGGTGTATCAGGAGTGTGTCCCTAAGGAGATGAAGTTGGTATAAACAGCGTGGGCATCCTGGCTGATGAGTGGGGAGCACTGATACCGGGAAGTTCATCAGGGCTGAGTTAGACTCACTGAACGGGAAATCCCTGTTTCACGTGCGAGTGGAGGTCACACAGCACCAGGGGCGCCCTCGCTTCCGATCTGCCACACTGCGGTTGTGTGATGTCCATGTCCCTTCCCGGCCCCTGCCCCTGGCGGCTTACCTCTTTGCAGCTCAGCCCTTTCACCCACTAAGTATAGTGGCAAAAACAGGGACATCAAAAGAGACAAGACAAAATGTTAGTAATGTTAGCAATTACTTCTGTGATGGGGAGAATTCTCTTGGGCATAAGAATTTAATGTTTTCGTGGGTGCTGTCTTAGTCTGTGCTGCTGGAACAAAACACCATAGACCATAGTCTCTGCTGTTTACATACAGTTCTGGAGGCTAGAAGACTGAGACCAAAGCACTGGCTTGACTCGGTGTCTGGTGGCGAGCGCTAGCTTCCTGGCTCATAGATGGCGGTCTTGTGGCTTGTCGAGTTCTCCGTGGCGGAAGGAGCACCCGGTCTCTTCAGCTCCTTTGAAGGACACTGATCCCATTCTTGAGGGCTCTGCCCTCCTGACCTAATCACTCCCCAAAGGCCTCACCTCCAGTTACCATCACACTGGGGATTAGGATTCAACACGAATTTTGGGAGGATGGAGGACACACACATTGAGTCCCAGCATGTACGTTGATGATGTACACACGTTCTATCACAATAACATTTTTACGTAGAGGGGCTTGTTTTAATCCTCGTAGCCACTTTATGCGATGGGTACTGCCATGTTCTGGTGTGAGAGATGGGGGAAACTGAGACACATGGAGGTCGAGTTCCAGAACAAGCAAGCAGAAAAGCTGGAATTTGAACCCAGGCAGTCTGGCTCCAGAGTCCCTCCTCTGAACTATGATGCCAGTCTGTTTCAAGTTAATGTGCTCCAAATATGCCGGGTATGATATTCTTCTCCCACTTGATGAATTCTCATTCACTCGGCAACACGCAACATGTGTGTGCCACCGTGAGAAGAAACTAGTCTCGGGAAACAGAGTCCTAACTTAGAGTTCCAGGCTCAGTAGAATCTCTCAGTGCCCCAGGGAATGCGTGGTGATCTCTTTCCTTCTGAGCAATGTCCACGTGACATGTCAAGTCCCATGGAGACTAGCTTTTTAGGTACATTCTTGGGGACCTCATGCTTTCTAGAGCTTAAAGAACTATGCCTTTGTATACTAGGGATATCACAGACCACAGTTCACACTGCTTTTTCTCGACCCAGATGCAGACATCTTCCTTTTCTAGCAACATAGAGGTCTGGCCTCCGACTTTTCCAGCATGCACGCGTGCGCGCGCGCGCATACACACACACACACACACACACACACACACACACACACACACACACACACACAGAGCTGCCAATACCTCTTTCTTGCTGACTATAGCAAATGGTCTGGAACCCCGAGCTACCACCTCTTCTAGAGGATAAGATTATTATCTTTTGACTCCATGGTGCTAAGGACATCACAGATACTCAATGGAAGCTTATTGAGAAAGTGAAAATGGCTTTACAGGAAATGCACATCTATTTTCATGTGTTTTTAAGTTATTGATCAGCCTGTGTGGAATCTATAGCCAGATTCGAATTGGCTGAGCATTGGTAACGCGTTTCAGTGCGCGCACCTGGGGGGGAGCACATTCTCTCACTGGACCTTCCGCCTCTGTCCACCGCTCCTTCTCCTGTTCTCTTCCTGTGTTCTTTGCAACTTCCTCCTCCTTTTTCTCCTTCTCTGCTCTGCCTCACCTGCAGGGAAGCTAGAGGTCTAGTTTCTCACACACTGGTCCTCTGTCCGTGAAAACTTAGAGTGCCCCTCTCACGAATGTAGAAATTCTTAGTTATTTTCAAGGAACGATTGCGTTACGTGGTGTACCCACCTACTGTCAGCTGTGAGCTCTGGGAGAGACAGGTGGCGTGCCCTGTCACATCCCCTCAGGATGAGAGCCCAGATCATTTATTCTAAGCCTTCCCACCCTGGCTTCTCCATAGGAGTCCATTGGAAGAGGTGGGATAGACGCTTGCCTGTGACGTGTCTGTCCTGGGAGGAGGAGGGAAGAAGGCATGTAGCCGGAGACTGCAGATGCTTCTGGAGAGGGCCGGGAAGGTGGCCTTGTGCACATGCCCTCTGCTCCTTCCAGCTACGCAGATGCCTGAGAGCTTTCCCCGGCCATGCACGCCTTGCAGAATGGTGCACTGTGGAGCTCTGCTAAAGGAACTTGCGTTTTAGGAGCGCCCCCATTCTGATATCGGCGTTGTTGCATGGATAAAATTAGCATCCGTATTAGTAACGCCCAACCCTAAGAACCATGCAATTATCTCATGATTTTATTTAATGACGGTGCTCTTTTCAGAGCTTATTGGGGTAATCTTCAGAACATGTCCTGATTACATGTTGCATGGACTACTTAACAAGTGAACGAAAAAAGCGATTTAAACCGAGCTCCAGCTTAATTTGTAGTTTTTACATTTCAAGACAGCATTCTTAATAGGTAATTATCCAGCGTCTTTTTTTTTTTTTTGACGTATGTCAATTTTTACTTGTTTTATAATTTCCCAACTCCCCCAGCACATCTCATCTTTGATAGTAACAGTGAGAAGACAGAGCCGCTATCCCAGTGCTCCTTCACCTTGCTAATCAGGCAGTCTCTCTGAGCGCTTTCGGGAATGTTTAATGACTAAAATAAGACCTTGCAGGGCTTGCGTGTGGAGCCTCGGAGGTCATTTCTAAATGGAAAGCCAAATTGCAGGCACTTGCTAGTTGCATGATCCCGGGCAGTTCACTTGACTTCTGAGCTCTGATAGTCTAGCTTCTAAAACGCTCCTACTCTATAGGTGAAGCCTGCTTCACAAGGTTGAGCTGAGGCTTAAATGAGGGACCTCTGTGAGAAGCACCTGTCCATAGAAAGTGTCAGTGCCCCTTTTCTGGGGCAGGGCAGGGCAGGGCGGGTGCTGAGACTGCCCGGGTTGCCTCACTGGTGAGTTGCTGGGGCCCTTCTAGAAGACCCTCTTTGCCTTTCCACCCCGAGATGCTTTCTCTAGTTGGGAGGAACAGGTGGGGAAGGAGAGCAGGCGCTTCCTTGACACAGATAATCTGTTCTCCCCCCAGATCATTGTGATAGTGCATCGAGCTCTGCACGGGGTGGGGTACGAGGCTGCGACGGGCATTACGCTTGTGTAATGCACTAGTGTTGTGTGACAGAAGCGTGAGCTGTGATGGCATACACACAGTGTCCGGTGTTTGGTCCAAAGTACCATTAGCGGAGGAAGGGAAAGGGAAACCTTCACTTGGCACTTCCTGTGTAGCAGGCGCAGGGGCTGCAGGGGTGAGAGGGACGGTGGTGGTTGGGGGTGCAGAGGGCGTGGGCCCTGGGGATGGGAACTGCAGCGGTACTGGGTGAGGTGTGCAGATATGTGGTGCCAGTGAGTGCAGGGCCCTGGGGGAGCCCCCTGAGTGTTGCCACTTTTCCCTTTAACAGACGGAGGTCCGCCTGCTCTGCCCTGAACGAACGGTTCTTCTGGTTCTTGGGGAGACTAAGTGATTTCGGCTTCCCACCTCCCTGAGATACCGGAAAAGGAGAACTTCTGTAAAAGCAGGAAAATGAGCTCTAGTTCTGCCCACACGCTTTGGTTTTTCCCTCTCTATCCCTGGCTAGATCTTAAATCCTTTGAGCAAGTGTTTTGTTTTGAAACTCATTTCTTACGAAATCCCCACCCCGTGACGTCCAGTTTGTTGAACCATCCGTCAGGTTCATTGCCCTTTGTGATGGCCTAGGTACGTTACAGATGACGAGGTACACCGTGGGCCCTGGGTTCTGCATGCTGTAGGCACTCAGCCGTCGTCTGCGGCCTCGTCCGAGGGGGTACACGGTAGTCCTGGCAGGCAGGTGCTGCCGTCCAAGCTGGCGGGTGTGCGCAGGGTAGAGTGCGAGCGAGTCAGAGACAGAGTTCACTCCCACATGTGGATTCTGAACCGCCGTCTGTGCCTCTTGCTGGGGCTTCTCAACTTTCACCTTTCAGAGAAAACAGGGTCTTTGGATCCAGTGCGTTCTTTCAAATAGCGCTGGATGCTGCTCGTTTGTCTCCATCCTGGAACTGCGCGCGCACGCACGTGCGTGTGTTTAAAGAAGTCCACCTGTTTTGCTAAGATAAGAGACTGTTGTGTGAAAATTGCTGCAGGGAACTCCCACTGGAGGCTTCCCTTCTGCCAGACCCCTGCAGAGTTCACTCCCAGCTGGCTTTAGGATGGGGGGAGAGGGCTGGGGCCAGATCGGTGGGTCCCCCGGGTCCGCAGTCTTGGGCAGTGGGATGAGTGGAGGGTGGAGACAGTTGGTGGGGCAGGTTCCAGGCCGGAAAAGCCATACTGACCAGGGTGCTATTAAAGAGCTGGCAGTGGTGCCCTGGTTTGCCCTCTCTTTGCCCTTCCCCTCCCCCCACTTCTCACGATCAGTGCACGAGACAATGCCGCTAAATATATTTAGCGTTCAGTAACTTTTATGTCGTATCTGTTAGTGACATTTTTGGTTCTCTGTTCTTAATTTAAAACACACATTGATTTTTTATAAAGTTGTAAGTATGTTTCCCATTTGTGTGTGATCATGGGTCATCAGTATAAGGAAATATTTATCCAACTCTCTTTTGGAAGGTCCTCAGTAAAGCCTGCGTAGACTACTTTGTACAGATTATGAATACGCATCCTCCTAAGAGCTCAAACAGGCAGGGATGTCCACTCTTGCCACTTCTGTTCAAAACTGGTTAAGGCATTAAAAAAATTCACATTATAAAACTGGTTAAGGCAATAAAAACATTGACATTATAAATGAGGAAGTAAAACTGTCTTTATTTGCAGACGAATTGAGCCTGTATATAGAAAATCCTAAGGAATGCACACACACACACACACACCCCACACCACATGAACCTACCAGAAGCAGTAAGCTCAGCCAGTTTTCAGGATACCTGTCAATATACAAAAATCAATTATATATATAGTACTGACAAAAAAATCTCTCTTAAGATGAAATTAATAACACTATCCCATTCAAAATAGCATCACGAGGGTACCTGAGTGACCCAGTTGGTTAAGCATCCGACTTCGGCTCAGGTTATGATCTCGTGGTTTGTGGATTCAAGCCCCATGTCCGGCTCTGTGCTGACAGCTCAGAGCCTGGTGCCTGCTTTGGGTCCTGTGTCTGTCTGTCTGTCTGTCTGTCTGTCTTTCTCTCTCTCTCCACCCCTCCAAAAGTAAACATTAAATTTTTTTTAATTAGAAAAGAACAAAATGGCATCACAAAATAAAATTCTTGGGAATAAATTTCACAAAAGAATTGTAAGGTTTGCACCCTGAAAACATTGCTGAGAAAAATGAAATATCTAACTAAATGGAATAGAGTCCACGCTCATGGATCAGAAGACGGAGTACCATTAATTCTTTCCACATTGGTTTATAGATTCAATATAACCCCTGCATACTTTAAAAAAAATTTTTTTTTTGTAGAAATTGACATGGTGTTCCTTTTAACACAGAAATGGAGAGGGCTCAGAATAAAAACAAAATTTTGAGAAAGAAGACGATAGAGGACTTACACCTTTTGGCTTCAAAACTTACTTCAAAGCTACAGTAGTCAAGGCAGTGTGTTGTTGCTGGTGTAAGGGTAGGTTTATGGCACTGGGTTGAGAGTCTCAAAATAAACCATAACGTTTATTGTCAATTGATTTTTTTTTTTTCCTACAGAGATGCCAAAGCAATTTAATAGAGAAAAGATAGGATGTTCAAGCAAATAGTGATAGTGCTGGGACAGTTGGATGTCCACATGCAAAAAAAAAGATAAATTGAAACCCTTAGACTCTCTCCAGAGATTACCTCAAAATGGGACGTAGACCTAAATGTAAAAGCTAAGGCTAAATCTTCCAGAAAAAAACCACAGTAAAAAAATCGTTATGACCTTGGGTTCTTAGTTCTTAGACACGTGGGACCAACTCAGTATACCTTTGCTAGCCCTGAAGACTGTCGTTTTAAAAATCTTTCTTCATTCAGTGGGTGGAAAGCAGACACGTGAGGGAACTGTATTCTCCTGTTCACAGCAAGATTGAATTCTTAAAATGTATTAACCACCCAAAGTTAGAATCTCTGGGATCTTTGTCCTGTCTTCTCCTAACCCACCCACCAGACTTTCCCAGAGAAGTAGTTGTTTGGAGAAGAACATCAAGTTGTGGAGCTTTGTACTTCAGATTACACTTTCCCTTGTCAACCGTGGGTCTACTGGGCCTGCACAGAAGGAGATCCGTAGCGATTTTTGTCCTTCCGCAAAGAAAATAGTGGAAGTAAATAGTTTTCAATAAATGAACAGTAGAGAAGGAAATGCACACAGACCAGACTAATAACAGTAATCAGTCAGGTGTGATAAGAAATAGCATGGGATTTGACATCAAACTGCTTG
The DNA here is from genome assembly GCF_018350215.1 of Panthera leo. Taxonomy (NCBI): domain Eukaryota; kingdom Metazoa; phylum Chordata; class Mammalia; order Carnivora; family Felidae; genus Panthera; species Panthera leo. The sequence goes on from NC_056688.1 coordinate 69,201,694, forward strand.
GATTCAAGTCATGGTCTACTTCTTACCGGCTATGCAAACTTTGGGCTAGTTACTTACCCTCAAGTCCTTAATTTCACCTGTACAATGGAGGTAGAAGCATTGCTTTTCCCTTAGTGTTGCTTTGGGCATCAAGTGAAGTAACACACCTAAGGGTTAAGCACTGAGCCCATTGTTAATTACTACAGGTTTGGGTTTCAGTTCCCTGGGTTTGGAACTCTGACTCCAAAGCTTCCATCTTGAACAAGGTTTTCCCAGGCGTCCCTGCAGAGCCTTCTTCTTTACGCTTCAATCGAAAGGTTGGCAGCACAGTCTTTTTGTCACTCCAGACGTGATTTCCTTTGGGGCTGCTGTGCTCCCTCCGGTTTGAATTCACAGAGTAACTAACTAAAGGGCAAGAGAGAATTCCTCTCAACTCTCCGTCTCCGAGAATACCTCTGGGTGCTGGTGAGGTGCCACTCATCAGTTCTATTGTTATTGTTTTTAGGGCTGTGAGCCTTCTGGATAGAACCCAGTGGATTTTCTTGAGTGCAGAAGAATTAAGCGAGGTGAGGGGAAAGCATTTAGACTTTATTATCTCCAGCGAACCATGCCTAATCTCACGTGAGCCCTAAACGTACATATCCTGCCTCTGAGTACCCTGTGAGTTCTTTACAGGCAGGAACTGCATCTTTGAATTCTCTGCATCTCCTAGGCACCTGCCTCAGCGCTAAGCAAACAGTAAGCAGTCAGGAGAGGCTGGGACTGTGCCTGGCATTTTCTGAGTTTCCAAACAGGCAAAGTTATGGAACCATACAAGGTGTCAGATGGTGTTCAGATACATAACCTCACTTTGTACTCTCCGCCATGCTTGCGGGGAGGTTATGAGATGACAACAAGCATTGCCTGTATTTTACAAACAGAAGAATGAGAGCCCAGATAAGTTAGTGCCTTGCTGAAAATGATAATAGCTCTTAAGGGAGAGCAGAGATTTGAACTCAGATCTACTCTACTCTAGGCTGGAAGCTTTATTATGCTTACACTGCAGATGGCCTTGCGCATCTGATACGGCCAGAGCCACAGGTTTGTCCTAGTGACAGACCACGCATCCTGTTTGCTTACCTTCAGATTTGCAGAGGGAAGAAAAACGTTCTTCCACATTTGTTGTGCCAGTAGTGAGAAAAATCCTATTACCAAACATATTTACTCCTGGCCCTTCCCCTCCCCCCCAACTCTGTGGACAACCGTGTACGGACTCGACATCGCGTTTCGCCCTCTTTGTGCCAGGACAGCTCAAGTGGATGCTTTTGTCACCATTTCTGCTTTCTTGGCAAGAGTTGTATCCCTAGCCAATGAAAAAATAAGTGAGCGAGAAAATGACATTTCCGGGGAATGGCAAGTAGCAGTTAGTGAAACTTTAGAAGAGAAGTAGGGTGTGCGCGCGCGCGTGTGTGTGTATGTGTGTGTGTGTGTGTGTGTGTGTGTGTGTGTTTCAGCGAGTAAGAAATGGTCACAGCAGAGTGAGCTGTTGGCTGAAGAATGTATTCGCTCTCATCACGATGGTCACTAAGGATGTTTTGAAACCCCAGGTTGAGTCTCGAGGGCCTAGGGCGCTGCCGTGCCACTGCTCCAGGACGGAGATCTCTTCCTGGTGGACACTTAATTCACAAGTGTGCTAATTATTCATCCTCCGTCAGGACAGCCTGCTGGAACAATCGCCCTGCTTGTTTGGTGCGCAGTGTGGCGTCGGACAGCAGGCCTTTTTATGTAACTGATGGCGCTGTATGTTCATATTGTTCTTTATGTACTTATTTTATAGCTTATGCAGCAGACGCTGGAGTCAATTAGCTTCTTGTCTTGCAAACTGGGCGCTGCTGTTCTAGAACCGAGTTGGAAGGGTGTGTCGAGGGCGACCGGGCCGACCTCTCTCTCCTTTCTTTTTGTGCTGTGTGGGCTGGTTTCAAGTTACAGCATTTTTATTGGCTCTTCTTTGCTGAACCTTGGTTTCAAAAGCTGGCATCTGTGAGTTGAATTTCTTAAAGGCGTAGCTTTTCTTTTCACAAAAATCGAAATCAGGAAGATCCACACAGTCCACTTTTTTTTTTTTTTAGTTGAATGTTATATATATTTTTTACAGTATGCGCTAACTGAAAAATACGAGTGAATCGTTTCTCCACTCAGTCCTTTCCTCAGTATCGGTCCACACAGCCCTTCCTGTAGAGTCCCTGCTCTTGCTTTCCATTTTTCTGTATCCTCTTCCTCCTGTCTTAATTTTAATTTTACTCTTGACTAACTGTTTTCTTCACCTGTATTTTTTGAACCTACCTCCAGTCCTTTGGGGAACAATCCAAGCAAGAGTGTAAATAAATTAGGTAAACTCTGTTATGTCTGTCCCACCAACTATTTCTGCAAAGGACAATGTTTATGAAACATGGATTTGCTGTTTTCAGCTTATGAGCGTTTTTAAATATCGGAAAGAAAATTTATTAAAAAGAAAGAAAGAAAAATGTCTTTCCTGCGTCCTCTTTCCACCTCCTGTTCTGTGGACGTAGCTCTGTGACCTGATTAATGAGTGCCTGGTGGACGAGGAGGCTCCCATGATGGGGGACCTCGTCTTGGACGGAAGTGCAGCAGGCAGAATTTTTATCCAGTGCACTTTGCCCCAGTTGACCATCCAGTTCTGCACGGCACAGACTCCCGTTACCCTTGAATCCTAAGAGCCTTCCATGGTGCCTGGCCCAAGACAAGAGTTTGAGAAAATAGATGAGAAAAATGAACGAGTAAATGAGCCCACTCCATCTTTTCCTCCCTTGTGGAAGCATCCCTTAAGCCTCAACTGCACTAGAAATCGTCCCCGCTGTGGTCACCAGGGGGCTGTAGGTGTGCCTTAGAGAGCAGCTGGGTTCTCCAGAGCAGTCGGGGCCCGCTGTGCTTCGGGCTTACTACATTGCTTAGCCTTATATTTGTCTTTAGAAGAGTTGAACTATGGGGCGCCTGGGTGGCTCAGTCGGTTGAGTGTCCGACTTCGGCCCAGGTCATGATCTCGCGGTTCACTAGTTCGAGCCCCGCATCAGGCTCTGAGCTGACAGCTCGGAGCCTGGAGCCTGCTTCGGATTCTGGGTCTCCCTCTCTCTCTCTGTCCCTCCTTGCTTGTGCTCTGTCTCTGTCTCTCTCTCTCTCTCAAAAATAAATAAAAACATCTATAAAGAAAAAAAAGAAGAAAAGTCAAACCGAAGAAAAGGACCTTGATTTCTTCCTCACTCTTGCCAACTTTGTTGACTGATTATGCTTCTGTTGATCCTCGAGACGAACGGTTTTCTTCCTTTATCTCTGTATTTATTGAACATCTTCTATAGTCGAGGCTCTGCCTCAGCATGGGAGATGGAGAATCTCCCAGTGTGGTGTTCTGCTGACCCCTTATTCCACCTGTAGAGATTAGGTATGGACTTGGGTGTTTGCAGTACACCCGTCATGAAAGCTACAAGAGTTACAGTATATTGAGCACATGCCATATCCTGCAGATGGTGCCTGGCACCTTCCCTGTAATCACTTAGGTCGTTCTTGAGACAGGACACAACGTGTGTTGGCGTCATGAGACTGTTGAAGCCATCTCTTTTTTTTTTTCCTCCGCGACACTCACCACAAGACACATAGAGGCTTTTTAGTGAAACGACTGGGCAGTGGGAGAGTTTGTAGCTCTCTGTTGAAGAGGGCAAGATCAGCGAAGTTTGATGAGTTGTGCCTTGGGAGCGGAGACATTGAGGGAGGACATGCAGGCCAGGGAAGCATCCGAGAAAGGACTTTGGGGGTGACAGAGACCCTCATCCGTTAAGAATTGGAAGAGGGAGGGGCACCTGGGTGGCTCACTCGGTTGGGCGTCCAACTTCAGCTCAGGTCATGATCTCGCAGTTTGTGGGTTCGAGCCCCGCATCGGGCTCTGTGCTAACAGCTCGGAGCCTGGAGCCTGCTTGGGATTCTGTGACTCCCTTTCTCTTTGCCCCTTCCAAGCTCACACTCCATCTCTCTCTGTCTCTCAAAAAAATAAATAAATGTTTTTAAAAAATCGAAAGAAAAAAAAAAAAAAAAGAAGAATCGTAGGAGGGAATTGGAGGAGGGCTGAGAGTGATAGTGACCAAATGAGAAAGAACATTCTGGAGACTGAGCTGGGCCTCACCTCACGTGGGTAGAGAAAGCCAGAGGACAGCCTGCCCTGCGGAGATTCACAAAGGCTGGCGGGCAGGGCACGGGTGTGTGTCCTGATGTACAAAGTGGGGGTGAGCAAGGGGTACAGAAGTGGGAAGACCCCGTTGTGTTTTAGGGGAATCAAATTCCTCTTCCATGTCTGCAGATTCCAGGATGCATGGTTGTTCCAGTGAATTCTTGAGCCTTTCTCTGATACAAAGAAATATCGACTGTGAATTCTAAGGCACTGATTCTTTTCTATTATTAGTATTACTATTATTATTTGAATTTCTGAACCCCTTGGAGGGGTTCATCTTCAGCACTGTTCGTCTTGTTATTTCTCTACTTATACTGTATCTCCTTGTGTTGTCTTGGCAGGAAACGGGCAACCCCCTGCACCCCCCGCCCCCCCCCCCCCCCCCCCCCCCCCCGCCCTGGTTGGCTTGCCTCATTTGTTAGGCTGCCTAGGAAGTTAGCTGTGGCTCTCAAGGGCTGACGCCACATCCCTGAGTCCTGGGTCCTGAGGAGGACTCAGCCCAAACCTGGCTACCCATTTGGGTGGCCTAAGAATTGGGTTGTCCTCATTCCATGCCCCTGAAGGGAAGGCTTCACCCAGTTACCTCTGGGCATGGAGACCCTCATACTTAGAGATGGGCAGGGATTAGGGCCCAGGGTCTCAGGGCCTCACTGCATGTGAGAGAGCTGCCTTTCTGTGCAATACAGCCCAGCCCCACTTGTCCTTAGGTATCTGCTGCTTGTGTGTATTTAATAAACAAAATCAAGAATGTGTTCATTCTTCAAAAAAATCTATAAGCCTGTGTGTAATACACATAAATACATATATAGACACACGTTTTTGCACATGAATTATAAATGAATCATACATATGCTATATACTAATTATATTAATAATTACATTACACACACACACATTTTAGTTCCTATGTGTCGCCCGTGTAACTGTGTAAAAAGCCAAAGATGTCAGGAGAGTGGGCGAGCCACCCTCCAACCCCACACCCATGGTCTCCTTCCCTCCACTGTTTTCTCTGGCTGAGGCTTCTGCCCTGGCCCCGTCATCTGACCCCAGGCCCCCAGTGCTGCTGGTAGGAAGGTGATGCCCTCTCCTTTCCCTTCTCCCTGTTGTGAAAACCATCTCCCTCCATTCAGTTCCCCAAATGAGACCTCTTTGGCAGATGAAGCTCTCTCTGCCTGAAATCCACCCCCCTCACCTACCCTTCAATGGCTAAACCTCCGTGACCACCCCCCCCCCCCAAGAAGCCTGCCGTGTTGGTCTGTCTTCCTCCTACTCCTTTCCAGCTTGTCCTGTCTGCATTGTGGCTTTCTTCAGAGGCTGTCTCAAACACCACTTCTTCCGTGCACTTTGCTGCAGAGTCTGCTCTTGCCCTGGCCGCCTGCCACCTAGAGGCCTTCTCCTTTCCCGAATTCCCCCAGTGACCTGAGCTGATCTTAGATGTGCTTGGTTCACCATTAATTGGGCGCATATTCCCCTCAAACTCCTTGAGGGCAGATGCTCTGCCTCATTATCTTTGTGTCTCAAAAAGGTTGCTTTTATATAGTCAAGAAATACTTGTTTGAATTAGTTTCTTATTGATTCTGGAAAGTTAGGTTTGTGGGTTTTTGTTTTTTTTTTAAGCAAAAGGAAAATGTTGTAATCTCAGTCTATGTATATGACTACTTAAATTGGCTTTATGTATTTAAACTTCATATTGTACTTACTACATATTCCTTATTGAAATATGCCACTTCCTTTAATGCAGAAAGAAACGTTTGTACTTATAATATGCCAAGCAGGAGATTTACTGTTTCCAACAGGTATAGGAGGTAGGAAGCGTCCCTCGCCTCCTTCCCCACCCCCAGACTTCAGCATATGGGATAACTGATCCTAGAACAGTCATGTGACTTGCCCTGAGGCATACAGCCAGGAAGCCAGGATCCCATATTCCCACCCACATCTCTCTGACTCCTTCCAGTGAACCGCACTGCCCCCTAGTAATGATTAAGCTGGTTACTATGTACACACAAAATGCATTAGGACAAGTTTTGCTTGTTTCCAGTTCTGAGCTCTCTCTGTATGTTGGAGCGTCATAATTTGGGGGCATTTGAAGGATTGTCTGTCCCTTAATTAAAAGTGAGCAGACTAACAAAAACCAAGATGGAACAGTGGCGGAGATAGTCACTCAGTTAATCTAGACACTCAGCAAGGGTTATAAATTCAATATAGACAACTGGGGAAAAATACTCAAAAGTTTTTGGTAAATGGTCTCCCAGCCAGACTGCTTCTTAGTAAAACAAGGGAAAAGCAGTAATGTCCCCAAGACTGTGTTTAATCTGTACATTCTTGGTAAGACCTTATCTCCCCCCTCTTTACATTGAGTTTAAGGTTTCCTTTTGCCTCTTGCCCTAATCATTAGGAACTATACTGTTGTCACAGCTCAAAACTTTCCTATTGACACATCAGTCATTTTTAAAGATCTTGAATGTTCCACCTTTATAAAGCTAACCTTTTGCACTCTATTAAAATTTAAGAACCGCTTGATTCTCCGTGAATGCCCCAGCTACTGGATCATGAAAGCATTACCTTGTGCCAAGGGCATGATTCAGTACACTCATTCCTTTTTAACAAATAATAAGAAGTTTGACTTTTCATTTACACATCCTGCCAATCGCTAACAAGTTTCCATCTCGTTCAAACACCAGATTGATCCTAAGAAATTGAAAATATTGATTTAACCCTCTGTCTGATTTGTACCGCAGGCACCTGCTAGTTCAGTCTTAGCACATTACAATTGCTTGCCTGTAATTCCTCAGGGGACCACTAATAACTACCACATCTGTCTTTTCATCTTCCGAAATTATGCTAGCAGTTGTCCAAGTCAATTGTGATTCATTTGATCCTGCTCTCCTTCAAGACATATTGCAACCAAATAGACTTGCTCACCAGTAATATATCTGATGACATAGTTAGTTCTCGTTAATTGACAGAATGATTCAGGCTTTTATGGATGGCATTAATTGGTCCCTTGTGTCCATGCAATAATTGACCAGACAGAAGAAGCAGCATTAGCTTTCACCCAGTCAGGAGAGTGTTGAGATGAGGTAAATGTAGTCAGGATGACAAAATGTCTGTATTTTTAATCAAGACTTTATCAATGAATGGAAGAAAAAGAGATTTGGGGGGAATGCGATCATCTTAATTAGGAACGCCGCACCCCAACCCACAGAGAGTGGTGTGCCGAAACGCAGGTCTGCCTCTCCCCTGGCCTTGTGGGGCTGAAATGTTTTAATACAGGGTACCATGTAGATCTGATCGATACAAGGCAGGAAAGCGCTGTTCTCTGAATTAAGATACTGAAAAAGGAGAAATAAAAACCACTCTTTTGGACATTCATCATTGGCCGCCCAACAAACGGTGCACGTAAAATCTGAAATTGTGGAATTTCGTCTTGAGTCTTGGAGAACAAGTCGGCCCCCAGAATGTTTGGATAAGTTGTCTCATCTTCCCGAAACTTAAATTCACTCCTGTCGCCATGCTGCTGAAAAGAGCTTTGGTTCCCTTTTTCCTGTCGGATCAGGCTTTTCGTGTTTAAAACGTGAACAGTCTATCACCATTGTTGATTCCCCTGTTGTTTTTGCTACACAGAATCACTCGGTATTTCCAGGGTCTGTTATGATTCAGCCATTCTAGACATTCCCACTCATTCTTCAAGAACCCTTTCTGCTGCCTCCTCTGAGTTTCTCAGACCAGATTAGTTGCTTCCTCCTCTCGCTTACTACACGTTTGGTTCCTCGTTTCCCCGACCGGAGTTGGGACTAGCCCTTGGGCAAAGGCTCTATCTGTGTACCTGACACGTATAATTATGTAAAGACTTAATGAGCGTTTGTCGAATTGAGTTGCAATAGTGATATCTTGAGGAATGAGAACTTGGAGTTTGAATCGAAGAAAGAAGGCCTGGGTAAAATTAGACATCAAGCCATGTGTATTATAGCCCGTGTCAACAAGTGGCTGGCAACCAGCGTTGGGGGTAATTACAGTTTGGTGTAAAACAAGCCATTTGAGGTGTGAAAGATAAATTGCTCGGCTCACGTTTGGAGAGGAGAGGGTGAGATAGGAGATATGCAGAATAGATTTTCTAGCATTTGATTTACTTAGATTATTCATCCTTTTTAGGTCATCTGTTACTTAGGCTGGGCAGTGGCTGGAACCGATATCCGTGGAGGCTATGGACTTGTGAATGTCTGACACAACCTCCTTTTAAGGGCAATGTGTTCTGACAGACCTGGGCTCAGCTCCCAGCCTGGTGTTTAGTTGCTGTGCCCTTGCAGTGAGCTCTTTAACTGGTGTGGGGCTCAGCTTCCTCATCTGTAAACTGGGAATAATGGTAGCGTCTGTCATAATAGAACGTCCGTGATAATGAAGGGATTATTTGGGAAGGGTATTGCATAGCGGCTGGTACACACTAGGCACTCAATAGATGATACCCATTACTGATTAAAGATCTTTTGATTCTTCCTTCTGAGAGTTCAGAAGGATGGTGAGTAAATATAGGTGTGTGTATAAGGAGGAAGTGCTTTAGAGTTTTGCAATTTTTTTTTTTTTTTTAAATCCTGCCTCTGGTTGCATCAGATGGCCATTGTCTCTGTGAGATCATGTGTCACTTCCATAGGACTCAAGAGCATCGTGTATGTAGCCCAGAACGTAGCAGAGGGAGGGCAGGAGGTGATGTGCCAACACACGGCAGCGAATACATATAATAGCAAACCTTGTTTGTTTGTTTTCTTATACTGGAAAGCAGCGTATCTGCCATTGTGAGAGTATCTGTCCACTGATTTGGAATAGACTCCCGATCTAGGTCTGGTATTTTATACATACCAAACACTGTCCTGTTTATAGGAGAAGAAATCTGTTTGGCAGTGAGATTTTTAAATGGCGAAATGTATACAAACAAACCTTGGCTTCTAACTTAGGGCTGGCTTAGAAGTACGTATTGTTTTTCTGTTAAACGTGCAGGGTTTAGCAAGGAGACCTCCTCTGCAGAGAGGTGAACCCAAGAGACCTCAAATTTGGGAAACTGGGGCTGGTACTTCTATGTGGACTTGACTGACAGCACACCTCTCCGGTTGAAAGGGTTGGCACACAGGAAGGGTTTGGTTGTGGGGTGGATGGATGGAAGGATGGATGGATGCCTTCATGCTGCTATTGGAGTTTTATTTGAGAGTCATAATCCTCTTTTAAAACATCACTGTCCATGCAATGACAAGTAAAGGGTACTGAGTGTAGTGTAAATGAGGTCAGTGAGATCAATTTCTCTTGACCCCAGCTGGGACTGTGGCATTGCAGGAGTGCGATCTTATGTGGGAGCAGAGAGCAGGCTTAGTAATTTCTGAGCCTAGCTGACTACTTTAGGGCTGGAGTGCCTTGTGCTGGGGGAAAGAGGTAATAGGATTTGGGAAAGAAGTAAAGGTAGTGGGGAGGAAGACTAGGAAAAAAACAAAACAAAACAAAACATTGCTTCCTACTAAATTGGGGAGCAGGTGGCTGAAGTCCCCGTTTTCCTTTTAGCATCCTTGAAGGAAGACAGGTGGTCACTGTTAGTAGTCTTACTCTTATGGGTTAGATTTTCGTGGACTGGTCTTGGGTTTATGAGCTGAACGAGATTTTGTGGATTCGCTGGAAATGTAACTGCAACGCTGTCTTTTCATGGGCCGGGTAATACTACCTTTCAATTTCTGACTTCAAGCCGTGGGAAACAACCCATCCTTACGCTGAGTACTCCCCCTACCCTCTTTTTCTGCCTTAAGGCTTATTTTGAGGAATCCTTGCCACGTTGTATCGCGGACAAAGTGGGGTAAAGGTGGGGAGTAAAAGCACATTGGTCCTAAGAAGAAAAAGTGGATCTCTTTTTCTTTGGCAACGATCACCTTTGAAAAGTGTTGTACTATGAAACGCAGTTTCCTTAAATACAACTAACTCAGCCTAAATGTGTGCTTTTTATTTTGTTCGGCAACTGAGCCCAAGTTAATTAATGCCGCACATCCCGTAGTGACTCTCTCTCAAGCCAGGCACACTCACATATACCCTAGTGCATAAAAGGCAAACAACTTAATTAACTTACTCTCTGTCCATAATTATCTTTAAATTAACTATTTATAACGTCCAAGCGTTTACACTGCGAGCGTATTTTAAAATCTGCTTAGAGTAAAAGGGACTGGACATGGTTGGTTACCCTCTTCATTCCTTTGTTTGCCTGCTTGGCTGTTACTTTCAGATGCCACTCTCGTCATACTCTAAGGCTGTGTGCCTGAAATTAATATCAATTTCTGCAAACACTCAAGGTTTCGTGTTTGTTGAATCTTGTTTCAAGATGTGTTCTTTTCTCCTTGAGCCCCTATGCTGTGTCAGGCCTTGGGCCCTCAGGAGTGGACAGGACAGATGGGGCTGCTGCCCTCAAGAAGTTGAGAGTCTCTTTGGAGGCCACATATGCATTGTGTTAGTTTGCTAAGGCTGCTGGACCAAAGACCACAGACTGGGTGGCTTACACAACAAAAATGGATTTTTCTCAAAAATTGATTTTCTCACAGTTTTGAAGGCTGAAAGTCCAAGATCACAGTGTCAGGAGGTTTGGTTTCTCCTGAGACCTCTCTTCTTGGCTTCATAGACCTCCACCGTCCCACTTTGTCCCTACCTGGCCTTCCCTCTGTGCACACACATCTCCTTTGGTCTCTTCCTCTTTGTACAAGAACACCAGTCATACTGGAATAGGGCCTCACCCTTATGCCCTCATTTAACCGCAATTACCTCTTTAGAGACCCTGTCTCCAGACACAGTCACATGGGAGTTCAGGGCTTCAACTTAACAAATTTGGGGGTGGGACGGACCTACAGTGTAGTCTATAAACCGTGTTTATTGTCAGGGGCTGTCTAAAATGGGAATTGACATAGTAGAAGTAGGAATTGGCTAGGCGGAGAAGAGAAACGAGGGGCGGAGTATCTCATGTTTGAAGCCCCAGAGGATATGAGAGAGAATGCAGTGGATAATTCAGTGTGACTGGACTTAGAGATAGTTACTGGGTTTTTTTTTTTTCCATCGTGATTTTGAATGCCACATACACACAGATTGTACTCTTGAATTGTACCAGCTCTCTAGAACTCAGTGTACCTTGTCCTTGGATTTGTGAGTGGTGCTCAATGTGAAAATGGGATTTTATCTGTGGAGGGTCAGGGTCACCAAATGGTATTGACCAAGTAGCCTTCTCCCTACATACTTGTGCTGCTCTGGTTGGTTGGGTTTCTCGTCTGCCCTCTCGTCCCCCGTGCCCCTGTGTAGGCAGTGTGTGCAGGAGGTAGGCACAGTGGGGACGAGACGGATTCCCCTAACAGAAACCGGAGAATAAGGGTTCCTGGCTGGCCCCAGTCAGTTAAGTGTCCGGCTGTGGCTCAGGTCCACCGTTGTACCGCTTGTGAGTTCGAGCCCCACATAGGGCTGTCAGTGCAAAGCCCGCTTCGGATCTTCTGTCTCCTTCTCTCTCTGCCCCTTTCCTGCTTATGCTCTCTCTTTCTCTCAAAAATAAATAAACGAACAAACGAACAAATGAACAAAAGAAAGAAAGAGAAAGGAGGGAAGGAAGAGGGAGGGAGGAAAGAGAAAGAAAGAAAGAAAGAAAGAAAGAAAGAAAGAAAGAAAGAAAGAAAAGAAAGAAAGGGAAAGAAAAGAAAGAAATAGAACAGAGAAGTGAAAAAAAACCCACTGCCCTGAGCCAATTACTGTTAGCATTCTGGTGTATTTTCCTTCATATGAGTTCATTTTTACTCTACAAAGTTGTGATCATCCTCCATGTTTTATTGTGCTTTCTTCATGTAAAGCATAAGCCTTTCCTATTAAATAATATTTTTTTTAATTTTTTTTAACGTTTATTTATTTTTGAGACAGAGGGAGACAGAGCATGAATGGGGGAGGGTCAGAGAGAGAGAGAGGGAGACACAGAATCTGAGACAGGCTCCAGGCTCGGAGCTGTCAGCACAGAGCCCGACGCGGGGCTCGAACTCACGGACCACGAGATCATGAACTGAGCCGAAGTCGGACGCTTAACCGACTGAGCCACCCAGGCACCCCTTAAACAATATTTTTGAATGCCTGTTTAATATTCTATTCAGAGAAAGTTGAACAATTCCTTATCTTTAGTGTGTTTCTCTTCTTTGCCCCTCACAAACATAACTGTGACAGACACCGCTTAGCAACCTTCTTCCCCAGGATTCCAGATTCTGTCCCTAAATCACACCAGGAACAAAGGTATTGTTAAGGCTTTTCATACATATAATCAAATGGCTCGCCAAAAAGGGTTGAATCAGAGTATCAGTACTTTCCTCCAACAGCAAGGTATGCTCCTGGGAGCAGAGAGGATTATTGTTGTTTTACATTGCATTACCTGCGAGGATGAACCTTTTCCCACTCTATCAAATCATTTCTGTTTCTTTTGTGAACTAGCCTTCCAAGTCCTTTGACCATCTTTGTGTTGGTGCGGTGGTGCTTTACGGGCAACAGAGGTGGGGAGGAGTGCGTGTTCTCTCTTCCCTGGTTTAACTGGCAGCAGTGAATGCTGAAAGTGATGTGAACGAGAAATTATAATGGTAATGAGAAATGAATTTATTTATGTCTGGTTTTGGAGTCAGCTAATGAGTGCAACACATTTATAAGAAAATGGAGGTCCGGGTAAGTTAAAACTGGAATTTTGAACCAGGTGTCCCTGTCCCTAAGCTGGGGCTCCTTTTTCTAAACCAGCCACCTCTTCTATAAGATCTGGTATCTGTGTTTTTACACCGATTGCTGCTGGCCCCTGGAATGCCCAACCCAGTGCTAAGCTGCTCCTGCAGGAGGATGTAAAGAGATAAGCACACTTCCTGGCGATGACAGTGACGCTGGGGATCGCCTTTGGGTAAGGAGAGACTGAAGGCATTGGCCCTCCTGTCTGGAAAGAAGAAAGTTGGAAGAAAGACATAAAGGAAGCTTAAAACCGTCTAGGGTAAATGCAGATGCATCCAGTATTTTTGTAAATGCTTGAATGTAGATGCGCTTAGAAATTACAAAGGAAGATTGTTAGGACAGAGGGTTGCATAATACATTTCACATCTTGTTACTCTGCATATCTCTGTAGCTGAAATTTAAGTGAGTCGGACATTTTGTGGATGAAGGAATGATTCAGAGAATGAATGATTCAGAGAGGAAACGTAGCTGGAGAGAAGACTCCAACTTTTTAAGGCTGAAATTATGGGTCGAGGACCAGAACGCCTTCCCCAGCAGGACATTGCAGGTGCCCACCCAGGGTGGGCTTGGTCTGAGGGGCGGAGCGGGAAAGATGAGCCATGGACGCCCTGGTAGATGGCTCTTCATGGGTTAAAGCAGGGACCGACTCGGCTGCTTTACATCATCATCTCTCATGTTTGAGGACCCACTGGATGCGCTCAAAATGAGCCATTTCACCTCCTCTTACCTCTTCCGCATCATCAACCTGCTTATTAAGAGAGAAGATCTTTCATGCTTTCTCTTCAGAGGAATTTTGGAGCCTATGGGATTTTGAAAACAACACTGTTGCCTCCGAACATACGGCATATCCCTACGAATCCTAGTAACAGGAGTGTTTGGTGTTGACACGGGACCTCCTTTTGTGAAACTGACTACGGTCAGGAGGATCCCACTGTGGAGGGGCCCTTGGAACATTGTAAAGTCTTTGGATAATGTCCAGTGTGGACAGGGCTGCGTGGCCTCTACAAAGGCCTCTGATGTTTTAGGGGGAGAGCGGCCTTTACTTTTTGATTCTGCAGTTACGATCACAATAGACTCCAGGACGCAATTCCACATATATCCGGATTAGGTTTTTCTTTCTAATTGAGGAGAACTTTGGATTTAAATCCTGCTGGAAGCAACGTTAAGGGCCTGTTTTATGCATTTACTAAATGTTTATGATGAGATGCACTTTAAAGAGAACATTTAGCATTTGCGTAAAACGTCGATACAAAACAAAGGTTTATTATTACAGAGTGGATCTGGAATGAATACTTCCCCGCTTTAAACTCATGAGTGGTGGGGATGTGGGTATGTCCCTTGGCTTTTCCTTGCTTGAATTTTGTCATCTGCAAAAAAAGTTGAAATTATTAGATGATCCCTAAAGTGTCTCCTAGAGCTAAACATTTCTGACTCTCTCGTATTAAAGTCTCTAAGACAGTTCCTCTAACAGAGTCCAGGCAGTATGGTTACAAGTATTTCCATCGTTTTTTTTGTGGGTTTTAGTGATAATATTTTGTAATTAAGAGGCTTGAGTAGATGAGAAACCACACACATGGCATGAAAGGGTTTCTCAACAGAAAATCTGTGTGGCTCAAAGTGGAGAAGCAGGCGTATAAATTTCTCTTGACAGAAAACATGTTACCACACAAGGAAATCATGAAAGACCTCTGAGCAAGCATTGCTTTTTCATAGGCTTGGGAAAGTTCCCAAATAATATATTTTTTTTCTAAAATAATTTTTTCTGGGGTACCCGGGTGGTTCGGTCGGTTAAGGGTCCGACTCTTGACTTCGGCTCAGGTCACGATCTCACGGTTCATGGGTTTGACCCCCCCTCACATCGGGCTCACTGCTATCAGCATGGAGCCTACTTTGGCTCCTCTGTCCCTCCTCCCCCCCCCCCCCCCCGCCTCTCCCCCGCTGGTTCTCTCTCTGAAAATAAATAAACTTTTTTAAAAACTTAAAAGGTAAATAGTATTTTCCTTCCAACTTTATTAAAACAAACAAACAAAAAACCTTTTAAGATCCTAAGCTTCAGAAAGAAGTCTGGTGCACACTATGTTTATTGTTGGTCCATTCATTCAGTCGATGTTAATTGATCATCTTGTATGTGCTAGGTGGTATCCTGGGGTCTGGGGATAGAAGGATGATGGGGAAAGCCCCTGCCATCTGGTACCCTGGCCACTTCTAGAGAAGGCGGTCATGGAAGCAAATGATGGATGTTGGGGGCGGTTCTGAGAGCAGGAAAGTACAACGAGCAGGAGCAGAGAAACCCCAGTTGCAGGTTGTGGAAGGCTTTATGGGAAGGTGGATTGCAGGGGCGCCTGGGTGCCTCAGTCAGTTAGGCGTCCGACTTCGGTCCAGGTCATGATCCTGCATTTCGTGGGTTCAAGCCCTGCGCCAGGCTGCTCTGTGCTGACAGCTCAGAGCCTGGAGCCTGCTTCAGATTCTGTGTCTCCCTCTCTCTCTGCCCCTCCCCTGCTTGCACCCTGTCTCTCTGTCTCCCAAAAATAAATAAATATTTTTTTAAATATGTGGATTGCAGTCTGCAGGTAGCAACAAGAGCTGGCATCCCTGCTGCAGGGGACTGCACTGACTGAAAGCCCAGGGATTGGAAGGAGGCACTGAAGACATTGGGAGAAGACTTTGTTTTAATTAAGGCCGCTCTGGTGGTAGCCTTAAGGAAGGGTAAGAGTGGAGGAAATGGAAGATCAGGAAGCAGTTAGGAGGTTACTGGGAAAGATTGGGAAGGAAATGGTGAGGGCCTAGAAGAAGTGTGGATGAGCCTGAGGGACAGATGTTTATGCAATTGTGTGTTTGCAGACGAATGGATCATGTAAGGATGGGAGTCAGAAGAAGAAGGCACATGTGATTGTGGGGGGTTCTAACTTGTGGGTGTTGCTTGGATCACCTCTGAGAAACTCACAAGACGTCACTCAAATGTGACATCTCTAGTTGACTTAGGAAACTGCTTGCCCCTTTGGTGAAACATTTATTTATTTTTAAAGTTTATTTATTTATTTTGAGAGAGAGCAAGTGTGCATTTGGGGGAGGGGCAGAGAAGAGGGGGTGGAGAGGGAATTCCAAGCTGACAGCAGAGCCCAAAATGGGACTTAATGCCATGAACGGTCGATCGTGACCTGAGCAAAACCAAGAATCTGACGCTCAACCAACTGAGCCACCCAGGCGCCCCTCCTTTGGCGAAACTTTTAGAAGCACTGACTAAAAGGGCTGTTGGCCACTGATCTCCTGACAGAAATTTAAAAAAAAATTTTTTTAATGTTTATTTAATTTTGAGAGAGAGAGAGACAGAGACAGAGCACAAGTGGGAAAGGGGCAGAGAGAGAGAGGGAGACACAGAATCTGAAACAGGCTCCAGGCTCTGAGCTGTTAGCACAGAGCTTGACGTGGGACTTTAACTCAGGAACTTGTGAGATCATGACTTGAGCCAAAGTCCGACGCTTAACCCACTGAGCCACCCAGGTGCCTCTGCTGACAGATGTTTTAAAACACACATGTGCGTGCACACACAAACTCAACTGATGCACACACACATATGTTGATTAACATTTTCACTACCATAGAGCACGTGTAGCACACAACCTACAAATACTAATGAAACATACAGTGCTTTTGACTATAAATTCCATGCAGCCAATTGATTCTCACAGTATTTTCACTATCTTCTCTTGTGTTCTTAGCTGGACTGAGGGCAGCGAGCAGAGAGTGGTGTCGCCTGCGCTCCCCAGTCTCTGCTCGCATCTGGGAAAGTGGACCCGCTGCCTCACCTCCCTTACGTACTTTCCCAGAGGGCTGCTGGACACAGGCCTGCTTTGTCAACACTCTGTCCCAGACCACACACCATTCAGTAACTGCCCTTGGGTTTTGTTTCCATTCATTCCGCCCCCCCCCCCCCCATATCCGAGGTCAGTGACCAGAGTCCAGCACATGAGACCATGTGAGTCGTGTAACTTCCAAAGGGCCCTTGATCCTTGGAACCCCACTTGCGAACCCCTGTCTCCAACAAGCCTCATTCTGCATCAGACTGATGGGCGGGCACACCCACAACCACAGCCACTTTTGTCTGTGAGCGTGTTTATTGTCGCTCTTAAGAGATGTAATTTAACGTGTCCCATAACACACAGCTCTCATCCTACTTGACCTTTCTCTAGCATATTAAATGGGTGGCTTTTCGGGCTCTTTTTGCAACTTTTATCTGACCTTGCCCTCCATGATACTACTTGACCAAGTATATTTCTTTTTTCAATTTCTCAACCTCCTCTGTTGACTCCTTCGCCTCTGTTCAACCCTCTGTGCTCTCCAGCTCCCCTTTCCTTCTGTACTCTTCCTGGTGTGATTGGCTGCTTTCAGGCTTACTTATCAGCCAACAGGCTGACTGCCGGACCCATACCTCCTGCTCAGCCTGGATCTCTTAATCCCCCACCTCGCACATCCAGCTGCTTTTACAGATGGCTCCCCGCGGGCATCTTTTTGTGCCCTCAAATTTAGATGCCCAAACGAAACTGATGGCCTCCCTTGCTCCAGTGGCCTGTGTTGCCCGCATTCTTCATTTCTAAGATGCAATACCATCTTGGAACCAAGACTATCAGCTGCCCCTGAAATCTGTCCTTTCCTTCTATACCACACGTGTCCAGAAGACCGGCCAGTGCCAGCCCTTGATCCAGTCCCCTCTCTTGCTTCTTCCGGGCTACTTCCCAAATTCAGGCTTTCTTCCCCGCTGCCCCGGATTGTTGCTCCATCCTCCTTGCCCCCCTCCCTGCCTCCAATTAGCCCCTTCCCGGCTCCTCTTCATTCACTAGTTAGAATTCTCCCTCGAGAGCCCAGGTAGGATGTTCAGGCGCCCTCCTCGAGCACTTCTGATGGCGCTTGGCATTGTCCTCGGAATGCAGCCTTAACTCTCAGCATGCCTGTCTCACTGACGCAACCTCAGCTGGGCCTCTGCTGTCCTGGCTCCTCGCTCCGTAAACCAAGCTAAATAAGTCCTCCCAACTGCTCACTCACACTGAAAGGTCTGTAATTAAATTACAGAGAAAGGTCAATCAAAACTCACATAATGGGGATGATTGTTTCTGAGTAACGGTCTTTCTCAACTTTTACTCGTTTTCATTTTCACGGCCTAAGTGACCGTCGCTTGGCTCCCGATACCTGGGTTTGGCTGAGATGATGTCATCGGGACTCCCCTCTGCATGTGCTTCACGTGGTTTGGGGGTGCTGTGTATGTCCGTAGGCGTGCCCAGCTGGCTCCACATCTCTCAAGGATAGAGGGGCCCTGTTTGCATCGGGAGCTTCTCGGTTTTCTCTGAGGTAAAAAATGAGATCTAGGCTTCATGTTACGGGAGGTCATACGTACACGGTGGCTCCCTATATGTGATCTCGTGAGAGGAACAGAATTAGATTATGTGTGGTTTTCGGAGTTGGGGTCCACATTTGATTGCTCCCCCAGGTAGCAACTTCATGGCTTTCATGGTGGGGAGGGGGGAGATTGTTCTGGAAATTTTACGCTCCGTGTCCTTCAGCCGGTTTGTTGCCGGGCCAGACCTGTCTAAAAATGGAAACAGAATATTGGGATGCTTTCTGTCTTCTCAGGCTATCAGTGGTAGCTGTCAGGAATTTGTTACTGTCTCCTAACGCCTTTTAGCGTGAGAACAGGCTAAAGGCAGTCCAGGTGGAGGAAGTTAACATTATTATGGGGATGCCAGAGAGGGACCCAAGTCTGGACTATTCATATGTGGAAGGGCAAAAAAGGGGAACAGAATTAAAAAGGAAACCCTTAGAAATATCTAACCACCATGGATCTGCCTTTTTTTGTCTTTCCCTAACTGCATCTCTTATACACCATTAGGTAGCTAGATTGTAAGTTCCGTGAGTGCAGAAGCAGTACCTTTTCCTTCCTTTGTCCTCTTCACTGTCCGCCTCCAAGTCATGCCCATAATGGGTGCTCAGAAGCCATTGGCTTTCGCATAGTATCTCTCTGCTCTAGCACAGCTCTTGAGATAGCAAGGAAGGGTGCTGATTAAGAAGTGTGTCCTCACCTTAGCATACAGACTGCACTTAAGTCTCCTCCATCACTATTCCCGGAGGGAAACTCGAAGGTGAATGTTTGCTTTGCCTTGTTTTTGGAAGGGCGACTTTGTAATTTTCTTGGGCTTTTCTAAGAATCCCTCTAATCCCAGCACCCCCCCCCCCCCCCCCCCGCCCCAGACCAGCGCTGCTCTCATAGTAGCTGTCCTTCATGCAGCTACTTGCATTTCCTGGGAAGCGTGCCATCTTCCTTTGGTTTGGGCCGTGGAGGCTCCACACTTTGAGCATTCAGAGGGAGGCAGAGGGTGGAGGACAGGAGGACACCAGAGCTTTCTATTTGTTCTCTGGCCGTTTGTGTTTGGAGGGAATCTAAAAGTAGCTAGATCTCATCATTGTGATATCATAGCATTACAGGGTACTAGCCCTTTGGGGAAACTGAGGCTCAAAAAGGGGTTTAACTTTCCCTAAAGTCAGTGACTAGTTAATGGCACAGTTCTACAGTCTGTATTTTTCCACCCCCCCCCCCCCCCACCGTTTCTGTGGAGGAATCTGGAAAGCTCTCATCTGAAAGTGTGTCCTGACCTCGTGAAGTATCAGCCTCAAGGTTACATATGTTAAAGAAATGCAGTCCGTTTTCCCCAGGTGCTGGATTCTGGTGAGCAAGCTGACTCTGAATTCCTCAAACCACTTCTACAGAGCAAAGAAAAACCAGTCAGACTAATGTTAATCATGGGAGCCTATTACAATGATATATAACTTGTCATAACACATTATAATAGTACAGCAGGTATATTTAACCCACAGAACATTCTCTGGGGGCCCTTAACTCCCTTTAAAATCGCGTTCCAAGTCTCTGTAGCAAGACGGAGTTTCCGAGACCGGTGACGCGGCCACCCCACGATGGACCAAGCCGAATGCTAGGAGAATCCTTTTTGGAAAACCCTGCCCTGTATCCCCGGGCTTAAAAGTATGTTTGGTTTTGTCAGCACCTCCAAACGGGAAGTTGAGATTTGAGGGAAAACCTTTGGTGGCTGTGCACTAAGCTTTCCCTAGAGTCGGAGTCTCGGTCGTCATGGGAACCGCACTGCTACCCCATTTATTAATGGAGGCTTGGTGAACTTCCGGAGGTACTCTTGCCCCGTCCTGTAAATTCATTCTAGAAAAATGCAGGTTGACTCTTCAGATATTTCTCTGTCACGTCTCAGGCATTCGTTCCTGGAGCCTCACGAGCTCCAGAGAATGGCCTGTGTGCAGTTTCAGAACCACTGGTTTTTATCTGGCAAGGGTGCGTGAAGGCCGTTTCCTTTCATGCTTAGATCGTGTTACTGCCTGCCTGCCTTGTTCAATAAGCAATTTTTTTTTTTATTATTATGCCGCCTTTACGAATTATGTGGATTTAAAATAAGGGGAGAGGGAATGGAAAAATTCAGTAATCAAATACATCTAAAACCTTGATAGTGGCTTTAGGAGACTCAGATGTTTCTGAGCCTTTTCTAACTTTTAAAATTCTAAACTTTGTCCTTTATCCAAAGTGAAAGGTTTCTTTCTTCCCACTTCAGTAAAGCACTTTCAGAGAATGCCTCAGACAAATGGCCTTAAAGTAAGTCTAATTTCACTAAACTAACTCTCCCCTGCCAGGCATATATTAACAGTATTGGAAGTTGCCTCCAGAATTTTTTTTTTTTTTAAGCTAATTGTTTATCTGGGAGGATGGAAATGGTGGTTTTAAGCCTTTAAGTCATTCATCATGCCTGGCAGCCTCTATTGTCTCATTGTTGAGTCTCAGCCAAGTGAGACTCCTTCTTGGTCTTGGGAGGGAGGTCCACAGATCTGGTTTTGCCAAATCTGTGTTCTGAGTCCGAGCCCTACTCTAAGGGAAGGTAATGCAGGCAGACTCCTAGGTCCCCTCAGCTTGGGGAAATGGGGACCCACTTTCTTATGTGATAGGAAAGTTTGGAAGTCACTCTCTGTTCAACGTAGAAGTGACGGCACTTCATCTGTTCTTCCCAATGTCTCCGCATTACTGTTAGTTTTAAGTGCATTTTTGTGGACGTAATAAAATATTGTTTATAGTGAGCTACAAAGTAAGTAATTACAATGTGGCGAATGAAATTCAATCTAGCTTTGTCGTGGTTTTTTGAATTTTAATTAAACCAGTCTTAGAGTAAATTATAAATGCTGCTGCTTTTGTTGTGACAAGTGACATTGGCAAAATATTAATCTAATGGATAGTTATTCACAGAAGTTAATGTCTTCTCCCGTCTGCAGGCTTTGGGTGTTTGTTTTTGTTTTAATTTTCAGTTTATGCTTTAAAAAATCCAGAGTAGAGAATAAAGTTTTAAAAACCACATGAAATAAGAACTCCATGTATGGAATATTCCATCACTGATATCTTGCCAGCCACAATTGCAAATGTCTCATTTATGGCACTGAAAACTTTTTTTTTTTTTAAGCCAGATGTCTCTGTGGTCACTTTTTTGGTATCGTGAAAGCTGGGATAAATAACCAACTGTTGACTACAAAGCCGTAATATTAAAGGAATAATCAGCCCGTGTTCCTATTAGATCATTTCCCTTTTATTGTATTTTGTAAATTACCTTGTGGTGTTGCTTAAAAGCTGCATTTTGTTGGTTGCGTGTCCCTTTAATAGCTAAATTATCCAAGCTATTTTCTTAGGAGATTCTCTTAACTTGCATTTATAATTATCTGTAAAGAATATATGTATTTTGAGTATATTAAATATTCAAAAGTTAATTTTTCTTTCTGTCAGTTTATGTGCTTCTCTCCACCCTGGCCTAAAGCTGTTCTTACGTTTTAACATTCTGATTTCTAAAACGAGTGTGAAAAATTTAATGACAAGACCTTTACACTAGTCCTGCAGGAGTTTTTAATATGATGAATTTCAGTCCAAGGGTGAGATCTTTACACATTGTTTATCTCTTTTCACCCTTCAAAGCTGACTTAGATCCCAAAAGTTAGAGTAAAATCAATTTCACCCCATAGTTTTTTCCCTCCAGCGTGCTAGACATTCCCATCGGAAAAGTAGAGCCAGTTATCCCCGCGCGCGTGCATGTGTGTGAGGATGATAAAATCACATCATTGAGTCAGTTTCCAAATACGGTTGTAGCTTGTATTTTTTATCCAGGGATTACATTGTTGCCCCACCACCGCCATCATTAGATCGTGGGGGGCAAGGGTAGAGAAGGTGCGAGACGGTTGGCTGTAGACATCCAAATATGACAGCAGAGAGTAATCTCTGCAACAATATGGCAGCAGAGCATGTGCTGACTTTAGAGTGCCAGATCAACCCCAATATTTTTTCAGGGAGGCTAAATCTCTTGTAACTGCTCAATTGGATTTGTCACTGAATGAAGTATCAGCTGCTGTTGGACAAGGCCATAAAAGCCAGCCGGCTGGCCCTTTGTAGGCAGGGCTTACCCAACGATTGATATGTTTTAGCACTTTTGGGATTATTGTGATTAAGAGGAAACCATTCTGAATGAGAGAGAAAAGAGGGTAAGGATGCACAGCCCACAGCTGGTGAGCAGCATGTGTTTGCTGCTGAGGAAGTCACCATTATGGCTTTCTCCGGGATCCTGCCCTGATTGACGGGTATGAAATCTTTATACGAAGAATCAGTGTCCTGGTTTCCTCCAGCGGCAGCTCTCCTTGCAGGGTGATGGGTATTTGGAATGTTGTGGACTCGAGCATTCTGAATGCTTTCAAAGCCCTCGGGCGCGCATGCTCACACGCCCACAGTGCCTAAACGCATTGGTCTGCGCGCACCCGAGTTAATTGAGTTAACGTGTAGGGATTTCAGGAATAACAACAGAGTGTCCTCTTTCATTTCCCAGACCCAAAGCTCTGTGACAGCCATTAAAAATATCCCTCCATGTAGTTTGTGCCCTAGTCGTTTGTATGGGTGCGACGGCGACACGGAAACGGCACAGCCAGTGGATTTGTAAACTCGAGCACCTGGCTGGGGGTTTCTTTAAGTACGGGAACCTTGCCTTGTCTTTTTAGAACAGGTTTGTTTTCAAGAACCACCTGCTCCCTGGAGCAATAGAGCTCTTGCACGGGTCTTGCACTGGCCAAGGCAAGCCCCTGTGGAGGGCCGATTGGAGTTTGAGGCTGCCCAGTGCTTGCGGGGTTGTGCATGGAGTCCGGTCGCCTCTCTGGCCATCCCGGGGAGACTGTGCCCGGTTCATGCTCAGAGTTTGCTCGGCATCCCGCACAGGAAAGAGGCCGGCTTGCCAGGTCCTGCAGAGTGTCTTTCCAAGCCTGTGAAAAGCACGAATCATCCAGCAGTAGAGCATGCTTACAGCTGGCCCTTTGCTAGCTTTGATCTGCGAATCAGGCCGCTCCATGAATGCCCTTATTGTCATGTTATGTGTACACAGTGTGTGAATTATTGAAAATAGGGAGGCCTGAGCCTCATCTGGTAGAGATTACAGTGCAGGCATGCTGGGCGAAGGTCTGTAATTGAAAATCCCCAGATGCTGTTTATTTGGCCTTTGTCACATGACCTGCTGCAGGAAGATTGTCGGAACAAAATGTTGCCTGCATGGAGAGTGGAGCCCACCCTCCCCCACCCCGAGAGTCTCCGCAGGCTCAGTCTGTACACAGCTTAAACACCTGCCCAGAGGATTTTTAAAGGCTTAAAATAGATTCGCTCATAGCATTTAAATAGAGGGCATCTTGCTTGTTGGTTTAAACTGCTTAAGCGGTTGTTGACTTGTGGAACCTTCTATCCACACAAGGGTTTGCTGGATAATTTCACTCTGAGATATCTTTGCAAAGCAACCTTCAAGTCTAGAGCCATGTAAGCAGAAGTAGTTTGGGCTCTGCCTTTTCTTAAAATCAAACTTGAGTGTGGTGAATGAGCTTGCAGATGAGGCCACGTTGACTGTATGTGTTCCTTGTCTTGAAAAATACTGTGGCTACCCAGAATATGGCTAGCTAGTTCATCTGTGTTTTATCCAGTTCATCCTTACCAATTCTACCAATGAAAAAGTTGGGAGGTTTCTTAGAACGTGTGTTTTTCTCTGTTGGATACTGAACGTTATACTCTTTGTAGGTGGTGGATTGAGGCCGGATGGTAAATCTGAACTTGATCACAGGAATGAAAAGCGTTGTCATTTTGAAGAAGGGTGGGCTGTGGGTTTCGCAGGTGCTTTCTGCCAGGGAATAAAGTAACCCCTCCCCATCCCTTTGCCCTCCCCAGTATCTATCTCAGTTGTGATTATGGGTGCCTCGTACGTTTCTTAGAGCTTGGGAAGAGGAAAGGTTCTTGGGTATTTGCCACTCTCAGCATTCACCTGGACTGTGAGTTCCTCGAAGGCAGGAGCCCCTGTCGTGTTCTCTTTATATCCCAGATATCTGCCAGCACGGTGATTTTCTGTCCTGCCAGCTCTGTCTTCCTCCCTCTCTTCCCGCCTCTTGGAAGAAAACATTCAGTCACCACCTCCTGTGTGCCGTCATGACAGTTCTTCAAATATTTTGCCTTTCAAGATGGGGCTAAAATCAGCAGTGGTGCTATCATGAAGTAGCACATTCTCAGTACTGTGCCGGGAGTTGGGGGTTCGGGGAGACTGGGAGTAGGAGGTGTCCCCTGCCTTCAGGAAGCTGATAATTTGTCAAAGAAGGTAAGTGGAAACACCCACAAGGAGCGTGTAGTATGGTGAGCCCCGTGCTGGACGCACACCTAAAGCCTGCTGAGCGGAAGGGGCAGAGCAGGCTAACGGGCAGGGAACTGGGAAGTGCCATGTGACCTGGGTTTTGGTAAGTCAGAAATAAGCCTTCAGCAGATTTGGGCGGGATGGCGGGGCGGGGGGGGGGGGGGTGCGGGGAGGGGAGGTGAGGTCATTCACACGAAAGGAATAGAACCCAACATGACATGACAGTATGTGTAGAGAGTGACAGGAAAAAAGGCAAAAAACAAGACAAAACAAAAAACGTGGGTTTGTGTATGTAACATTTTAATTTTTTACAGGGAGAATATACTGCATATCACCTGGGTAATTTGAAATTTTTAAAGGAGAATAAAAGGGGTTGACTCTCCTGAATGTGAAACTCGACCAAGAGAGGTATTCTGGTTTGCTTGTTCACGATCTCACGTAGAAAGCCCAGTGCATAGGCCACTGTTTTCTCCTTAATGATCGGCCCGTGTGTTGCTGCCTTTGGCTGCTCTTGGTTTTGCGACCAGTCGAATGTGGCCGGCGCAGCTGCGTGAATGACCGAGCGTGGCAACCACGGGAGAAAACGTCTGGATTTTTATCTCAGACTGTTCTTTAGTTGTCCCTCTCATCCTCATAATGCCCTGCTTTTATTGCTGTGGTATGGCTTTCTGCCTCAGTTTCCCTCCTGTACTCTAAGCCCCTCGAGGGCAGAGAATATGCACTGTTCCAGTGGATCTCCCACACTGCTCCTGCAGTGCTTCGTGTGACGCCTTTTGTAGAGAAAGTATTCAACAGATGGTCGTCAAGCAAGGGAGGGGAGTGCGTCGGGGCTGGATTAGGAAGGACTCGAAAGCAGAAGGACGGGTTGAGTTTTACCCTGTGTTGTAGGTGGTGGATGGAGGACGTTAAGTGGTGTACATTCAGTCCACTTCACGGCGGGGTTGTGCCCCCTTCTAGTAAGATTGTGTTCTCACTAAGCACCTAGTAGTGGCCTTGTGAGAAGTTAACTTACTGGGGTATCGAGGCTATCTTCGGAGCAGTCGGTCCAAAGTCAAGGCGTCATGAGGGTGGAGTCGGACCCCGACTCCCCCACTTAGCAGTTTGGCGACTTGGGTGGGTTTCTGAGCGTTTTGAGCATCAGTCAGCATCCACAAACTGGGAACAAGGTAGGTGCGAGGGTGACGCACACGAGCAAATAAGCCACAGCGCGCTACGTGGCCCTGACGCACAGTAGGTCTTCAGCACACACTGTTGTCCACCTTGCTCCCATCTCATTGCGTCTCTACCCACCACACAGTAGGTTTTTCGTTTCGCTTAGCCCTCAGATTAATATGTCCTCAGTTTGAGTGCAGTTTTTAAAATGTCCTTTATGATCATGGTTTCCATGTTATTTTTAAAAGAATTCCCGAGTGCCTGGGCATTTAGAATCCTCTTTATTTAGCATGTTTCCTAAGCAGTGGGCAGTCCCACGTGAGTGTCCCTTTGACTGAGTGCATGGGTAACGTGCCTCTGTACGGTAGCCGCCTAGTAGCTACAGACGTTTCTTGCTTTATTCTTCTAGTGACGGTTGTATTTACACTAAGAACTAACTTCTGGAAATCCGGCGGGGGACGTGCTATTTAATGCGATGCCGCCAGCCTGTTCATAAAGATAATTTTACAATCTGCCACGGATTACAAGAATTTTGGCCGCGCTTCGCCCTTGGCAAAAACCTAATTCCCGCTATCTTATTCAATGAACAATCCATTCTAAATTAAAAGATTATTATAGCAAGTAAGTAGGCTGCATGATGCCCGGTTAACGTTAAGATATCCTAATAAAGGGCTCCGTTTACTTGGAAACAATTTCTGTGGCCACATCCTTTTGACAGGTTCGCGTGCGGTCAAGATGTCCAGAACGGTTTCAGTGCCGCGTGGCAGAGCTGCTCGGTGTTAAGATCCCAGAAAGTAGAAGCGTTGTAGGTTTATACAAGATGCTGTGTGGCATGGCGCTCTGGACAGAGAAACCTCACATACGCGTTCCAAGCGATGAAAGCATATAGACCAAGTGCAGTGACACTGCATAATAGTCCCAGGACCATTTAAGATCACTTTGAGGGGTGAGACCCTTCCCCTGTCATTGCTAACGCATGCAACAATGCTCCCGAGTGGATCCTTCATCCCCATTTCACAGGTGAGGAAATAAGGCTCCAGAGAAGTTAAGCAAGCCGCCCCCGACTCACACAGCTTATAAGTACAAGTCCAACTTCCCCAGCAAGACTGCAAGTCCTACTTCGGAATCAAAAACAAAAACAAGTCTGCAGCATTGCCACCATTAAAGATTCTCCATGAAAAACCAACAGTTTTTGGCACTTCACATGTGTGGATTTCACACTTCTTTAAAGGCCAAATAATTAATAAATAAACAGAGTGTTCTTAGCAAAGTTTTTCATTAACAAGACTCTCCTGGGTTAATGTTGAGATTAGCTTTCTTTTGGACCAGGTCCATATTCCTGTGGCATTTGGAGGTCGGTGTGAGTAGGAAGGGGAGAGGAGGAAAGGGGCATGTGCTGGTCCCCCTTGTGCCAAGTTAAGAGAGCAGAACGAGGGTCTGGAAAACTTTGCTGCCTGTCATTGCAGTAGTCGTAACTGTAAAGGGGCTTACGGGTTTCAGGTGATACTGTTGGTGCTGCCCACTTTATACGATCTTTTTCTAGATCATTTTTTCTCTGTGTAGGAGACCTCACTCGGTCATTTATTAAAGACATTTACTGAGTACCTACTTAATAGGTGCCGGATCTACAGTCAGAGAGAACTAGATAGATTGTTTCTATGGAGCAGTTATAGCCCATAGATTGTTTCTATGGAGCAGTTATAGCCCTAGACGGGGAATGAATAGTCCCCTAGATGAGTAATCCTCGTGTAGAGCAGCAGGGGGTATGCTGGGCATATGAGAAAATGACTCACTCTGGATGGGTCCCAGAAGACCTTAGGGAGAAAATACTTCAGTTGGGGCTTACAGGGATGAGTAGGAGTTTGCAGGCAAAGGAGAAGGGAAAGAACATATGGTCTGTGCAAAGGCATAGAGGTACGGAAAAGCATGATAGTGACCTTGGGAAGTCTCCAAAGTTCTTTGTGCTAGAATAGAGGAGCCATCTACAGAAATGGGCTAGTAGGCCTAGGTACGGGCTAAGGAGTGTGTGTGTTTCTTACAGTGGCCAGGGACCTGTGGATGTGAGAAAGCAACATAATCAGATGTGGCTTTGAAAGAAAAGGCAGATGCCCCAAAGATGAGTGAAGATTTTCCCTGAGAGCCTGTGGTAGGGGGTCTGTTTAGGTTGCCGTCAAGGGCAACAAGCATGGGTTCCATTCAATCCCATATGCACCTATATTCAATCCCGTCTACACCTTGAGTGTGTATAGACACAGAGCCTACCTTTAAGGAGCTTATGGTCTGTTACACAAGGAGTCTTACTAGAGCCAGAATGTGGGCCGTGCCTTGACACAGGCAGAAGTAAGGCATCGTGGGCCCAGAGCAAAATGGTTATTCTCTGCTACGCTCCCGGCCAGAACCAAGCCATGCTGAGCGATGTGTTTATAACTCACACTATCTATCTTCTGTTACCAGTTTGCTCTGTTGCGCTGTGGTCTTTCCCAGACGCTGGTCTGCTAGGTGAGCTCCAGGCTCCTGACTCTCTGGCTCACTCTTCACATGTTCCCTGCCTTGTGCGTGTTTCAGACGGGGTTTCATGGAGGACACCCCCTCCGAGCTGGGCCTGGAAGGATTTGTTGATGGATCGTCCTAACCGTGAGCAAAACCTCTGAATGGCAGGACGGTTCAGGGAACTGAAAGCTACATTGTGCGTTTTGATGTGGCAAAATGGATTCAGGTGATGGTGGAGGTGGTATGTCATGAGAACGCAAAGTTGGGGCCAGATGGTGGAACAGCATTGAATACTATACTACGGTGGTTTGACCTTTAGACTGTAGGCAGTCGGCCATTAAGGTCTTAAAGCAGTAGCGTGGCTAAGCCAGAGCTGTGCTTTATAGGTAGCCGTGGACAGGATGGACTAGGCAGAACAGGGGTATAAAGTTCAGCTATTCATTCGAGAATTTAAAAGGTGATCATCCAGCATCTCTTTACCGCTTCGCAGAGAATGCACCACCAGAGACGCTTTCTTCATTCATATTTATTTTCCTTCTAGACATAATTACAGCAAGGATTTCTCTCCAATGTAGAAGGACTGTGTTCCATACAAAACATTGGGCGGTTTTACTTGCTTGCCTCTTTGGCCCTTGTAGTCTACTCCGAATGTGCAGTCTGTCAGCTGTCCCGCTAAGAGGAAGGACAAGACAGCGTTTTATGGGGGCCATCCCTTGATAATGTTATCAGCCGCCGTTGACTGGTAGGAGCTCCTAGAAGTGGGATTTGAGTTCTCTCCAGGCCTTTTGAAGGGGTGTGAGGAGTCAGTGCCGACTTGCCAGAGGTTAACATAGCTGTCCTCTGTATTCTTTCTGCTATGGCGATTGCTTCTAAGCCCCTGAGCGGAATGCAGACACAGGTTCTTTAAGGGACTTGCCAATGTTCACCTCCTGAAGGCCATCAGTCCATTCTGTAAACCTTTAGATTGGGAACACACAGCACCAACCCCTCACAACCCAGAACAGGCTGTCCAGCCCTTTCTGGTGATTTTCCACGTTAGTGCTGGTTTTTGGTCAATGATTTATATCAGGGATTAACCGAGACACTGAACTTCCTCATTGGTAGTGCTCTGGGGTTGGTTCAGATGCTGTTTTTTGTTTTTTGGTTTTTTTTTGTTTTTGTTTTTGTTTTTTTTTTTTTGGTGACCCTTCCTTTATTCCCAAGCTTAGCTTTGTACCCTCCTCCCATTCTGGTTGTCCATCCCTGCCATTCAGTCGTTCATCAGTGTGTACTTACTCTTGAGGACATGCTGTGTGCTCGGCCCCGGGGGTACAGTGATGCACAGACCCCAATGTGTGGCCGGTGCTCCTGTGGAACTCCCTGTCTGGCAAAGTGGGAGGGGCAGGCATTTATCACGGAAGCATTCGGATACGTGGGCCGCATCAGCTGTGGTGCACGAGAGGCACAGGCCCGGGCCGGGCGACTGGACTCCATTGTCATGAGGGTCCTTCACAGGTGTAGGTTCCTTGAAGGCAGTGGCATCTTCATACCCCCCCGTGATGCTGGCATATTGCTTGTGCTCTGCAGGTGCCATCAGTTGTCTGACTAGACGGTGACTGACCAGCTTCAGTAGGCCTTTTCCTCCCCGTGTTGCTGGTGCAATGGCAGCCATGTGGAAAACAAGGTTAATTGTTAACTCCTCCCAGGTTAGTTAATAAAGACCCTTGACTGCCTCCTCTGGCAGCGTCCATCCCTATAGACTCCCCATAGATTCAGGAGGAGTATGTGTCCCTTGGTGCCCACATCGTCCCCTACACTTGTGCTTTTGGTGTTGACTTTCAAAGCGTAAGAGAATTTTTCCTTGAGAGGAACCTCAGCTGACAGGGAAAAAAAAGGGGCGGGGGGGATTCGTGGCTACAAAGTATTTTACCACCACCTTAGAGAATCTTGCCCGAGAAAGTACTTCGTAAACCGTCTCTCTGTAGGGCGCCGCTCCTGTGTCGGAGGACAGAGCCACGTCCCGTGGTCTCGTCACCTTGCGTCTTCTTTGCTTCTTTCCACTGGGACATCTTTCCCTTTTCTGTGTTCACTTTATGTTGATGATCCCGTGTCATAGTGCATTGATCGCAGGGATGTAGCAGCCCTGCTTCTGCCCCTGTCAGTGACTCACTCCACAAACACTGAGCTGCCTGGGAAGGGGAAGCAGAGAAAAGAGGAGTACCATTGGTTCTTATTTTCAGCGACTTCTGGTTGGAGCCATGGCGTGTACCGAAACAATAGAATATAAGGCAGAAAGGATATGAACCAGCAGCGAAGAGGCCCAAGTCAGAGGCTGTGGATGTTTAAGAAAAAGGGAGGCCTCTTCTATCCAGAAGGCTCACGAAGGATGAGGCATTTGAAAGATGAGCAGAATCCAGATGTGCAGAAAAGAGTCAGGGCAATACAGGAAAAAGCAGTTGTGCGTGCGGGTACAGAGCTTGGAAAGCTCAAGGTATTAACAGGGAAGCTTCTGGTAGCCAGTAGGGTCATTGAGCTGAGTTAGGGTTTGTGAGGGGCTGTGGAAGAAGGCCCTGAGGTCTCAACCATAGCATCAGTGTCTGTTTGATATGGCTTCGTTCTAGCAGTCTGGAGAAGTTGGAGTTTCCTTTCTGATTTTCTACGTGGTTAAGAGACGTGGGGGATCCTCAGGTATCCCTCCCAGCAAGGAGAGGGCCAATGTGCAGTGACCAGAGCCCCTGCCCTGCCCCTGGGGTGGTCAGCCCTCCCCTGGTGTGAGTTTGCCTCTGAACCCCGGCTACAGCCATTAAGAGAAGGTTCCGTGCCTTACTTCTTTCTTTGTGGCTCCCTGCCTCCATTCAATTACAAAGTGGCTCTTACGCTGTGAAAGCCCAGTGTCTCTGGGCTACAATTTCTAGCCACAGACCCTGCATTTGCTGGGCCTCAAACATGACCTTGAGGCCACATCCCATCACACACCCAGCCCACAACAACGTTAACCAGTCTTCTGTCTGGGCAAGGCAAGCCCTGTGCAGACTCCTCGCCTTTCAGCTGGAGTCTTGCTCCCTGTTGTCCCTTTTAGCGGGAGATTGCACGGCCATCCGGGGCACGGGAGCAGCGATGATGGCTCACTTTCAACGCTGTTATGTTCTTTAAGAGAAAGGAAGAATAAATAAAGGCTGGATTGCGGTGCCTGGTGAGGATCACGGTAGGAAAGTGACGAGTCGGGCTTTGTCTGTCTTTGCTGCTGCCCGCTGCCTGTGGGAAAAGCAAGGGCAGCCACAGCTGCCGAGCCTCAGGCTTAAAGAAGCAAGGGGGTGTGGGTGTCTAACGGACATCTTATGCCCCAGAGTAGCTACAGTATAATGACACTTAGTGGTGAAGTGTGACATTGGCACTGAGCTCTATAAGCTATCACAAATATTGATAGAGAAGTGTGAAGGTGAGGCGTGAATGCTGTGGGCGCTATCGGGTCAGAAACTCTTGGGCCCAGAAAGGAAGTGTGGGACAGTCAAAAGAGCTTCAGGGCCGGCAGGTGTGGTTTTATGGGGTTCCACGTTCCTGCTTCTGTGTGTAAGGAAATGCCGCTCTGCCGTGTGGCATGGCCTTCCTCCCATGCCCCTCCATTCTGCCTGCCAGAATCTGTCTTAGCACTTCAGTTAATGATACTCACATTGAAGTCTTAGGAAAAGTGTTGCCATGCCTGCGGAAACCACCACAACACAAAACGCAACCGCAGCAATAAGATAAGAGCTCAGCGGATGGGCAGAGGAACGGAAAGGCATGTCGAAGCAAGTATAGAAAAAGCGAAGGAGGTGGGTACGTACGTAGTGTGTGCTGTGAGATTCTGCAAAAAAGAAAAAAAAATTCTGTATGTCTGAAATTTTTCATAATAAAACGTGGGAGAAAGTATCATCTGTCCTTAAAAGCCTAGATGATGTTCCGGTACTTTGGGGACAGCTTTCTAGACTTCCTAAATTACTGTGTCCGATTGTCCGTGTATGTTATCAGACCCTCTTCCATGGCGGTAATCCTAGTGTGACCCTTGGAGCTGGTTGGTGCTTTTATCTTAGCTTTTGTGTTGGCCAGTGACCTCCTTGTGGGCAGGCAGTCTGTCTTCTCTTTATATCCCTGATGCACCAGGCAGGCATCGTAGAAGGCGCAAAGAGGTGGTCCCCACCTGCCAGTAGGATTCATTTAGGAATGTCATGCATGCTTAACGTTGCCATTACCTTTATTGAAAGTCCTGTTTGTAATGTAAGGTTACTGGACCACCGTGTGTGTGTGGGTGTGGGTGTGTGTGTGCGCGCGCGCGCGTGCATGCTCACACACACACTCGCGAGTGTTTTAGAAGAAAGAGAAAAATTAGGGTTAACATTTCCAATTCCCAGCATTCTGATCATGACTGCAAAACAAGACTATGCTGTGTGACCCAAGGCCGGCTGCCGGTTACATCGGTGATTGTGGGTGCCCAAGCTCCCAGTCCTTGGCAAGGGAATTCTGTACTATATGGATCCACCCCATTTGGAAAGCCGTACTATAGAAATATATATAAATAGGGCTCAGATGTTCTTGTCAAGGTCACTGACCAAGATCCATTCAGAACCTTGTTGATTTCCCCAAAATATGTCCAACCCCGGGGTAGCCTAATAGATACCCCACGGTCATTTGGAATGTCATCCTTGTTTCCATAATGGTAGGCATATTTTAATTCTGGGCAGATTTAGAATTGAAAACAGAAGATTTTAATAGAATCAAAGCTATAGTGTTAATATTTGACTCAGAGGATTTATACACATTTGATGTTTCAAGTAATTATTTAAAATAATTTGGCCCGTGCCACGGGTGAGCCTTTATTTCCAAATTAAAATGTGCAATGAGGTAATTGGTTTAGACTTGATTTGGGGGAGGGTTGAAGTCTTACTACAATTGTAAGCAGTATTAGAACATTTAAGATAATTCGTTAGGTTTCTAAGAGTTGTTTAAGGGAAGGTTTTGGAAATTCAGTCAAACAATTCTAATAATTAAAAGAATTAAATATATTCTAAGTTAAATACCCAGTTTTAAACGTTTAAAGGACTTTCAATTAGCTTTGTAAAATGGAGCAAACATTATTTGAATGGCCCTTTGAATGTGATTATAAAAATTATAAGGTATGTAAGTTGAGCTTAAAACTTAAGGATGAACTAGATAGAGTGTTTACATCTGTTTTTTTGGTTTTTTTTTTTTAATGTTTACTTTTGAGAGAGAGAGAGAGAAAGCCTGAGTGGGAAGGGGCAGAGAGAGAGGGAGACACAGAATCCAGAGCAGGCTCCAGACTCTGAGCTGTCAGCACAGAGCCCAATGCGGGGCTCAAACTCACGAACCACAAGATCATGACCTGAGCCAAAGTTGGTCATTTGACTGAGCCCCCAGGCGCCCCTTGTTTTTTAAATAAATGAATAAAATACCCATTTTTAAAAACCAGGTAAGCCCAAATAGTGTTTCTGCGTACAAAGCTGCCCGCATGGTGATTAAAAAATTCACACGAAATAAAGTGATTAACCAACACTGTACTTACTAGATCAGGTGGGTGCTCAGAGTTAGTTGAATCTGAATTTAAAAGTCGAATCAGCAGTACCCCTTGTGGAGGCAAGAAACACACAGAAACCTCAAGTTAATTACCCTTCATGGCTTCAAACATGGTATGAAAGAAAGAACGCAGGGTTTCGAAAGGTGATCTTACTTACGTAAAGAACAGGGACGTGAGAGTCACAACAAGCTTCAGTGAAATGGTGGCTGTTGCGTAGTGCTCTGCGCATGCTAGGTGCTCAGCGAGGCCCTGCTGTAGACATGGTAATGTTGAGAAGTTTGATTTGACATCATTTAGCTCCGACGGGTATCATTCGCACGGACCGCAGGGTTGTGTACAGCCAAATGTGGCTGACCTGGATGTTCATCTCCCCGCGGGACCACATGCCATAAGAAATCAGTTATGGAGGTTACGTGTCACACAAGTCACACAACCGCGTCTGCTTTCACAGAAGACGGGTATGGGGGCAGGGCACGTTCCTGCCATCTGGACAAGGTTCGGGTGAAATTGCATGTAATATAGAACCCTGGATTTATTTTGTTCTGGCCACTCAGACAGCCCTAAACAGGGCTCACAGTGAGGCCCTGGGCTGGAGGATGCTTGGCTCGTCTGCAGACATTGTCATTTAGGTCTGGCTTCTGGTAATGAGGCACTCCTGGCCGGGCTGTGCTGTCAGCGAGCCTTTGAGACAAATTGCAAAATCTGTACAACCATTTGAGAGATGGAGAAGCAGACCCGAGGACCCTACAGGGGATATTGGTAGTTCTCAAAAGTTTGAAACAGAATGCTCAGAGAAGCAGTTTAAACCTGAATTTAGAGGTCCTTTTCCTGTGGTTAAAGTGTAAGTTCAGACAAGAATGAGGATGTGAGAGGATCCTGACGGGCTGGAATGATAAACTTAATCTAACAGGATGAAATGCAGTAGCAATAAATGTAAGCTTCTGTATTTGGATCTGAAAAATCCCAACTGTGCATGAAAAGACTGGGCACAGAGGTAGAGAGATATATCTGAGGAGTAGTCTATATGAAAAAGACCTCTAGGAGTTCAAGTGACGTAAATTGACAGTTTATTGTGGGTCCCCAAAATCAAATGCAGTCTTAGGCTGCATTAACAGAAGTAGGGTATTTAGGATGAGGGAGGTGATAGACTTATTCTGCTGTGGACTTGTCATAGGAAGAGCACCACTATGGTTCTGGGCTCCAGCCTATGAAAGGAAATTAGATAAAGGATGCTCACCAGATGGCTGTGGTAGTATTCCAAAAGCTGCCACAGGTAACAGGAACAGAGGAAGTTTGGCCTAGGTACAACTCCAGGAAGACCTGAAAGTTGTTAATATCTGAGAGTCAGTCAAGTGCATAGCCTCGTTCATGTGAAGAGGAACAAGGAGAACCTGGGGTTGAAAGTTCTAAGAAGCTCCAAATAAGGAGGGTCTTTTGTTTTTTTGTGTTTGTTTTTTTTTTTTCCTTTGAGAGAGAGTGTGTGTGAGCAGGGGAAAGGGGCAGAGGGAGAGAAAGAGGGGGAGGGAGGGAGGGAGGGAAGGAGGGGGGGGAGAGAGAGAATGAATGAATGAATCTCGAGCAGGCTCCATGCTCAGTGCAGAACCCCACATAGGACTTGATCCCATGATCCTGGGATCATGACTTGAGTTGAAATCAAGAGTCAGACACTCAACTGACTGAGCCACCCAGGCACCCCTTTTCATTCTTAAATATGGTTTAAGATAAAGTGGACTGCTTCCTTAATTCTATAAGTGCTTGGTTACGTTTATAAGACTCTAGGCTTCTAGCGGTAGGAGCAGATGACCCAGAGGAATCTCCCAGCCCCAGGATCCCACAATTCCTTTGCCTTCCAGTGGTGACCCTGATCTGCATGGTCCTAACACAGACATGCACGGACAGAGCCATGATGACAGGAACCTTCTAGGCAGTGCCGAGGGAGTCTTCAGAATCCTCAGACGAGCTTTCCACAAGTACACTCTTGGGTTGATCCTCATTAGCGCTGCCAGTTTTTTACTGTGCCAGGGGAGATCTGGGGGGGTGCGGTCCCTCTCTGTCACCAGAGGCTGTGTTATTGTCTCATTGGTTCTTTCTGTGTGCCCAGCAGTGTGTTGGGTGCCGGGGAGGCTTTTGGGGAACAGACAAAGCTCTTGTCTGAAGAGGTTCAGTTATGCAGAATGTCTGCAAAGTAAGGCAGCACAAATGAATTCTACAACCAGCTCTACAGCTAACAAATGTGGTTAACTGAACGAGAGGGCTTTTATTTCATGTAGTGTTATTAATACCTTTCCCCACTTAGTTTCAGGGACACATCCTCCCATGACATTATAGTTCTTCGAAGTCAGATTACCTGTTTGTGACATCTCCGTCTCCTGGTGGGGTAAAGCCGGGAGATTTTGCTTATTCTTGTAGGCATTTTCTTTCCCCTACAGGTTATAAAGCTTTGAGGTAGTTAAGTCATTTCTTTTTCTTTTTCATGAACATGATCTCGTGTATAGTTAGTTACTAGGACAGTGACATCTTTCGGGAATGTCGTTAGCCCCTTGTTGTAGGGTTTCTGTGGTCACAGCAGGTCAGTCTCCGGTGGCTCTCATGACTCTAACTGGAGTGAACTAGGGATGGAAACGTGGGTGCAGCGAAATGGGCATGGAAACTAAGACGGAAACAGATTTGTGGATTCCCGCGCAAAGCCTTGTGTTTGTTGCTCGTACAGGTTGACCACCTCTTTAGGCACAAACGTGTAAAGAAACAAAAAGGCACATTTCTACCCTCAGTTGCTGATCCTAGTAATTAAATGCCCTTCATCCTAATTTCCCCTAGCAAATATTTTTGCAAACAATCGTACTGTTTTATTTTTCTGGCATGAATAGATACACAGCTCCAACTTTGAAAATTTTTTGTTCTAACTTCCTAGCTTTCAGAGGCTTTTTTTTTTCTTTTTTTAAGTAACCCATCTTATTGTAAATTCTTCTTTCTTTCAGGTAGGAATGAATTGATAGCCAGATACATCAAACTCAGGACAGGCAAGACGAGGACCAGAAAACAGGTAAAATAACGTACCTGGACACTGTGCATGTCAGCGAATGGCCCGACGAGGCATTTTGGCTGCACTGGCTGGCTGTGCTTTGGCTCCTAGGAGCCCCCAATTTGAGTTCCCTGTAAGGACGTCAGTATTGGAGGTGTTTCCAATTGGCTCAGTTTTCACTGTTCATCATTTCAGTGACCCTTTACGATGTGGTCTCCAGAGTTCTTTTTATACACACATGGGAAAGTCTCACTGCCAAGGACAGTGTATGCACTGGTCTGGTACTGTACTTTAATACTTCTGTTTCTTTCCCGAACTGCGCATCTGTAAATGCTACAGACGCTGCAGGTGCAAGTACACTTGGAAGTCACGAAATTTTGAGATTTTGCGCATTGTAAAATCCTGGAACAATTCTGCATTAGTCATCATTTCGATGCAAAAGTAACACTGGCAGCCATGACTGTTGGCCTGAACATAATACTGAATGATGTGCGTCCAGGGAACTGTTGCTCCTTAAGCTATGGCTTTTTGTCAGTAGCTGCTGTGACTGAAATGAAGTTATAACTTAAATACCTTTGTGCAGAGTAGCGTCAGGAATTTTCCTCTGCCCTTTGTCAGGGCTCTGGCTCTCTCCTCGTTCCTTCTGACGTAAAGCGGTCCAAATCTCTGACCCAGTTCAGAACTGGAATGGATGAGCAATTCGTGTTTAGCTAAAAACGGAGAAAGAAAGAGAGAAAGGCAAAGGGGGGAAGAGCTTCGAACAAACCTCATGGGTGAGCTGTTAACAGAGCACAATTATTTTTTAATATTGACCTATGCTGATCTCTCTGGCATGGATTTTGAAAACTATCATCGTACCAAAAGGCAAGCTTAACTGTGGATCTCGTTAAGTATGAGCAGCAGACTCCAGTTCTCTGCTCAGCGATGAGTTGTTTTCATGAGTGTTTATGACGGGGAGAGCTTTTCCCCAGGAATGTTACATGTGCCCCCGCCAGGAGCCCGACTGCTGAGTCAGCACAGAGGGCCGTGGCTTCCTGCCAGGGCTCAGAGGCAGGGCACTGTCTGTTCGGTGCATGCTCCCCCCACCCTGTGACAATGGACAGTGGCCCTAGGCAAGTCAGAGAATCATGTAATAACAAAATTAGGGGGAGAACAAGTAAAAGCAGGAGCCGGATGGAGGGGTGACGATGATGGGGGAGTTCCCGCTTCTCTGTACTTTAAAAAAAAAAAAAAGGCAACTTGAAAACAAAAATCATTGAAACTCAAAGATAAAGCTAAAGATAAAAGGATCTTTTGTTACCATAAATCCTGTTTTTATAGTCAGTATAGTGTTCGAAATGGAATAACTGCCTCTCAGTCCGAGTTGCTGAACTTTTCAATGGAGGGTTCGAAATTTCCGAAATAGATCCAGTTCCCAGCATACTGAAAGCGGTGGACCTGGGCTATCTCTCTGCTGGGTCTGTGAGCCCTAGTCCCATGCCCAACCCCTTCACCGGGGACTCTTCTAAATTTAACCAAATGTAACCCACTGAAAGAGATGCAAATTTGTTTACCCAGTGGAATCATTGTGTTTCCGAAGCTGGGCTTGGCTTGGTTTCCAACACCCCGGCATCCTGGGGATGTTTTTAGGCAGCAGTTGGTGATACCTCTCCAATGTGAATTTGTTGTTCAGCAAATCGTGTGGTTTTCAACCCAGATTTTTAACAGGATGGCTGGCTGGCTGTATTCACACTTTTCGCTTTGTAATAATATGCAAATCCACTTCGCGCCCAGTCAGTACCCAAAAGAGTGGAAGGATTGAAGATATTTATAAGGGGGGGGGGGGAGAAAAAAACCCCTCTGCTGACTGGGTCTGTCCATTTCTCTGTGAGATCTAATTTACATGTCGGTATTATTTTAACATTTGCTACAGAATCCAGAGCTCTTAATGAGATCAGAATATAACCGACAGCTTCGGCTTTTTGATTCTGCAGAACGTGCTAATTTATGGATGGTCTCTTCTAAATTGAGAAGGAGGGATTTTCCCTCCTGATACTGAGAAGCTATAAATATTTTCATTTACCTCTAGCCCCACCTTTTAAATTTCATCAGGAAAACAACTCCACTCTCCCCCTCTCATCCCGTGCCCGTGATTTCTCCCTGGTGAGAAAACTAAAAGCAGCCTAACTTTCATCCTGAATCAAGTCACTGCAGTGATGACCCAGTCTGAAAAGCTTAGAGCAGCGCTGGGGGCTTGGTGTCTGGCTGGGACTGTGTATTTCCTAACTGCAGAGCTTTGTTGAGATGCAAATAACCTTCCCCCAACCCCCACCCCAAAACCCTCCCAAGGAGTAGCGATTTTATATTTGATTTCCTTTTTTTGTTTTGTTTTGTTTTGTTTTGTTTCCCCTCATAAACCCGAACAATGTAGGTGTCTAGTCATATACAGGTCTTAGCAAGAAAGAAAGTTCGAGAAATTCAAGCCGCCATTAAGGTACGTCTGGCTTGCCCAGTTGTAGGGGGCTTTTCATCTCCATGGTTACAGGCTTTTCCTTTGTTTTCCTCCCTTCCCCTACCCTGCAGGTGTCTAGTCACATTCAGGTTCTTGCCAGAAGGAAATCTCGTGATTTTCATTCCAAGCTAAAGGTATGCGCTTTCCTGCTTTTTGGCTTGTGGTTGCTATGCATCTCACTTCCTGTTTTCCATGGTGACTGGTGAATGCCTGGTGCTGGGATTCTCGTAACCTAGTTTCCTCGCATGTGAGAGCTGTTTACATTTCTTTGTGTCTAATCTCTGTTTCTGTACTAGCCTCACATTAAGCTTAGTGTGTGTGTGTGTGTGTGTGTGTGTGTGTGTGTGTCCCTAATAACAATGCAAATGCAGCAGAAAGCTGGTCTTGATAACTTTTCAGCTCAGAAACATGATTTTTTTTTTTAACCTTCAAATGTCCACCAAACAGCCCTGGGCTGGGAGAGGAAAAAAAGTCCAGAGACACAAAGTTAGCGTAGAAATAGTAAAAAAAAAAAAAAAAAAGTAATAAAGTAAAATAAAATGCATCACTTCTAGAGTAGTTCTCATGATTACTTTAAAAAATATTTAGAAGTCATTTTTTTGTACTTGTTATGTATTTTAGAGAATACTTATGAAAATATGTCTTTTCATGTAATTTTTCAAGTATTCTTTCAAAACAGTATTTTCTGCCAGATTTCTTCCACGTTGCTCAATATTGTTGCGCTCTGTTATTAAAAAAGAAATTTGAGGTGAGGCCTTTAAAAAAAATCTTAAGAGATGGGAAGGCTCTTAATCAAATCCGTGTTTGCAATTCCATTTCTACTTGAGTTTACTTTAATTGTTTTTTACATGTGTCTCATTTTCTAGTCTCTGAAAATATATTTCACAGCAAAAATGGAGGCATTGACATTTTTAAAATGCAAGTTCTCTGTATTTTCTCCCCTTCCAAAATTTGTAGTAAAAGATAAGTGACTTTTTCTTTCCATAATGCCCCATTTTAAAAATGCAAAGGAATTATAGTTTACATAGAAGAGCTTTACTTTATAATAAAAATGAATTTGTGGCCCATATTGTTGCCCTTCCCACATGCCTTTTTTTGTTGTTGTTCCATTTTGATTTTTTCCATACATTAATTAAATTTGTTTTTGTTCTAAACCTAAAGAACGAAGTGCGATTTCACAGCACTGAATGCTGAACACTGGGATCCTTCCCAAAGTCCTCCAACTTTTTTTTTTTATGCAAACAAGGCTGGCTGTGGAACAGGACTAGCGACCAGGAAGGAGCATTTGGTGGCCCTCTGCAGTGGGCTGCATGCTGGCTCGCTCGCACGTGTGGCTGATGGTGGCTGGCTTTTAGCTGACTGGCTGAGCAGTTGGAAGATTAAG
Organism: Panthera leo; assembly: GCF_018350215.1. Lineage (NCBI taxonomy): Eukaryota > Metazoa > Chordata > Mammalia > Carnivora > Felidae > Panthera > Panthera leo. The sequence continues at coordinate 69,242,456 of NC_056688.1, forward strand.
ATAACTTCACAGATCCTGCTTTTTAACCAAAGGTGCCGTCCTCTCTATGTGGATGTAACTCCCCCAGCGTTCGCTCAAGTTCTGACTCTGTATCTAGTTTCTCTGCGCTAACGAATTAATGATGTACAAACAAGTTTACAGACATCCATTCTGTGTTTCCATCCGCGATGTTATGAATTGCTCTATTTCTGTACCGTCTGTGTGGTTCCTACATGCTCACCCAGGGCACACAGCCCTGGACCAAAAGCCCTGTACGTGATGAATTAAGCTCTCCTGCCCAGAAGGGAGCCCCATGGGATATCGGAAGTACTCGTTTTCTTATTCAGGGATTTTGAGAGCCTTCCTCCGTGGAAACACTTTACCAGTACTTTATACGTACACATACATGCAAACACAGTTGTTGTATTTGTGTTCGTTCTTATTAAAAAAAAAAAAGATGACATTCCCCCTCCTTTCAGCCCTGGCCCACTCTCCTTTGGGACAGACACACGGAGGAGGCAGAAATAGAGGCAGTAGGGTAGCAACCAGCTCAGTGTTTCAGCTCCAAGAACCACCTCCATCTTCTTGCGGTTCCTTTCCTTCCTCCCTACCACATTATTCTTGGGAAAAGGGAGGCCTTTGTTCTTCCCATCAGCTAATACCAATGGAGTGCTCCAGGCATGGTGTCCATCACGGTGGGCAGTTAACAGTCAGCCCCCTATTCACAGAGCTGGCCGTGGAAATAGGAATGCGGAATAGAGGGCACTGTCGGATGAGTGTTAGCAGAAAGCACCCGGAGAAAACGTGGAGGGAATCCCAGGGACAGGCTGCACAGCAACAGTGCTGCTGTTGGGGAATGCAAAGACCGAGTGAGTGTATGCAAAGTCTGTTACGTGTTCTCTCATTCAGTAAGCTCACTCCAAAGTGAGTTCCATTATTCAGATTTTGAGGGATAATATTTAAGAAGCCAGGAGGTCAGTTGGTTTGCCCAAAGCTACCAAGCCCAGCACACGTCACTGCCAAGATTTGAACTCAGGTCTTTCTGACGCCTACCCCACTGGTCTTTGAGGTGGGGTTTCATCCAGTGGAGATGGGAGAGTGTTCTCAAGCAGAAGGTCTTGTGCCAGCACGCGCCATGTCGCCCCCCTTCGTGTCCCTCGGAGCTGGGCGTGCAGTTCTGACCACCAGCCCTCTCTTCAGCACCCACACTTTAGAAACAAGGCGAATTGTGAACTTTGAGCCCTTGGTCAGAATGTGGACCTAATGTGTGATTGGCACTATGGTGATTATCCGTAGTTCAGGGCAGTGAGGTCCTAGTCGCAGAGCCGCTGTGTCACCACCCAGAGGGCATTAGGCCAGCCGAGGAGAATGAGTGAGACTGACTGTCACCAGACTGGCAGGTGACAGCCAGTGGACATGTTGCTGCCTTCGCCTCCCGTGGGCATTTGATGTGAGGGATGCCTTCCTCAGCCTTCCCAACCAGCCATTACCAGGCAGGCAGCGGGCTCGTCAGGAGAGGTAGGTCTCACCGGCTTATCCGTGCTTTCCCCTTCAGGTCTGGCGTCTCCCAGCACGTTCGTGGGAGGCAGGGGTGAGCACTGAGTTCGTTGTGGGGTCAGGCTGACGGCCATACTGCCTTGGCCTCCCACACTCATTAACGAGGCAGACTCGCTGTGGAAGGTTGAAGTCATCCCAGCAGACAACAGCGATAGCTTCTGGGCGGGCCGTGGGGGCGGCAGCAAGGGTCCAGACTTCAAAAAGAGATGCCATGCTTTGCCTGGGAAGACGTAGCCAGGTTCGCCGGAGGAGGTGGCTGATGGCCTGCCCCACCTGCTTCAGCCCCGCTGCTGGGCCTTTTTCCTATGTGCTCAGCAGTCAAGGATTTGTGTTCTCTGGGGTGGACAGAGGCCCTCCTTAAAGAGAACGAAGCCAGGCTTCATCCCTCTGGCCTCCTCTGGAGTCTGAAAAAGTGGTTTGCTCACACCTGGGGCCGCCGCCAGGCGTGGCTTCCATGGGAGCCCTCCTGCCTGTAAGCCTCCCTCCTTCCTGGGGAAGGGTGCGGTCGAATTCTTTAGGCTGGTGACTTTCCAGCCTTTTTTTAAGCTGCAAACTCGTGTTTCAGGTTGAAATCTTTGTTGAAGCATTTCATATATAAATGAGTAAACTATTTTAATTGGGGCTCATGCTCTTTTAGCCTTAGCAATGGCCTCTTGGGGTGTTCCACTGAATACAGTTTGAAAACCACACTGTCTTAGGCAAAGGGAAAAGGAGGTGACTCTCCGCTGTCCCTGCAGCCTTTACAGGACAGTCCATGTTTGGCAGCCGGTTCTGCCATATTCCTGTGAAGAAACCAGTCTCAAGAAGAGCGTGGTCATGCTCATGCCCCAATTAAGGATGAGTCATCCTTACTACAAAAGTCATGCTCTTGAAAGTCTGTTAGAATGAGACCCAAAGGTCAGCCTTACTCTTCTGCTAGTGCAGAAATGGTTCTCAGAGTGCTTGCTCGTAAACCAGATCACCCCAAAATGTGTGGACTTTAGTTTTAGCTGTCATAACAAAATTTGTTTTCATTTTGTGGACATTTAAGATTTCCACAGAGATTTGAACTTTATAAAGCACAGCAAACTTTTCATGGAGAACCCAGTGTTCTAGACCCTCGAGTACATATCGGGCATAGAGAATCAAATTAGCAATCTCTGTTCTTGAGGAACACTTAACATTTCTGTTGTTTCTGGCCACAATTGGGGAAATACTAGATATCCAGTAGACTGCTCCCCAACTAGGGGGCTCTGCAGTGGAAATTGAACAGAGTGGTGCAAAGAATCCAGTGAAAAGAGTGGTCAGCTCTGAGTGTAGAATTAAAGAAAGACTTGGGGAGGGCATGCTGTTAGAACTGGGCACTGAGAAAGGAAGACAGTTCCCCTGAGATGTCGGGGTGTTTGGGGAACCATGAAAAACACTATTACTTGGAGGCACGGGATGGACCTGGGCAAGCCCAACAGAAAGGTTCCAGATCCTCTGTGAGAGAATGAGGTTCATCTCTGAGCCATGGGATGTGCTCTGGGCTGGAAAGTTCTCTCCCACCTTTTTCAGATGGATGGCTAGGTGGAGGCAGAGCTGGAGGCAGGGAGCCTAATTCAGGGGCTGCTGTAGGATCTGAGTGAGAGGGGTGCTGACCTGGACCAGGGGCAGACACACACACACACACACACACACACACACACACACACACTCTCTCTCTCTCTCTCTCTCTCTCTCTCTCTCTCTCTCTTCAGCTGGCTCCCGCTCCGGTCCCCTCGACTGCTGTGCTCTCTTCCTTCCTCAATGTTTTTTAAAGAGTAAATGATGTTTAAAACTTCTCTCCTTACTAAGTCTGAAAAGTGTACACTTTTCAATAGCAGCATTGAACATATAGGTTATTGAAGGTTGGGTTCTGTTAAAGTAATGGCAGCTCACTGAGGGGATGCATCAGTTAACTATGAGTTTCTTGCTGCTGTATTTTAAATAGGACAATATGAAAAAGTGAAGAGAGTTACTATAAAATATTTGTTTCTACCAACCAGAAATGATCATTTTCATTATGATGTATTTCTCTTCATTTTTTTTCCAGTGGAAGAAATCAAATGGCAAAATGGTATTCTTTTTCTAATTTCCTATCCCCAACCTCTTTCCCCAGCCAATCACAATCTCCTTCTTCTCCCCACCCCCTAGCAATGGTATCTTTCCTTGCCATTTATTTCCCTAAGAAAATAAATCCAGTGAAAACTATTTTCTCCTTTTGCCCCTGTCCTAAAATGAGTCTAGATTTTTATCCATCGTTTATTCTGAATTTGTGCTAAAGCCATTGGCACCAACATGAGACATTTTGTTTATGCAAAGCAGCCTAGAGGTGCCTGGGTGGCTCAGTCAGTAAAACGTCCGACTCTTGATCTCAGCCGAGGTCACGATCTCACTGTTTGTGAGTTCGAGCCCACGTTAGGCTCTGCACTGACAGCATGGAGCCTGCTTGGGACCCTCTCTCTCCCTCTCTCTCTGCCCCTCCCCTGCTTGCTCACTCTCACACTCTCCCTCTCCCAAAATAAATAAATAAACTTAAGAAATTAATAATGTATATAGAAGCCTAAGCCAAGATAGACTTGGCTAGCAGTTTGGGATGTCCTTCGCCCCAGACTGTAAGCACAAGGGAGGGCTGCAAGGGGCAAGCAGATCGAGGGGATGGTTGAGGTAGTCGAGGAGTGCTGTGAGGAGACGAAGAACCAGGAGCAGAGAAGCCGGGCCAGTAGGAAGAAGGGGTGAAGGGGTTGGCAGAGTCCCGTTGAGATTCAAGAGCCTGCTAAAATGGATAAGGAAATACAAGGCATTTGTGACCAGAGTGCCAGAATTTTGGACGTTAAGCATACACTTTGCAGTGTTTTATTTTCTGATTTAATCTTCTTGGGCTAACGGGCCTTAAGAGACAAATCAGAGCGCTAACTGGGGGTCTAAGATGGAGCTTATTAGCTTTGAGGGAATCGTTCCGCAGCGCTGGGCATGCCATGTTGTGGTCCCTGCCCAGACAAAATCCTTTTGAACCCACTCCTCTAACAGGCTCTGGGGTGGTTGTAGGTGACACACGGCTTTGTAACTAGGCCTGATTGTAGTTACAAGGTAAAGATGGAGCCACGCAGGTGCAGCGTGGGAAGGACCTGTGGATCGGTGGAACGTGCCTTTAGCAATTCCAAGGATGCCGACTTTCCTCCCTCGGACCTCGTGTCACCAGCTGCACCTGCAGACGTCACCCAGAGCAGGTTCATTTGTTGTCGCGCGTCTCCTCCTCACCCGCAGGTTAGCCCCTCACCGCGATCTCCGGCTGAGCAGTGGAGAAGCGGCAGCCTGTCAGAGAAGACAGCGTGCGGCGTGGTCCCGAGCCTGTCCCACAGCTCTAGAAGTTATTCTCTACTTTGAATTATTTCGCTCACCATTAATTGCCCAAGAGGCCATTAGCCCCCCCCCCTTTTTTTTTTTTTTGGAAGCGCAGGGATTTATTATCCCAGCCTATAAAAAGAATGCAGAAGTGTGGTCCATACATGAAGCAGTCTTTCTTTGCTGCTTAGGGTTCCTACTTTGAGCTTCCTCCTCCGAGTCTCTTATCTCGGGATGTTCAGTTGCCTCGAGGGGTTGTCCAGTCCCTGCCCAGAGGCCTCCCCTCCCTGGCGGCCGCAAAAAGGCGACCTGCAGACCACCCACCCCCTGTGGACCGTCGTCATCTTCCTGAGAAGGTGGGCCGGGCCTCCTGGGGTCTGGAGTGCCCAAGTCCAGATGGTACTCCGAGGAAAAGAGGGCTTCTTCATTCTGCCCTGACCTCAGCAGGAATACATCTTAGGCGGTGGACGTGTTCATGTCCAGCTCTGGACTCGCACTGAAGAAAAGCCAGTACTTGCTGACATTGCGTCATGCCACGAGAGCAGAGAAGGGCCCGCGAGTGTCCGATTGCGTCCAGTCGTTGGTGACTAATTTACGAGCTACATGTGCTCCCCGGGGCCGTTTTCTTCATCCTCACCATGGTGGCCTTTTGTGATTTGATTTCTGAGCAGGCCATTCTTCCCAATCTGCCGTTCCTTCCACTAAGCAGAGAGCTTAAAGTTCAAATTGTTGATTTAATTCTCCAGGAGAGTTCAGGAACTTCGCTGGGGGCGTTGCTGCACTTCACACGGCTACCTCCCGGTTGTGTCACCACCGATGCCGGCCACGAATGGGCCTGTCCACAGGGGAGACACGCCTCACTTCAGCCACGGTGCTCCCCGTGGCCTGCTGAGCCACCCCGCTCCTTCAGGCGATGGCTGTCAGCGGTACACAAGGCCACGGAAGCCTGAAACCACAGCCTCCTTTGTCCCGGCGCCAGTCCTGAGACAGTTGGCCCAGCCGCAGGATTTGGGAAATGACGCGGCACCTCTCCTGATACCTTCCGATCCTCAGGGGATTCTTTTGCACTCACCCTCTCTCCCCAGTGATATTTTCTCTGCCTTGTTTTTAATTTACCTGAGTTCAAGCTAAGGGTGGAGACCGTTTATTTCTCGGGGTTGGGTGTGTTGGAATTAGAACCTCTTATCAACCGTGTGGTGATGCGGAACTCACAGTGTAAACAGAGGGCTGAACACATTTACCTTTCTGTGTGAACTGAGCCAGGGCTGGATTTTCTTTTTAAGGGCAACGGAAACACCCTCATTCTCCGTTTTTATCGCTTGCTAGAGAAATCCCGTTGTTAATCGGCCCCCAGTGTCTACGATGCTCTAGACTACCAGAGAGCTGGAAAGTTCATGTGATCGGGACCAGGGTGTCTTAAGCATTTCGGGTCACATGCGCCCCAGAGACTGCAAGTTCGCTGAATGGCAAGGCTGCGGGCACCCTGGGGAGTGCTTAATGCAATTCCCAAGGCAGTCCTGAAGGCGCTGTTCTCGGCCTCACTTTACAAATGAGGAAGCAGATGCTCAATGGCCAGGTGACTTACCCAGGGTCCCAAGTCTGCATTTGATCTGCATTTAGCCCCAAAGCCCAAACTCTTCACATGATGTCATGCAGCTCTGCCCAAAGAATGCTGGTCAAGGATGAGGGCTCATTTCTCTGACTCAAGATGCTTTCACATCGTCTCTCACTGTTCATCGTGTCTGTATGTTTGAATTATTTAATTTTAATCTTTTAAAATGTTTCTTTATTTTGAGGGAGAGAGAGAGAGAGAGAGAGAGAGAGAGTGAGAGAGTATGAGCCAGGGAGGGGCAGAGAGAGAGAGGGAGCCACAGAATCCAAAGCAGGCTCCAGACTCCAAGCTGTCAGCACAGAGCCCGACGCAGGGCTTGAACCCACGAACCGTGAGATCGTGACCTGAGCCGAAGTTGGATGCTAACCGACTGAGCCACCCAGGCGCTTCTGTATATTTGAATTAAACAGCAGATGAGTGGTGGGAGCTGGAACTCAGTCTGGAGCCAAACTAGAGCCTGCTGCCTGCGTGGGTTCCTCTGGCTCCTCGGGAGAGATTTACTTCCTGCCTCTTACTGTCACCTCCCAGGGGAAAGGGGGCTATGGTCAGAAGGGTGCCTTTTCCCCAGCACCCAGACCTAGCTTTAGCTGACCTCAATGATAGGTTTCCTGGTAGTGTTGTCAGGCACACCTATAAATCGCCTGGATCCTCATCTACAATCTTTTATGATGCTAAGCCCCACATCAAAATTAAAGGAAACACTATTGACAGTTATAAAATACTAAATATAGCTTAGTACATTTAAAAATGAACAATAGTAAAAGCCTTGAAAATTTTTTCTTTGATGTGAATGGAGTCTCTGGCATTTGGAAATACAATAAGATGAATTAATTGCTACTCATTACATGGCAAGTCGGGAGAAGTATGAATGTGCCTTCCCCCCCTGGCATTAGCTGTTGCCCGACCGAAATAGCCCCCTTTTGTATTTACTCCTGCTTTCTCTAATAATAAGTAAATTAGGGATCATGGCTAGAAAAATTCAAGTGCCCTCCATCTTTTCTCCCAAACCATCCTACAGATTCGCGATGTTTTATGTACTCAGGGGCTAGCGCTAATAATCACAGAGGTCATGTGAATCCACATAGTGCAAGGTGAAAGCAACATCTGCAAAATGACTTTTTAGGAGAGCATCCTGTGTTTTGTCTTTTCCTGAAAAAAAGTGGTTTTGCAAGCAAATTGCTATCTTTCCTCTCCTGTACTGTATTTTTGTATTGCTGGGAAAAGTGCACTTGGGGAAAAACATTTAAGAGCTATCCAGAGATTTTGAGTCCGTGGCCTTTTTTTCCAACGTTGCCTATTTTTCCTGGTGTATCAGTGGACTTCCTTACGAATAAAGTAGATTGGAGTCTTTAAGTTTTAAACTGACGGCCCCTGAACAAACTGGAGTATATTGATTTAGTATGCTCTTCATTAAAATGCCATATATAACAGCTATAATATTATACTTGCAAGCTTGTGAACTTTATATTATCTTTAACGTTGTTGATGGCTAGTGCTGGAAAACGATAAGAGAATTGATTCCTCAGAGTAATCAAAAGCCAAGGAAGCAGAGGAAAGTGGGAATAAGACTCCCATACTGTCTGGAGACTGATTCATCACATGTCCTGGAGTCTGAAGAGTGCACTGCTTCAGCCATGTGCATTTGTGACACTGGCCGCCTTCCTGTCATGTATATTACACTGTAGACACTTTCCAAACATCGTGCACATTTAAACCATAATGAGGAGGCCGCGGTCTATGGAACCCAGAGGTATAGCAGCAGCCTTGCTCTGCTTCATGAAATATGAAAGCCTGTTTACTAAGTGGCAATAACAGTTTGGAAGGCTTCAGGCTGAGGAGTTTATGCGTGACACAGCCTGCTGGACCCCGTGTGGCTGAGGCAGGGAAGGCCATTGACAGCATGGCGTGCCAGAAATTGGACAAGGAAGAAAGTCGAGTGGGTTCTGAGACCTGCATCCCTCGGCACAGTGCTGTGTCTGACCTCATTCTTTGTTCTTAAAGCCCCCGTGTTTCCTGCTCCATAAATATTTTGCACATTTCAGACCATGGGCTTGAGTTAGGATTCAGTTGGAAAAGGAGATTTGCCTTTTCTTTCTCCATTCCCCAAATATTCAGCTTTTTTGTGGCCTCATTCTTCGTAATGTTAGGGATGGAGGGACTTAAAATCAGTAATGAGGACTCGGTGTGAAGTTGTCCAGGCTTTTTGCTAGGACGCGGTGTTCTTGTTCATGCAAGGTCACGTATAGACACGCACACACTCAGAGTATTTCCCGTCCTGTAAGACAGCACAGACCGCAACTTGGTATTGACTTAGTAACGGTTTTTAAGGATAAAACAGGGTGCTCATCCTTTGTAAATCTCATGCACATTTCAGAAATGTTGGTGTGAAAACATCTTAGAATAAAAGTATTCTGATGTACAAGCATAACGTATATTTTTGAACTTACTTAAGCATCTGTTATTTGGATAGATTAACAACCGCCCTGCCCCCTTTATTCTGGGGTGAGTGGTAAGGATGGAGTGGGACGCCCAAAAGTCCAGGATATTGGACCAGAGTGACACAGAGAAGCAATTTACTCAGGTCTGACACTTAGAGTTATAATTTCTTCCAAGCCAGGCTTGTATCTCTAGGCTGCAAATGACAATTTAGAGGCCCTTCCATTGAAATCTCAGCTTGGCATCGTTCCGTACTCCCATTTCAGATTAAGTGGGTCAACAGCCAGGCTGTCGGTTCTGATTTCAGGATCTCGCTTGCCGTGCTTATTATCTGCAGGGTTGCTTTAGATTTTAAATAATAAAATTTAATCCTTTTAATTTTCAAATACATATCATAGATAAACGGGGAGATGTTCTAAAATTAGATGAGTAGGTAGAGTGTCTCCACTTCAAAAAGGAAGGAAATCAGAGGTATAGACATTTTAGTCCATTTGCAGAAAATTGCCTATTCTCAAATAGCTAGGTCAAGTGCAGAAAGAACCTCTACTTGAGATAAAATTTCCTCTCCACACTTGGCTTTCTCTCTGTTAGGATAGGTGGCCAGGAGCTGCCCAAATTTTAACATCTTACTATCTTTTCGCCGGTGGTTTCCGGCTGTGTGTGTTAAGACGTATTTGCTTATAAATGGAACTCACAGTCCTCGCCACAAATACTTTTGGAGCCAGAAAGGCTTTAGAGAATAAAGTACAACTCTGTTTCATAGATGAAGAAAATTAGAGCATTCAATGACTTGCCCAAGGTAACGCAACCCACTACCACCGTCAGGCCGAGGCAGGTTCAAGCCAGCCTGGAGAGGCTCCTTTTACTGGCACGGAACAACCTGGTGAGCTAGGAACCACTGATTTGCTCTCCTGCTTCCGGACGTGTGTCCCATTCAGGCACGTCCTGGAACGCTGGGCAGTAAGAGTCCAACCTTACTGTGTTTAGCAAAAGGAAACGGCCATGTTCCGAAGCTGTGTGACATACAAAAGCTGGTGACTTTTCTCCTTTCCCCCTTGACTGATTTCCTTTAAAAAAAAAAAAAAAGCATCAAACTTTCATGAGCTCTTCGAAGAACTTTTCAGTCAGCGCAGCACAGGAGAACATCTCCAGCACCTCTAGTAGAATAAAAATGGGCCATGGAGATGTGGGGGAGTCCTTTCTATTTGGACCTGGACTTTTAATTCTTGAGTCCTTCCATCCACCCAAGTGTGTGCAAACACACTGTATCTGGGCGTGCCAAATCACCCCCGTCGTCAGCCTTTCATCAACAGGGGACTCTCAGGTCTGAGAGAGGCCCATGACGTGCGTTTGAAATTAAAAAAAAAAAAAAAATTGTTTGAAGTTTTTATTTATTTTGAGAGAGAGGAAAAGTTTTTATTTATTTTTGAGAGAGGGGCAGAGGGAGGGAGAGAGAATTCCAAACCAGCTCCGTGCTGTCAGCACTGAGCCCGATTCGGAACTCCAACTCGGGAACCTTGAGATCATGACCTGAGCCAAAGTCAAGAGTCGGACGCTTAGCCAGCCGAGCCCCACAGGCGCCCCGAGGATGGTGCTTTTGGGATAGAGCCAAGCCCACAGATCTTTTGTAGTTATTCCTCAGAATTTGCATCAGCCAGGCCTGCGAGAAGTCTGGGCTGCGCTGTCCCAGCTCCCCTAGCCTGGGCCCCGGAGAAGCTGTGAGGCTTGTTCCTCTCAGTGCAAGGCGCCTGTGGTGAGACCTGTGGCATTACTTCAGTTCAGAAATCACCTTGAGAGGCGTTCGTAACCTCTCATTAGGGGCTAGGTGGCTTCGGGGCTGTAGTACAAAGTGACGGGCCCAGAAGAAAACTGATGTGTTTGTATTCGTGTCAGGGCACTTCTGACGGAGACGGGCTGTAGTGTGACTAGAGCCGGGTTTTCTGTTCACACATGTGGATCACCTTCTGCGGGGATGATGAGGGGGCAGGTGGCAGGTGAAACCACGGGACCAGCTAGGTAGGAACAGATGGACTGGAGCTGGGATCTGTGTGTGTGTCAGGCTCAGCTGGGTTTAGGGCACTTATATACCTAGTCAGTTTATTCCACCATCATCATGACTTTGTCTTTTACGAGCATCGCAGTATCTGAAATGATTCAGATCTTAAAAAAAAAAAGAGAGAGAGAGAGAAGGAGAAGGAAGGAAGGAAGCAAAAATGTTGACAGAGAAAGCTAGCTTTAGGTAGAGCCTTCAGCAAATTAGCAAATGGAGGCTCAGCTCAAAGAATGTCATCTGACCAGAGGCAGTAAAGCACCATTCTAGTCCTCCGGTGCCATTCCACTGGGGACGAGCAATCCTGCAGGCTTCCTGGGCCCTTTGTGGTGCCATTCAGCTGTAGCACGTGCCTTTCGAGATGACCATAATGACCGTGTGCCAGCCAAAAAGCTGCGACATGAGGCTCCTTACTTTTTCAGTTGAGAGCCAGAGAAATGTGACAAGTGTCAAATTTTATGCAAGTGTTAGGCTCTTTGTCAAGGGGCAGCGTAAGCTTTTTGCAAATTCATGCGGTGTTCTGGCAATTACGGGGCAGAGTGATGTCTGTCTTATACCTTGGGAGCACCTAATTTGATCTTTCTTAGAAGCCCCTCGTAGTTATTTTGTAGGCTTTGGGGGGCTTTTTGTTTCTGGTTTTTGCTTGTTCGTGTTTAAATTTCTCCTTTTGGCTTTGCCTTTGGCACCTCAGCATGCTTCTGTGTCACCTCTGGGTAAATCTGTACACATTGAAGCCGAGTCAGGGCTGTTTCAGCCTGAAGTTCCCCTTGACCTTCACTCACTGGCTGACTCTGAACGGCAGCCGTGGTGGGTGCTGTCTTTACTTTACTGTCCCCATTTTGTTCCTGCTCTGATGGAGCCTGGGCCTGGTATAGATTGTATAGACCTTCTGTTAGCAGCCGGGAGGAACCTTGACTTGTTTCCCAAGCATGAAGCCTGTACCGTCAGGACCTGCCTGACCGTTTCTCCATCTGTACTGGGGAAGCCACAGAACCAGCTCGAAGGGGGTTGGGAGTAGTTTCTGAAAGGTTGGAATGGTTGGTAATCGCCCTTCTAGTTATCTGGGTCAGACATCCCTCCTAAAATGTGAAAAAAGACCCACACTCCTATGCATTTTATTGTACCCAATATTTTGTGTTTGTATAAGTATATATGTATTTTTTTAAGTGAAGAAGAAAAATACCCCTGCTTTTGTCCGCAATTCTTTTAACAAATTGTTTATTGTTGTATCCAGGTAACAAGCATGGTAAGTATTTTCACCACATTGAGTATTCTGTATTTTAGCTGTGCTTGGCAGACTTTTTGGCTAGCTTTTGTGTTATCAGCCTTGGCTTTTCTAGAAGTGACCCATCAGGGAAGGGAGAAACCACTTACCCGGTAGCAGCCCCTGTGTTCTCGGCTGTAGAGAGAACCCGTGTGGCCTTAGCCCCATGGTGGGGATACCTGAGAAAGCATGCACCCCGCCAGCATGCTGCTTGGCCCCGTCCTGGCCCCCTGCCCGCCCTGCTGCCTCCCAACCTCCCCTCACCAGGTGTCTGCCACGGCTTCTGGGCCTCGCATGACTCCAGCAGCCCCTGGGAGTGCGGCCCCGTGACTGTGCACACCGATGGGGCCTGCCCGCACCTTGTGGATGGTCCTACCCCAGATCCACAGCCACCCCTCTTTACGCCCCCTTCTCCCATCCGTATGCTTAAAAGCAAGGCCTCCCCCCCCCCCCCGCCCTTGCCTTGAATGTGTTAAGTAATTGGAGAAATCTCCCTATGGAAGCTGGAAAAATAAATACGCTGTCCACTCTTCTCAGAGGCTTCCCATTCTGTTGAAAAACAGATTAAAAACATTTTTTTTTTTTTTTTTTTTTTTTTTTATAAAACCTTGCCACTGGGTAGTCTCAGTAAAGGTTCAGAGTTAACGGTAGGTCGAGTGTGTTTTAGCCTTCTGGCTGTGTTTATTTATCCGTGCATGTTTGCTTCTCCGGCCTCTCTTGTGGCTCTGTATTTAGTCCATGTGCTCGTGGCTGTGCCTGTGGAAGCTGCCTGGTAGCCCTGTGTTCTGTATTAAGTCTGTGTGTCACTGTCACCTTCAAGGATCAGACTGCCAAGGATAAGGCCCTGCAGCACATGGCCGCCATGTCGTCAGCACAGATCGTCTCGGCCACCGCCATTCACAACAAGCTGGGGCTGCCTGGGATTCCACGCCCCGCCTTCCCGGGGGCGCCGGGGGTAAGTCACAAGCTGGTCCTGTAGTGGTGGCCCCCAGGGGTGAGGGGCCGGGCGTGAAGCCATCCACCTGGCGCTTGTTCTTGGCTCCCGGGTAGGGGAGGGAGGGACTACCTGTGGCCAGCTGATGGTGCCGGGGGCAAAGTGGTAAAAGGAGCTGGAGAGAGAAGGAGGGAGGGGGCCTGGAGAGAAAGGAAGAGGAAGGCATCCTTGGTCCCTGCAGACGTGGGATTAGGCATTACTTTGCCAGTGCCCTTCTGGGTTGTGACCTGCTGCTTCTGCTTTTTTTCCTGGCCCTTCATCTCTTTTCCTGTGTCCTCGGGGTCACTTTAAGGGAACTAAGCCCTAAAGGGACAAAGTATTCTGTTACCATTTTCCTTTTGCACCTACCAAGGGCTGAGAAGTTGAATGTTTGTTATAATCCCATTAATCTTTGAAATCATCTTCAGCGGTTCTAGTTATTGTTGCCGTTTTGCAGACAAGGTTACGGAGTAACAAGAGTTTGGGGAATTTGATCACAGTCCCATAGATAGTGACCTCAGGACTCAAACCCGGAGCCTTATGCCTCCTTTTGCAACTCCTTTTACAACAGGCCGCCTCTCCAGCAGGGGTCGGCTGGGTGGCTGGGTGGCTCAGTTGGTTAAGTGTCCGACTTCGGCTCAGGTCATGATCTCACAGTCTGTGAGTTCAAGCCCCGCGTCAGGCTCTGTGCTGATGGCTCAGAGCCTGGAGCCTGTTTCGGATTCGGTGTCTCCCTCTCTCTCTGACCCTCTCCCGTTCATGCTCTGTCTCTCTCTGTCTCAAAAATAAATAAACGTTAAAAAAAAAAAAAAAAAGAATGGAGGAAGAGAAGGGGAGGGGGAGGGGGGGTGGGGGTTGTGCCTGGATAAAGCAGTCAGACAGAATATCTATGAGCCCACCTGTAATGTGCCCAGATCTCTGTTAGGTGTCAGGGAAACATGGAGAAGCTGCTGCCTGGTCCCTGCCCTCAGGGCACTGATCTGGAGGAGGAGCCCTGGGCTGCCAGGCCAAGGATGCCACTGCCATCGTGTGCACATCGGTGGCCACATCTACGTCGAGAGAGGGTCACCGTGCAGCTGATGGAGGGTCTGAACCCACTGTCTTTATTTAGCAGGGGTTGCAGTGTGTAGGCATCCCGAACAGTGCTTCGATGTGAACTCCTAATTCTGACACCTCTTGCGTTTTGCCTTCTAGTTCTGGCCAGGAATGATACAAACAGGGCAGCCGGGATCCTCACAAGAGTAAGTGCAAGGAGGGGCTCCTCAGTGACGGCAAGGGTCACAGCCCAACCCCGGGTGGCGTTTCTCTAGGATGACTCTGCCTCGGGGCTTGCAGGAGAAAGGAGATTTAACCTGAGATCGCCAGAGTCATCTCCCATTATCCACCGAGGCCAGTAGCAGCAAGGAGACTGCTTAAGTCCAGCTCACGGCCACCTTAAGTATTAGTGTCCAGCGGGAGACAGGGAGAGAGGCCCCGTCCCTTCATGGCTTTGGAGGGCAGAGCCCGGGGTCTTCCTGAGAAGTGCCTTCCTGAGAGAGGACGGTGGAGGCGATCCTATAGCCCAGCCCATGCTGGCTTTCCCGGTGGTAAGGGCAGCTAAGAGACCATCCTGCTTGAAGCGGGCCTTGTAAACTGGACGCCGAGGGTGGTCTGGAGATAAAAACAGAAAGGAGATCCTGCCCACCTGTTCTCAAAAGAACTTGAGCTGTTTGGCCAAGAGAAGGAGCCTGAAGCACGTCCCAAACCTTGCCTGGGAGTGGTGACCCCTGACCTGGGTCGTGGCAGGGATGAGAAGAGAGGGTCCAGTAGATGTCACAGCATACAGGAATCGTGCTGGGGCCTCTCCAGCTTGTCCCACTGAAGTGGTGTGAGGCTTGATGGTTGGGTCCCCAGCACCATGCTGGCCCGTCTCAATCAGAGGGAGTCACCGTCTCTGTCTTGGCAGAGCTCTGCCTGGGCTGTGCTACCACCTGCAAGCAGGGAACCTTAATTGGGGGGTGGGGGGTGGGGGGTGGCAGGTTGGGCCCCAGCACTGGGAGACCAAGGCAAGACCTGGGGAGTAGAGTAGCCACTGCTATAGTCTTGATTTATGACTCTGTCCGCCCCTCCGCCCCCAGCGTCAAGCCCTTCGTGCAGCAGGCCTACCCCATCCAGCCAGCGGTCACAGCCCCCATTCCAGGTGAGTCTCCCAGCGGCTCCCTTGTGGAGAATGTCCCACGCAGCTGGCAGCCAGCCCGTCACACTGTGTTCCACGGCAGTGCAACCCCCACCCCCACCCCCCCCACCCTGTAGGTCCGTGGGTGCCCCTCCCTCACCCCTACTCTCCTTAAGGCTGGAAGTCAGGAGGGTCATGGATGTGTCCAGTGCCCCCAGTCTCCGCCCAGGAGCTCTTCAGATGGGTTTTTACAGAAAAGGAAAGCCGGGGGCTTCTGGCTGGCTCAGTCAGTAGAGCATGTGACTCTTGATCTTGGGGTCATGAGTTCAAGTCCCACATTGGGTAGAGAATTTACTTAACAAAAAGAAAGGGAGAAAGATTTAGATATGTCAATTATATCTCAATTGCAAAGTGGGAAGAAAAAAAAAGAAAGAAAAGGGAAGCCCATCACTTTCACCAAGACCCTGGGTCACCCTTGGAAGGGGAAGTTGTGGTGGTTCCTTCCTCATCATAAACAGGCTGGATTGGGCAGTCCACGTCTTGAGAGCAGATAGGGTTTATTTACCATTCCTTATGTCAGTAGGTTTCAGTTCCTTGCACCCTTTCTTTAACGAAGAGTTTCCAGGGAAGGCTTGACCAGGAAACCCAAATCTTGCCGGCGTACCTGCCCCATCCCCCACCTGTGCGCCTGGAGTCACTCAGCTGAACTATCCCCAGATGGGACGTGTGTTCATGTGTTACCCTCTTTTCTGATGCCATGGAACATTCTGAGAGAGAGAGAGAGAATTCTGTAGTGCTCATGACCACAGTCTTAGGAAAAGAGATTGGGGGTTGGGGGGCGCCTGGGTGGCTCAGTTGGTTAAGCGTCCGACTCTTGATCTTGGCTCAGGTCATGATCTCCTGGTTCATGAGACTGAGTCCTGTGTTGGGAGGCTTCTGTCCACACCTGCTTGGGATTCTCTTTCTCCCTCTCTCTCTGCCCCTCCCCTGCTCTCGTGCTGTAAATAAATAAATAAATAAATAAATAAATAAGGGATAGAGGAAGGAAGAAAGGAGGGAGGGAGGGAGAGGGAAGGAAGGAAGGAAGGAGTGAGGGAGGGAGAGAGGGAAGGAAGAGGGGAGGGAGAGAGGAAAGGAAGGAGGGAGGGAAGGAAGGAAGGAGGGAGGGAGAGAGGGAGAGAAGGAAGGAAGGAGGGAGGGAAGGAAGGAAGGAGGGAGGGAGAGAGGGAGGGAGAGAAGGAAGGAAGGAGGGAAGGAAGGAAGGAAGGAAGGAAGGAGGGAGGGAGGGAAGGAGGGAGATGAGCCAACACAAGAAGTGCCCGGTAGTCCCAGTGTCTCAGAGGATCTTTGCAGGATTCACCTGGGCTCTTTCAGCCTCTCTGGCCTTGGTCCCCAGCTGGGCCCCTTATCCAGGGTGAGGTGTCTTCCAACCCTTAAGCTGGGCTGAAGTTGGCCTTGAGAGGAGCCACATGACCATTGTGCCTCCGGGGTCCTTGGCCAGAACCCCACCACCGCCTGACTTAATTCTACCCCTGGACTCTGGCGGAGGGGGACTGTTGGCCTTTCCTCCCGGCTCAGCTGTTGTGCAGGGCCCTGCCCCAGTATTGGCACGAGACCCAAGGGGACGAGGCTCACAGCCTCCTTTAGAGGTGACGATTGGTCTTTCAGGTTTTGAGCCTGCGTCAGCCCCAGCTCCCTCAGTCCCAGCCTGGCAGGGCCGCTCCATCGGCACAACCAAACTTCGCCTGGTGGAATTCTCAGCCTTCCTCGAACAGCAGCGAGACCCAGACTCGGTGAGTGTACTGCGAGGTGTGCCTTGAATCCCATCCCGTTCACCTTCTCCCGCCTCCGCCTTCCTTCTCCTTTCCCCCTGCCTCATGCCTGACAAACAACCTGCATGTAAACGGGCCTGTGGGAGATGAGCCAGGCCGACTTCCAATTAAGTAGAAAGGTATTTGTGTTGACAAATAGATAGAATTTTAGAGCCAAATGCTCTGTGCCTCAAACTCCAGGGAAGGCTGGAGCTGGAAGGGAAAGGCCTTAATAGGCTCTTGTGTTTAATAAAACGTAACAGTAGGTGGCAGTTACTGAACCCTGACATGTGGCTGGCACTGTGCAAAGCTGTTTATATACATGGTCACTTTTTATCCCCACAAAAACCCTACAAGGGCGGGTACCATCTGACAGATGAGGAAACAGAGAGATTAACCTCTCAAAAGTCACACAGGTAATACCTGTTAGATGCGAGATTCCAATTCCTGTCTTTAAAACTCAAGCCTAAGCATTTAGCTTAGTTATTCTATACTGTCTTTGCTTGTTTTCTCAAGATAGCAAGTGGTTCTCTTCTTAAGGAGAAGTAACAAGATGGTATTTTAGCAGTTTGATACAGAACGCGTTGCATTATAATATAAATACCAGTCACAATGGCATCTGGACTCTGTGTGTCATTTTCTTCTTTTCTGTCTTCACCACCCCATCCAGCACCCGCCATACCATTGTTTCTCAGCCTGCGCCATCATTTCCCATACATATGTGAGCCTCCCTTCTTTCCTACCCGATGAGCCCCAGACCCTTCCTTCACTCCCACTCCTTGGCTGTGAGAATGAGCATTGCATCTGTGTGTGGGTGAGCCCACGGCAAAAATGCAGGAATCAGGAGGTTTGTCTTCGGGATCCTCACCAACTTCTTTCCGCACACTCTATCACACCCTCCCCCCACCCCCCGCCCCAGCCCCAATCTCGGGCTCCCAACGCCCAGAGGTCCCAGGCTCCCTGTGAGTTCACCGCCTTGCTGTCATTCCCTCGTCAGCAGAAAGTATCACGGGTGAGTTCACCATCCATTGTAAATACCAGCACATGGAACGATTGGAGGTGACCTCTCCGGGGTGTTTGTACTTGAGCTCAGTGGAGAGCCTCTGATGGTGGCATCAGGGAGACACCGCGAGCCATCACCAGAGTGGAGACCTAGGGGGAGCCTGTGTGTGGACCGCTGACACTTCTGTCTACAAATTGTGAACTCTGGGAGCTGGTAGTAAAATAGAGCCTGCTCCAAAATTAGGGGAAGAAAATGAAGAAAGGGATGTAAAATAAATCATTGGGCCCATTGAGGCAAGTTACTGGGGCCAGGGAGGGAAGGGCCAGCTGGATCGCTCTTCTTACGTGGCTGAGCGGTTTTATAAGAAGGGTGGTGGCGATGGCTTAAAATCTTTCTCTGTGAGAGGCACTGAGATGAACAAACATGAAGATTATCCTCCTGATTCTTTGTTTCTTCTTCTTTCTGGAAAGTACAGAGGATTCTTTGGCCAAAGTCTGGGTTTCGGCCCAGGAATGCTTTTCACTTTGCATCACGTGTGTTTGTATGGCACCTGGTTCCTTACAGAGTACGCTGTAATCGATTATTTCATTCTGTCCCCATAGGGCCCCATGACTAAATTGTTTGCCCTATTTTACAGATGAAGAAACCGGGCCCAGACAATGTTAAGACAACTTAAGATGTTTAGCAAATAAGCAGAGGGATCAGGAGCCCAAATCTATTCCGTTATACTCTTTTGACTACCGTAAACCATCCCCAGTTTTGAAGTTCTCTCTCTTCAGTACACATATCTCCTGTGTGGCAAATCTCTCTCTTTGCATGTGACCATTTTTTAAGGACCAGAACTCCGATGCACTGGGAAGCAAAAGTCCCAAGATGGTAGTTGTTTTCCCTGGTTAAAACACGATAGAATGTTTTATCGCAATAAAAAAATTTTTTTTTAATGAAAATGCTTATGGCAGCCCCGTCTTGTGACTGTCCTCTCCAATCATGGACCCATTAGGGCCCGGAATCTCTAGTCTCTCTTTTTGTTGTTGTTAGTGTTGATTTGGCTTCACGTTGTGAATCCCTAGATTCCTTCAGTCCAATCTGTAAACATTTACGAGCACCTGCGCATGCATGCACGGGTGCAACATCTAATGGGGGGACACACACAAAGCACCAGCCACTCATGAAGAGGTCATTGTGAAGTATGGTGGGGTTTCAGAAGGAAGAGCATCGAATGCCGCGAGCGATTAACGGCACAGGGCAGACTCCCTTGAGGAAGTAACCTTAGGTAGAGGATTGATCTAGCCCGAGGAAGAATAAGGGAGAAGAACATTCCAGACGTAATGACTCTGAGTATATAAAGGAGTAAGTGAAAGTTGGTAAACAGTTTTGTAAAGGCAGGACCCACCACCTCCTTGGAATACAGTCCAGAGATAAGTGTTTCGTACATGTTTAGGATTACACATGATAATCCGACTGGTTCGACTGGATTTGGCCTTTTACCGATGGAGGAAAAGGTTTGGCTCTAAAGACTGGACTTTAGCACATGACTTCAGAGGCCCCGAAATAAATGCAAGGCCTGGCGTGAGTCAACACCCTTGGGCCTCTTGAGAACATAATTATATTTTAAGGGGACACGAGTTGGGGACTGAAAGAAATTGGAATTCATTCAACAGCTACGTTTTAAACACTAACTACATGCCAGACACTGTTTCAGGTGTTAGGGATTCAACAGCAGAGGAAGCTAATCCCCATTGTCATAGAGGCTGTGTTCTAGAGAAGACAAACCAGAAGTGCATACACACACACACACACACACACACACCCATGTGGAGTGATGTTGGTGCTGAAGTGAATATAACAGTCTTTCACAGTGTGAAAATTACTCGTCCTTTAGATTAAAAAAGTATAATTTCTGAAAATAATAATACCATCTAATACATATGTTGGTGTTGCTGGCTTGCGTCATGATTTTAAAAGTATGTCTGTCAGTGCCAACCAAAGCTGTATCACTGTTGTGAAATTATGTCGTTTCCTTTGTAAACACCAGTCTCACTTTTGATGTGGCTCCTCACATTCCTGGGTTCTGGACCCTTAGTTTGCAGGGGTACACAAATGGATTTAATGTGTACAAGTGAATACACGGGGGATTGTGAATAGTAGCATATGGGTTAATTTTAGGAGAAACGTGAGGGCTTGAAGGATGAGTCTTACCGAAGGAGGAAGCAGGGGAACCTTGGGAGAACAAGGTGACTAATTGAAATTTGGGGGGGAGAATTAACAAAACTATTTAAAGCTGAGTGAGAGGGTCTCAAGCACCAGCTTCTCAGATTACATAATGTGTACTTTATTTTGCAACTACAGAGCGCTAGGGTGCTGTTACAATGAATGTAACATTTCGGGCCCAAGGTCACACTGAAAAACGTGGAGCTTGTGGATGGTTTCTTTGGCTCTCAGACTTTCTGTGCTTCTCGGGCTTTAATTTTACTGTATTTTTGTTCCAACTCTAGGAAATTGTAAAGCCATCTAAAAGAAACTCAACTGGTATCTTTTAACAATTTGGGATGTATACAGTGTTTAGAATTTAACATTAGACACGTACACACATACAGATGTGCCCCCACCCCCCCACTTCTTTCTCAGGGCTCAGGCTCCTTGGAGTCACGGGCTTATAGGCAGTGGTGACAAAAGGCAAACAAATAAATGAATGCCCTGCATCTTGTGCTGTTTTTCACTAGTGATTTCTTTCATCTTTATCACAGCCCTGTGAGGTTGGTAATTCTATTCCTTTTTATAGAAGAGGCCTGGAGAGATAGCTGGTTTAAGGGTGGCCGTGGCCAGCGTTGAACCCTGCCGGTACTCTCCCCCAGGAGGAGATGAGGCACGAACACACACTTGTGTAGCAACAGAGGCAAGAGGAGAACCTGGTTTGCCACATCCCCAGTCTAGGGCGGCCTCCCTGGTACCAGCTCTTCTGGAAAGTCACTCTTCGGCGCACTACGCGCATCACCACTGCCGCCACTGAAGACTTCTTCCTGACTGCCATCCCCGGCGATACTGGCTGCTGGTAATATTCCGCAGTACAGTAGAGGCAGTGGCCGACACCGTGCATCATTTTATTTAATCCTGTGACACAGCCTGCCCCATGTTAGGCAGTCACTTGACATTGGACACGGGATGGAGGTCCAGGCCTGCTGACTCTGCAGCCGGAGACGATGACCAAAGAGCTGCAAGATCCACTTGTATCTTCATTTTGTAGTCCGTAGCTCCGCGAAATCTGTGAGAAGCGAAGGAAGAGTAATCCGGGCGGCGAGCGCCCCCTGCTGGCTCTGCATCGTGTACAAACCAGACGGCAGCATTTCCCCAAATCGGTGGTTGTTTATATTGGTGGAAAACCAGCAAGTCAGTCCCTCTGTTACCTTTGGCTCCACTTGAAGCTAAGAGAAAAACAGCAGAGGGTGAAGAAAGGGAGGAAGAATCGAAACGACAAAGACTATTTTAGAAGTGGTTAGTAATGCTTGAAAATGCACTCTTCTGCATGATTTCACTGTTGCGTATCAAAGGACTTCCGAGTGTTAAGTGCAAGATCCTCCACCCAGGGTGGGCTGTTTAGAAGCACCTTGCCTGAAATCTGGCCGAGGGAGCCAGCTGCTCCTTTAGGCGGATGAAAACCTGGGCTCACCGTCTGTGCGTGGGGAGTGGTTTTTCCTGATAAAGCCTAGCCAACTTCCTCCATTCCCTACCCTGGGACGCGGCAGGTTCCTCCAGCCCTCCTGCAGCCCGGGCCACATCCGGCCCCACAGCTGGCAGCCCCCCACTGGTTCAGACTTCCCAGGCACAGGATTGTTCTGGATGCCAGGGCAAGCAGCACCATATGCAGGAAGAGAGTGTGTGAGTTTACTTAGGTAGGAGTTAATACAGCCAGAGAAGGGAAGGCGGTGGATTGGAGAAGGAGGGACAAGGAGAGTATTTATTCTCTTTTGGTTGGGAAGCAGCATTGCTTTGCAGAAAAAGGAGGGGAGCTCTGTGACGGGTACAGGTTTTTCCCTGAACAGGGAAAGCACACCTCGACTCACTATAGCAGCGATGACTGTTGCTGGCACTGACTGAGCTGTTTTAAAAGCACCGTATGCCAAGTATGTTGACATGGATACTGTTCTTCTCTCCAGTCTGTCAGTAAAGGAACAGAGGCTCAGAAACACGAGGGTACGTTATCAAGATCCATCAGCAGGAAGTGGCCATGCCAAGGTTTGGCTCCAGTCGGTGTTCTTAACCACCTCACTGTACCTTTGAAGAAATAAAGAAATTACTCAAACAGAAAGACCGCTGCCTTCCAAACTGTGAGCTCCCTAAGCACAGGCTGGATGTAAACAGTGCCCTTCACCTTGGGTAGAGAGTTGGGCTGGGTCTCCCCCGAGCTCCTTTTCCAACCTGGGACACCATGGTTCTTCTCAGGATTTGGGGCAAAGGAGTAAAAGAGGGAAAGACGATTGCCACCTGGACTTTAGAACACATCTCCCATCATGCTGTAGTGGCAACATGTGTATTCTGGTGGAACGAGAAGGCTCTATCTGAATTCTTACCAGCTGTGTGAGATTGGGGACCAGTGGACTCAGCCTGACTCCAGTCTGTTCATGGACATAATGGTCTTCACTGTATTGCTGTGACAGTGAACGTGAGTAGGATCCCTGGACATGTCGACAGTTCCACAAATCTACTTAAGACCTGAGCGCCTTGTAGTAATGTAGCAGGAAGTTGGGCCAGAGACAAGGAAGGGACCAGGCTCGAGAGGCTGTGCTCACCAGGTGGTTTGGATCCTGTTGAAATTCAGCGGGGAGCCAGAATGATTTTTGTTTTAATTTTCTTTAATGTTTATTTATTTTTGAGAGACAGAGACAGAGCATGAGTGGGGGAGGGGCAGAGAGCAAGGGAGACACAGAATCCAAAGCAGGCTCCGGGCTCTGAGCTTGTCAGCACAGACCCCGACACGGGGCTCGAACTCACAAACCATGAAGTCATGACCTGAGCCGAAGTCCGACACTTAACTGACTGAGACACCCAGGCGCCCCATAGCATGATTTTTTTAAATTAATTATGATTAATTATGATTTGAATACATACACACAGCCCCAAATCTATAAGCATAAAAGAATGGAGGGAGACTTCCCGTCCTTCTAATGCCTATCCTACCCCAAGTAGGTAACCACTGTTACTTTATTGTTGTGAGTCCTCCCAGAGATTTTAATACATATACTGGGTAATGTGAATATCCTCACTCCTCTTTTGAAAGACAAGATGTGGTCGGATGTGTGTTCCAGGAGAATGACCTTGGCAACTGGTTAGAAAGCAGGCTGGGGGAGAGGAGTGACTTTCCAGTCCAGGTAATGTGGCAAGGACCAAACCAAGGCAGTGGCCTGGACATGCCCAGGGGGATACAAAACAGAGAATGTCAGAGGGGAGCGACATCGTGTTGATAAAATTAAAAGGCCTTGGGGATTAATTAGCTGTGGGAGGAAGAGCATAATGGGATGACTGTGTTTTTGAGACCAGGGATGGCGCTGTAATTTGAAGAGCCGTGGAACAGAGAAGAAAGCAGGATTGCTAGGAGCTGGCCAGTCTGCTAATGCTCTTGCTTCTTGTCAAAATGAACTTGGCTGGAGTGGGTATTGGAAACAGAGAACCTCAGCGTCCTTAGGTAGTTGAGCCTAGTAATCAGCTTCTAGATGGCGTGGCCAGATATTTGAAGTTTGTCTGAATCCAAAGCCCATGGTTTAAGGAGGTTGAGGAAATGTAGAAGCAGTAACCACCATTCAGGGAGATCTTATGTTCTAAGCATTCTTCCGTGCATTTCCTCGCAGCGTGACATGGAGGGGACCGGGACTGGGACGATCTTGCGAGGACAAGGATGTGCACCCCAGCCCCACCCCTCCGGGGGGCCCACCTACAGTTCTGCAGGTTACCCCGCAGATAACCTTATTCTTTTCCACGAAGACATGTGGTCACTGTGGCCCCAGGAGCAATTTAATTTTCGTATTTTTATAGCTCCTTTCAACGGCCTAAATTCACAGATCAACGAAAATTCCTTGGTTGGATCACAGATCCTGGTTTTGGTTTGGAAAATGTGACCGGTGCAGCTCGAAGGACATGTACCATTGATGAGGCCTGTGGCAAAAAGAAAGGCAGGTGGTTTGGATGGGGAGTCGATTGGAGAAATAAAGGAATGAGCTCCGATGCAAGGTTAAAACTCCACGGACTGCCAGGAGAATCCCTGCCTGTATCACGGGCAGGGTGAAGACTTAGGGCAGGGTTTCTCTGGAGGAGTTTCTAGGCCCTGCGGTGGCTATTGAGGCAGCGCTTCATCTCAGAATGGGGTCGTGCATTCACAGGAAACGGCTGTTTGGCCAGATCCAGTTGCCAGTCCTTCAGGAGAGAGGCTCCTCCTCGCACCCCAGTTCGTGGCGTGGCAGGTGGATCTCATGAACAGCAGACCTGCCTACCAGCACCTTTTCCTAAACTTGTTTAGGAAGCAGCTCCCTGTGGTTCACACAGAACTGTCCTGTTTACTGTTTCGTTTGCCCTTCACACTGACCCCTGGAGAAGAGCCAGCCAGGTGTCATCTGCGTTCAGATGAGGGAGTCAAGACTCAGAAAGGTTAAGCAACTTGCCCCAGGCCACACCGCTCGGCAACGCCAAAGCCCGGCTTCTAATCCCTGTGTTGTTAATGGACGCCCCACGTGCTTGGAATAAATGGTCAGAGCGCACATTTGGCCTTCCCGGTTCTCCAAGGGAGGCTACAGCTGGTCCGACGGTTGGCTGCGCCCAGTGTTTAAATGCTTCTCCCCCAGGTTTTTCTGGAAGGACACAAGTGAGGCGGTGTTCCTGGGTGACAGCTCAGTGTGGTGTGCTGTGGTTTTCCCCGCTCTGTCTTGCGTGCTGCCCGGCGGTCCCCGCTGCCCATCCTCACCCAGCTGTACCCTCTCACAGCGGTGGGTGGTTTACCCTCGTGTGGGAGCTGCGCTGGGCACTCGCCATCCTTTTTCATTGCCATTGGGGGATGAGGCAATTGAAAGCATCTGGAAATCTGGGTTTTATGGACGTTTCACAGAGGCCCGGCCAGGCTCCCATCTGCTTTCCGGGGCGGGTCAGCTCCCCACGCCCGCCTCCTGCCTGGTTGCCGTCCCCGCGCACGGCCCACGGGCCTTTGCACCTGCACCTCTGCGGGGAAGTCCCGCTTCTCTCTGAGAAAGCAGCAGCCCCTCTCTAAACGTGGTGGTGGAAATGGGAGGCAGGGCCGAGGGGGTGCATCCTGGTGTGAGATCTGGGCAGGAAAGACCCAACTTGCTCCTTAGTCTTTGCTCTCAGTGCTGTTTGTTTCTGAGAAGGGCACAGGGCAGGGGACGAAGCCAAGTAGCCAGGATAGGGCTGGTGCCTCTGAGCCCTTAGCTGAGGAGAGGCCCTACCGGAGTTTGAGCCCAGCCAAGCCCTGCCCGTCCCCCCACGGCCTCCAGGCGCTGAATGTGCAGGTCATTCTGGTTGGCTCGGCCCTACAGCCACTCCCTGCAGGGCCCAGGGGTTATCGCAGGTTGCCCAGGCTGCCCTGGGGGAGGGGTGTCTGGACAGAGCCCAGGCAGGCGAGGGACAGGAAGCAAAGGTAGGTGATTTGTCCCTGTTCTGTTCCAACTTGTACATTAGCATCCCTTGACATGAGTTATTCATCTTGGTTTCTTTAAATTCCTAAGTGGATTATGATTTTTCTGGTGGTATTATTTGACAGCAGTCATTTTTCAAGGTTTTACTACGTTCTTCAAATACTTGGAATTTTTGAAACAAGTTTAGGAAAAGACCGCCATCTTTATGTCGGACGGTGTAGTGCAGCTCTGGGTGTGTCTGAGGAAGCGGCACCAAGGCCTAGGGCCAGGGGTTTTCTCTCCCCCTTTTCACAAAAAGGGAACTGCCTCATCAGAGGTCCCTGAAATAGAATCCGGTAGCAGTTCTTTTTTCAAAAAGGAGAAAAAGTCAAAATCAAACCCGAGTGGCCACTTTGGGGAGTCTGGTTTATCTCATCTGTGGTGATGGGCACTTTCAAGGACAGGTTCTGCGCGCTTCAGAGAGCGGACAGTGACCAGTCTGAAGGATAATAACAAGTTATGTGTAAGCACAGCACTATGTATTTCCCACACATTATCTGCTTTAACCCTTGTGATGCTCCTTCAAGGTGGGTTCTCTGCTTCTCCCACGTTCCACATGTGGAAGCTGTCCCAGAGGGCTGGACCCCACCCCCCATCCCCAGTGACCCCCACCAGGAAGTGGCACCCGCGCCAGATTTGGCCACAGACCCTGACTGACTCCAGAGTTCGGGCCCTCGGGGCTCCCTCTGCAGCCTCCCCAAGCAGCAGAGAGGAGAGGAGAGCCGGGAGCAAGATAGAAAGTGACTTCACAACAGATTTGGGAGAGGAGGAAAAGTCCTTTGTTCAACGTTTTTTTTTTTTTGTTTTTTTTTTTTTTTTTTTTAATTTTTGGGACAGAGAGAGACAGACCATGAACGGGGGAGGGGCAGAGAGAGAGGGAGACACAGAATCGGAAACAGGCTCCAGGCTCCGAGCCATCAGCCCAGAGCCTGACGCGGGGCTCGAACTCACGGACCGCAAGATCGTGACCTGGCTGAAGTCGGACGCTTAACCGACTGCGCCATCCAGGCGCCCCGAAAAGTCCTTTGTTAAACGCCCAGGGTAGCTAAGCCCAGGGTAGCTAAATAACCCGTTGCAAGTTAGCTTTGTTGAGTTTTTAGGGTAACATTCACCTTTGTCACTGTTTATACTGCTGTGAAGAATGGCTAGAGGGATTGTAATGACGAAAAGAGAAAATGAGCATGTTCCCAAGTCAAAAGAAATCTGTGTATTAAGGTTGTGTCAGGGGCTGCCAAGCTGTGAGACCTCCTTGATCCAGGTGGGACTTTGCTGGTGCAACATTGGTGTTTTTGGTGAACCGTCCAGGCAGACAAGGGTGCCTGTTTCTGCTCGGTCATTCTGAGGAGTTGAGCCATAGGAAGGCTCTGTGATCTGACCAAGTTCCTTTTGAGTCCAGGGAACTGTGGCCAACTAGAATAAACATCCTGAAGCACAAGTCTTAATATTTTTGTTTCCGTTTATAGTTCTTTCTCTTCCTCAAAAAAACTCCATGATATTCCAAGATAGTTTCTGATTGGCTGTTTATTTAATTTAATAAAGTCATATGTGTGCTTTGTATATAAGCCAAATTGAACCAGACTCAGCCTATAAAGAAAAGCAGTGGTCCTCTGTCCCATGTCTTCCCACCTCCTGGTCCTTCTTCTTAGGGACAGGCACTTATAAAGCCTTTCAGCTATTTCTTTGTATGTTACTGCCGTATTCCCAAATAACATGATCATACTGTATATCTCAATCCATCAATTTTGGACATTTTTTGTTGACTTCTCGCTATGGAAGACCACAACTTAGCTCTCTAAATAAATTTAGCACTTTTTTCCTGCCCATCCCCCAGTGTGGTTACGTCACAAGTTTTGGTTTGGTTAACACTCAGCGTTTGTATCACAAGCCTGTAAATTTTACATACAGCATGGTTAATGTGTGATGTGTTAGAACCATTTTCTTGATTGTAAACATTTTTTCCTGGGATTTGTCATTGCCTCTTTTTTTTTTTTAATTCAGTTTTTACATGCCCATACAAGTTCATCCTCAACGTTTCTAACAGAGTTCTCATACTCTTCTCCAGATGGTCGCATAAGTCAGGGGATCTTTCAAGTCCATTGTCCCCTTGGTGGCACCCCTCTGGCTCTCCATCCACCCTGGACCAGCTGCCGTCCAGGTCAGGGGCCCAGCTGCTAGCCTGTGCATTCTCTTACCCCTCTTCTGGATTAGGGCCCCATCTCCCTCTTGTGATTTATTCCCTCATTTTGTGAAAACATCCTCCGGCAGCTAGCTGGAATAGTTGGAGCCAGGGCTAATTTTCTGAAACCTTTACAAACCTGAGTGTGTTCAACTCTCACTCAGACGTGATGGATAACTTGTTTCTCATCTTGGTTCCCAACTTAGACTCGTGAACCCTTATTCACATCCCGTGAGTTCCACCTCTGTTCTCCTTGCTCATGAGTAACGCTGTATGGTTAGTGCTGGAGAATAGTCATTCCTATCAAAAGAGCAGGTGAATGCTGATTTAAGTCATGTGATACGAGAGAGGAAATGTTGACTGTCTTTATTCCCGACCTGCTCTATGGGAATCACTGAGAACATTTATTTACATGGGTAAATACATGATTCTGACTGTGGAGGCAATAAACTAGCTCCATATGGTCACTCTATAGGGTCTGTGAAGAAAAGGGTTTTGTGCTATTAGCTCATGGATTCCCTGTGTCTAGCATAGTGCCTGGCATAGAATGGGCCATAGGAGTGCTGGTTTGTTCCACTGAAATCCACAAAAGAAATATGCAGAATGAGCACCTTTTCTGTAGTTGTCATTGAAATGTTGATAATCCACACATCCACTGACCACCGCAGGAGACTTTTTTTTATCATTGAACAAACCAACGCTAACCTTTTTTGGTATCGAGGCAATCTAGTCTTAGGCTTTAGTGTCCATGACTTACTGACATTCACCCTGTTTCTGCTTATACGTTGCCCCCAACACTTAAGATTTTTAGTTGCTGCTACTGGTGTTGTTTTTGCCAATATTTGTTTCCTGCCCTATGTAATAGAATTGCCCTTTTTTGGTGCTGTGTGTCACCTTTAGCTTTGGGGAAACCACCATTGCTGAAAAGAAAATGGGATTTGTATGGGAAGGAGGAAGGGAAATCAGGTATTCACCCTGGCCTTCTTCCCTTATAAGGAGAACTGGCAGGATGGGAAGTAGTTAGAGCCTTACCAAATGGTTTTTAGAGTTTTGATTGCGTCAAAACTTGAACCCAAACATATCCAGTAGATCTCTTCCTTTCAGTCTTCTGGATTTGGGGGCGGAGGGATTCCTAACCTACCCAGGTTGAGTTAAGGGGAGAGGGAAGGCTGTTTGTCTCACTGCTGTGGTCTCCAGGATACCTTCTTTAGTCCTTTGTATTCTTAGAAACAAAGTCACCTCTTGGCAGGAATCAAGCCACCCAGATGCCAGCAGTCAGGGTTTGGTTTCACGTCACCAGCTTTGGAGAGGCAGTGCCCGGTTTCCTTTGGCAAAGACAGCCTGCCCTTCTCCGTTCATTTCAGCCACTCGGGCACAAAGGTAACTTCCTCAAAATAGAAACCTTAGAAGAAGAGTCTGTCTGATGCATCTGCGAATCATTATGTTTATCCTGAATTCTAATTTAACTTCTTAGAATTTTGCAAACACGAGTCAGCTTCTTTCTCTTCTCTTTTCTCAAATCAACCATCAGAAAACATAGATGTGAGTGAGTGAGAAGGGTCTAGACGTTTTCTTCTGGGAGGCGGTATGGTTGACGTTTGCGGCAAATGCTCAGGCTGTGGCATTGACAGGTCCAAGTTTTATTCTTAACTCCGGGACTATTCCCGGAAGTGTGACCTCAGGCAAGTCTGTTCATCTCTGAACTTCCATTTCCTCGTGTGTAATGACCTTAATAAAATGCCCCTGCAGTGTCATTGTGAGGCTGGGATTACCTGAGGTCACATATATAGAAAGCACGTTGCCCGGAGCAGTGAATGGATACAGCGCTTTTCCGTCCGTCGGGCACAGGAGAGGCCTACACCCCGGGAAGCTCATTGTGAGTGGGCCACAATCGAGAATTTGAACGGTCACATGGCTTCGCAACTTGCTCCCAGCTCTTGGCTTACCTGTGCTTATTTTTTCTTTGCTGGGCAAAGGGGTAGCGAAAGCACGAAAGTTCTTTTGCCTCTCCCCCCAGGATGGAGTCACCTCACATAATAGTAAACGACAACAGTAGGAATCTCAGCAGCTACAGTCGGTCCAACACCTCTTATGGGGGAGGCCCTATGCCAGGACCCTCTCTGGATGATCACCTTTCGTCTTCAGACCCGCCGTGTAGCATACATGGTGCGTCCTCGTTGCCCATGTGAGCAAGCTGGGATTTCAGGTTCTCATCTGGCTCCGGGGTTTTTGTGTTCAGCCATATCTTCATGGCCCCCGTGAAAGTGTGGTAAATTTTGCCCCCCGTTCACCTTCCTGTCCTCTTGACGTGCAGAGGTCCTGGGTTCCAGCAGGACGCTGCAGGGACCCTAGCCGTCGTGAGCCAAGAAGACTGCAAGTCCCAGCTCCTCACCTACATCCCAGCTCTGGCTGCCTGTGGGTGGCTGCCAGGGAGGAAGAGCTGGGAGTGCGGTGTTCTGCAGAGAGACTCGGATTCTATCTGCAGGTGTCCCCATAGCTCTGCTTGTGGTGCATCCTTGCCCAGAAACTCACGGCCTGCAGGGGGCACACGAAATGACAGAAACGGTGCCGCCCGGACAGGGCCGGGGAGGGCTGGGAGCTGGCTACCAGCAGAGGTTATTAAGAAGGGTTGGGTGGATGGACACGCACTCGGCCGGTCACCTGGATAAAGAAAGAACAACGCCTTTTGCCCTCAGCTCTCAGAATGGCGGGGAAGTAGAGAAAAGATGATGTGACAGCATTTGGGAACATTTACAGAAAGGTCAGAGACACTCCACTGTGTGGATCTCAGCTCCCTAACCTGGCAGTGGCTTTGACTTTGTTTTTAAAATTCTCTTCCGGTACAGGCATTGTCTGTCCTTGCATAGTGGTCCCCAGCCCCCAGTCTCACCTGAAACCTACCAGGTAGCTGGGCAGAGGCTGGGTCCGTGACAGAGCTGAACAGGTGCGCCCTTTTTCATTTCCCCTGGTGCCTTTTAGGGATTTTGAAGCTTTGGTAAAGATCCCATTCTGATGTTGAACAGAAGAGGGGCGTAGCCTTCTCCCAGAAGATGCTGGGCCCTGGCCGCCATCTCCTTATCTCCAGCACTGTGAACAACTGCCATCGGATGGGGTGTCGAGCCTCCTGCCCTCTGGTCCTGTGGCCAGAGGTCCATGGTCTGTGTAGCAAGTTATGGATTTAAACCAGCATTTCTTCAGGATGTATTTCTAGGGTTTTGTGACCACACAAGTTTAGGAAACTTTGGGTTACACTGTTAAAAACTGTTTTTTAATCATGCTAATATCTACTGTGAATCTCAAGGGTTTTTTTTTAAAACAGTAGCCAGTAATACTAGCTAGCATATATCGTTTACTGTTCATTGAGTCTGTGAGCCTAGTAAGCTCTTTCTACGCAGTTTCTCATTTAAACCCCATAGCATCCCTGGGAGGTAGAGGCCAGCACCTTCCCCATTTTAAAGACCGGGGAGGCACTTGTCTTACCTGGTTTGCCCTGGGCACAAAGCTTTGTGCTCAAGCAGGCTGAGTCCAGACCCCATGCTCTTAACCAGGATATGGTACTCTTCTGGTAGGCAACCTTGACCAAGCCTTCTTGTATTTGGGACTCCTCATTCCCCAATGGGATCAGTACCCCGAAGCACTCTAGTTGGAGAAACGTCCGTTTAAACTTAAAAGGTAAACAGGGGCTGCTCGGCGAGCAGGGGCATAGAATTTCTTGTATGAGTCCTGTTGGGTTCCGCTCTCCCCGCAGCCCCAACGCTCCACCCCCCCAGATGTGTTTGTGTCACGTTAGGTTGGTGTCAAGTGTCTTTTCTGCAGGAGAGGCAGGCACAGAGGACCTGGAGTAGGAAGTGGAGGCCAGTGGTTCTCAAACCTGGCTGCATATTGCAATTCATGTAATGACCACTAAAAATTGCTGATAGCTGGCCTCGTTTTCTGGGATTTCCAGTGAGTCCGGATGGGCTAACCAGGCACTGGTGAGGTTTAAATGTTCTTTGATAACCACTGGTTTGGACAACTCCTTTGTGGTCCAGTGACCATGTCTTCTACCAAAGCAAGGAGAAGAAAGGGTCTCTTTTCTAAGTTAAACGACTTAACAGGGTTTTGGTTGGTTGGTTGGTTGGTTGGTTCGTGACTGAGTGGCCTGTGTTCTCAGATTACTGGCCCCTTATAGCCTTGTACCATGAATCCTCTCCATGGCCTGTACTCCTCACCCTAACTTTGCACTGACAACCATGTACTGACCAGCCCCTCTGCAGAATCTTTAGACTGATTACTGAGGAGAATGGTGGGAAAGAGGCTCGGCACTCTTACTCCCTTTGGAGGAAGTAGGTGGGTACCGCTGCCCAGAGCACTGCATCCGTGCTGTTGCCAGGGGAGCTGGGGCAAGAAGTGCATTCTGGGCGATGCTGTTAGCTGACCACACACACACACTTTTTGTTGGGCTTAACTGCGAATATTGGGCTCCAGAGGGTGTTGCTGGCATTCTCACTTGCATCAGATGAAACTGGGTGAGAGGATAGTTTCTTGGTTCGGTAGTTAAAATAACTTCAGCTGTTATTTACTGCTATGTCTCCAAAAAGCCCTTTTTAGGGAAAACATATGCCCTTGTCAATGAAAGACAATGATTGTTTTAACCCTGAGCTATAATGGCTTTTCTTAACGTCTTCATGTTTTCAAAGGCACAGATCCTAGGCTATTCAAGGCGTTAATTCCAGGATTTCGAGACTATTGCTCTTTTTTTCCAGTTCAAGATGGATGTGCCCCAGGTTGATCAAAGGGTTTGTAATGGGAATGTTTCTGTTGGTTTCTTACAGTACAACAAACACCTCTTCGTGCACATTGGGCATGCCAACCATTCTTACAGTGACCCATTGCTCGAATCAGTGGACATTCGTCAGATTTATGACAAATTTCCTGAAAAGAAAGGTGGCTTAAAGGAACTGTTTGGAAAAGGCCCCCAAAATGCCTTCTTCCTCGTAAAATTCTGGGTGAGTAAGACATTGCTGTGGTCGCGGTGGATGTTGTCTGAATGGTCGCATCCTGTGTGTGAGCGCGGAGCCTGTGCGCGTGCATCCGCAGGAGCGCCTGGGGGGCCATCCCCGTGCTGACCTTGTGATACATCCTTGGGTACAGATGCACCCGGGCAGCATCTAATATCCCTGCCCGAGAAAAAGAGAGATGGAAGGCCTCTTTGGGCTTCAGGGCTCACTCGTGCCATGGCCGTCCTCACAGACGGCTGGAGTCGTGATAGAGGACATGGGGCACGACGAGACCCTTTCTGTTTCTTCTCACTCCATTAAGCAAAACGACCTATAAATTCCACTGGAGCACAGGACCTGAGGCAAAATGGGGCGGGGATGGAGATAAAGTTTCATGCTTCAAGATTTTAGAAGTGTCGG